>NW_006159859.1:2959304-3012992 GCF_000334495.1 Tupaia belangeri chinensis
AACCCCCTTTCCCTCCCCCAAAGGAGAAAACTAGCCCACTCAAAAGTTTAGGTTTCAATTTAGAATACAGATTTCCATTGGAAATTTCATTGCTCTTATATCTCTAATACTCTGCAGTTAAAGACATATCTGCTAGCCAGTGAAGCGAAGCAATTCTTTCATTTCCACATTTTCCCTTTTGTGGAAAACTGCTAAATATTCTTGGGGTAGAGTTGCCAAATGCACTTCAAAAATATACTCTAACTTTGAAAAAAAAATTCTACCACCATTTTTCCTGGGGAAAAAAAAAAGTCTTGTCTTTTAGAAAGGACTGTGTCCATCTTCACAACCTTGTGAAGGGACAGGTTAGATTTTAAGACCAAGACTGTCTGAAAACAAAAAGGGTTTTGTCTTTGGGGGCCTGGTTCACAGAAGGATATTCATCAGAATCAACTATGCAGACTGAAGATCCGAAGTCCTCCAGTTTTTCCTCCCATCTGGTAGCAATTGTGTTTTAATAATGAAACTGATGGGGTGTTTATAGTATAAGACGAGGAATCAGGAGACACGGGGTCTACCTTGGCTAGGAACTGTCTGTATAACCTCGGGCAAGTCACTTTTCCAGTGTATGCCTCAGCTTAATTATCATCACTACTGCGATTTGAGCATCATCGCAGTGAACTCCGAGGTGTCATGTAGTTTGATACTGTTTGTCTTTCTGCTGCCTTTGCATCTCATGTTCCAGAAATTTTGCCTCAGGCTAACAAAAGCACAGGTACTGCCAGAAGTAAAAGCTTTGGCAAAAGGTTTCAAAGCTTCAGAAGTCAGCTCTGACAGCCTCTTTTTTTTTTATTATTATCATCATAATCTTCTTTATATTACATTGGATTACATATAACTTTACAGTGTATTACATTGCTTTTTCAAAAGGGAATGCCATGCATGTCAGTCAATACAGAGACATTAATCTCCCCGCTTCAACATTCAATATCTTTTCTATGTTTTCCCCATCATTATTGTTATTATTCTAATTATTTTTTTTAAAACAGTCAATCGCTATTTCTCATTTTGCTTGTAAAAAGACTGCCCATAATGAAATACTTCTCAGACCAATCCAGTTGAGAATATTATACATGTCATCATCAACAGGTAATAAGCCATATCTGTTTGTGGAATGCACAAACTCTGCCTGTTAGCAAGACGGTCATGTTTGAAATGACTTGTTGGGTAATTAAGAATCACCTGTAGACATAGACAAGATCTGATCAAAGACCAAATCTCTAATGATTTAACAAGATCAATAGGTCAAATGATCTCTGTGACTGTTTTATATATTTTTGCATTCTTTTTTTTTGGGTGGGGGGAGGTTTTTGCTATAGGGCACATGAGCTCGCCAGAAAGACAGAGAGAGACAGAGAGACAGAAAGAGAGAAATCACCCCCCCCCAGGGGGATGGCCACACCACTGGGGATCTTGGGTATGCACGCATACATGCCCAGCGTGAGTTTAAGCCACCAGGTCTGGGAGTCCAGCAACATGGCCATTATACCAATTGTTGGTCCCAATTTTTGCATTCTTAATAGTGTGGCAAAAGAGTAACAGGGCCAAGTTCTCTGATCTACTAAGAATATCCTAGAAGGAGTTTAATTTTTACTTCTAAAGTCCTTTCAAAAAAAAAATTCCACTGTCAGTCTCCTGTCCTACGTTCTGATCACCCATTGCACTAAGCATTCAAAGAGCTGGTTGGTTCTCTGTGTTCTGTGTATCACAACTTCCTTGCAACTCAGGACTTTTTTCTAGATTCCTCTTACGTATGTTTCTTTCTTGTTGGACTACCCACCTGTTTCAGTTTCTGCAGCAAGACATCCTTTATGCTCTCTCATCCTACATGTTCTTTGATGGCTCTACCTCCACTGCCTTACTTTGGGACCCTTTTTTCTCTTCTCCCTCTCTTACTATGACTTTAATTACCAGGTATATTCTAATGGTACACACATTTAATTTCCCACCTCAGACCTACTTCTTTTAGGTCCTTAGTTTTAAATGTTAACTAACAACTTGCATATCAAATTGGAGAATTCATGCACTTCTCAATCTCGGCATGGTCAACATAGGATGCTTATGTTCTATCTCCTACCTGAAACACAGTTCTCCACTGGACTTTTCTGCCTCGGTACATGGTATCACCATCCATCGCCATCCATCTTCTAGCTCTAGCCAATTTCCTTTTCCTGTTTCCTCCTCCTTTATTTGGTATTTCCAAGAGTATCTTGAGTTCATTGTCTCTTCTACTTCTCCCTGCCACTTATCTCCACCTAATCCTTCATCCTCTGTCTGGACACCGAACCAGAGCGATTACTCTTCTGTTGAAACCATTTCATTTATCATTGTATCTAAAATAAAAGCCTGTGGAGTCCTCTCTAAACCCATCTGGTATTACCTTGTTCAGTGAGCTTTACTCTCCAATCACATTGGCCTTCTGGACATTGCTGGAACAGTACAGTTTTTTTCCACTTTGAGTCTTTGCTGCGTCCAAGATGTCAAAAATATACCCTATTCTCTTGGGAACCAGGAGTTAGCGTAATGGCTATGTCGCTGGACTCCCACGTAGTCGACCACGGTTCGCGTCCCGGACCCGGTGGCTTAAAACTCACGCCGGGCATGTGTGCCCAAGATCCCCAGAGGAGAATGGAGGAGAAGGGATTACGGCGTGACTATCCCCTTTGGGGGGTGATTTCTCGCTTTCTGTCTCTCTGTCTTTCTCTGTCTGTCTGGCAAGCGCACGCGCCCTATAAAATTATTGGCTTAAAAGTTAACTTCTCAGAGAGGCCTATGCTAAAGTCGATTTTTCCCACTTTCTATCTATCAAAGCACTTTTCATCTTCTAAAATTCTTTTTATAATTTTCACTTACTGTCTTTCTTTGTTTGCTGGCTCACTGTGAGTCTCCACCATTGGGATGTAAGTCATATGAGAGCAATGTCTATGTTTTTTCCAAACATCGATTTTCCAACTCTACCATTGCCCTGAATTTAGTAGCTACTCCATAAATGTTGCCTGATTTTTTGAATGAATAATGGACACCTCATTTGATTCCATTTTTTAATGATTTTATTCATGATACAGGACACTTGCGTGCACACAAGAGAGGGAGAGAGAGAAGCACCCTCAAATGGGTCTTCTCACACCACTACTCCCTTTCCCTGACCTTCCAGCTAGTCAGAACCTTGTACACACTGCTGTGTTTTCTTTTTTCTTTATTTTTCTGTGGGGGAGAGGTTTTTTGCTATAGGGTGCATGCACTTGCCAGAAAGACAGAGAGAGACAGAGAGACAGAGAGACAGAAAGCGCGAAATCACCCCCCAGAGGGATGGCCACGCTGCATCCCTTTTTTTCCATTCTCCTCTTGGGATCTTGGGCACACACACACATGCACCCAGCATGAGTTTAAGCCACTGGGACTCAAACCATGGTCAACTACATGGGAGTCCAACGATGTAGCCATTATGCCAACTGCTGGTCCCACACACTGCTATGTTTTCAAGTTTCCCCAACCCCCGAGGATCTGAATGCATAGTTGGCCACGTAGCACTGCAGTTCAGTCTGCAACTGATCACACAACCTAACTAGGCCAAGTACTGATTCTTGACTTTTTGTTTTGCTACTCCTCATTAAAAGTACCTGATACAAGATTATATGTTCTATTCTTTCAGTGCTCAGTATAACATTAACTTTCCTTTTTCTAAACAATATTTTGTTTTAAATGTGCAGCTTATATATGCTGCACATTTAAAAATTTTTAATTATTTATCTCAAATTTGATGAGCTTACCAATGGGGTGTGTTTTGCTTTCTGTTTTGACTGTCTCTTACCAAAAAATGAGATTGGGAGCAAAAGGCAGTTTATTCTCATCAACAATTTGACCTGATTGTGATCGTGGAAGACTTTAATTTGGGTATACTTTCAGGGGAACAAATTAAGTGATTTGTAGAGCAGACCTCCAATTCTAAATACTAGCACTGAAGTTCTCCATCACCCTTTAATGCTCTATCTGTTCCCCTAACACAGAAAATATTTATTGATACATCATTGATCATGCTTTATTTACAGATGCATGGCCTGGTAATAGTTAATATCTTCATGCCCAAATGTGAGAATAAATTATGGTTTATTCATACCACAAGCTTGGAACGCCTAACATCAGCACACTACGTGAGGCGATAAGTATATATAGATAAATACTAAATGTCCTAGCCTTGAAGGATGTCATGTTTCAGAAATACAGTCATAATTCAATATGTTAAATATATTATGGGAACAATGGTGAGCATATCGTGTTTCAGGAATGATAAGCATTTTGAAAACAGGACCTGAGGAGAGAATAGATTGCTGAGATCTGACAATAGAGGTTGCCAAGTTACAACTGGTTTTCAGTGCTAAGCCAAGGAGTCTAGGTTTTATTATCAAAGAAAGAGGAGACATTGAAGACTCTTGGGTGGTGGGACACAACCAAATGTACATTTCTGCAGGGATTTTTCTGATAACAGAGAGGATTATGTGACTAGGGCAGGCAATGTGAAAACTAATTTGTAGTATTCCAAGGAAGAAATGATAACTTGAGTCAAGTAGTAACAAGAAAATTAACAGAAAAGGATGGACAAGACTTTAAAGATATAAATACCATAGGTTTGGATCATGACGTATAATGCAAAGTGACTTTAAAACTAACAGAGTGCCTGGGCCTACTGGTGGCACAGCGGTTAAGGCAGCTCCCACATGGCTGACTGCATGGTTCAAGTCCTGTAAGCAGTGGGTTGAAAACACACACACACACACACACACACACACACAGACATGCCAGGCATGTGTGTGCACATGCCCAAAATCCTGAATGGAGTGGTAGACGAGAAGAGAAGAGATTGTAACGTGACTATGCTCCATGGGGGTTGCTTTTTTACCTCTCTCTTTCTCTATCTTTCTCTCCAGTGAGTGAACATGTGTTCTGGCAAAAAATTAAAAAAAAAAAAAAGAGTGCTTTAGTTCTTTTCTTTTCTTTATTCAGTTACTTGATAAAATTTTATGTTTTATTTTCAAGCAGTGGCCTGAAGGTTAACCTATGGCACTGGTCAAAAATATTCAAGCTTTTGTTGTTATTTCAGACTGAAGTTAGGATTCTATATCATTGCAGCCCAAGTATAGGCAAATTCACTTTTATCTCTTTCTTTAGGTCGAAATGAATCAGAATGCCATTATATGTTTAGTAAGGGACACCTTGCAGGTTGCTTTTTGTGCCAAGTTGCAACCAACTTCTGTGTGTTAGTATTTGGAGCACACAGAATAAAAGTGTGTAATATGTGAACAAAAATATGCAGAGAACTGTAAGATCTACTTCTCATGAAAGAACACCATAGTATAATTCCCAGCTTGTTTCTTGTTTCGCTATTCCTTTAAAACACAACTCTTTCACTTCCATCTGGAGTTTTTTATGAGGCAACTTCCTAGCCTGTACTTAAGGTCCGATCAGATTTCTTGAATCTACAGGCAGCTCAGGGAGCATTCCCAAGAAGTAAAGGCAACAGATCAAATTCAAAACGAAATTGAAGTTGATAGGGGAAAAAAAGAAAGCCCTATGGCCTACGCAGAATGGTGACGAGCAGCTAAGCTGTGAGTAAATGCACGATCATTTCTAAATATATTATTTGGATTGATGTTTTGTTTTCTGTTTATCGAGTCACAATGGCTGTGAAAATCGCTTAAGTTCCAAGGCATTTCTGAAGTGCAATCTGAGTAGGAAGGTTTGATTGCGATATGACCGTTATTAGCCTGAAAACACAGCCTTTAGACACAGTGGTATCAGCAATAGTCATATAATGGGCACCCCTGGATCAATTCTACAGACACAGGATTTTGCTCTCATTACAATGATATTTGAATAAAATTCCCAAGTTCCGTCTCCTTATAAGGTTAACATCAACTTAAAGTAATTCTGTCTTCCAAATTATCTTCTGCAATAGTGCAGTGTTTTGACTGCATGGTACAGAAGCCATCTTTTGCAATTCACTAAATTGCCAATGTATAATAGGTTGCCAATATTTTCTATGTTTCTAGCATTGTAGATTTACTTCTTTTTAGAGAGAGAGAGATTTTTTGCTATAGGGCACATGTGCTTGCCAGAGAGACAGAGAGAGAGAGAGAGATAGAGAAAGATAGACAAAAAGCAAGAAAATCACCCCTCAGGGGGAATGGCCATGCTGCAATCCCTTCTCTTCCATTCTCCTCTCAGGATCTTGGGCACACATACACACACATCCAGCATGAGTTTGAAGCCACCGGGTACAGTTCTCGAAACATCTTACTTTTGTTCCTGTTTCTTTGTTTTGTTTTGTTTTGTTTTGTTTTCCTTTTCCCCTCTATTGGAAAGAAAATTGCTTCTACTTCAAAATGAGCCCTAAGATATCTCATGAGTAAAATAAGAGGTAATTATGCAAAATATTTTATTTTCTTTTTTACCTTTTTGGGGGTATATCTCCCAAAAGACAGAGTTAAAGAAAGCCTAATTATATGTAGTTTTTAAGCATTTTGCTGCTATGTGATGTCAATAAAGTTACTTGTCATTTTCCCCTCCAGCTAAATGACATCACCCAGCCCTTGAACACCTAGAAGAGCTTATGCTTAAAGTGAACTCAGAAAAATAGTGGGGTGTTAAACCTATATTGCACTTCACATGCTTATAAAAATCATATCCACTTCTAGAGACCACTTGGTTTCATTTTTCCTTCCATCTGATATTATCTCACATCTGTGGAAATAAGAGTGAAAGATCACCTCACTTGGCAATAAAAAAATTGTGAAACCCCTTCTGGAATGGAGCATACAATATGAAAATTGAAAAATTGCTCCTAGGAGCAATTCCAACTAGAAATGGAATTCTGAGAGGACATCAGCTGAAGTAACCCTGTTAGAGCTATTGAAACATTTCTCTTTGTGAAAGTCGATGGGCACCTCACAATGAGAACGGCATTATCTAAAGATTTCTTCATAAAAAAGAATTCTACTTTTAAAATAAATACTGTATTACCTTTTGTGGCTCTCCCTTAAATGCTAAAGTACAGTCACGCTTCCTGTGAATCACTGAGACAAAAGGACTTCTCTACCTTTTGCAGGTTCTTCAATGCAGGTATATGCAAAATGAGAGAATCAACAGTCTTCCACTGGAAGCCACAGTCACTGTCATTCCAAAGCACCTGCAATTTCTAAATAGCAGATGAACAAGGTCTGGACTAAAGACTTCTGTTTGGGTTCTCTGGGGAGTTTGGAACATATCATACAGATTGCTTTTCATCAAAGGTTTCCCCTGACTTAAAAATCTGTATTTGTGCACGTGATCGGAACTGTTCTAACACTTGTATGTGGTCTATAGATTTTGCTAAGGAAGCAAGAAGCTCTGGCTCAGCCATGATGGTACAGCTGGGGCACAGCTGGAGTGTATTGCTTTATGATGCTGGGGCCCATATAGAACATCAGGGTTTGGTTCCAGGTAGAGTTGTCCACACCAGCATGTGTGCACGTGCCCATGATCTTGGCTGCATGGGAAGGCAGAGCTAGGGGTCAGTGGGAGGCTCACCAATGTGAGATCCGATTGAGGGTGTTTGTCTTCTTCTTTCTTGCTCTCTCTGTCTCTCATGAAATAAATAAATTCATTAACTTGTAAAAAATTAAAAAGAAGGGACAGCTCGTGGCATGGCGGTTAAGGCAGCTGGATCCCACATGGCCAGCTATGTGGTTTGAGTCCCAGACCTGGGGGGGAGGGGGGCTTACAAAACACACTGAGTGCACGAGTGTGTACACCCAAAATTCTAAAAGGAGAAATGGAGGGGATTGCTGAATGACCATACCCCACTGGGAGTGCTTTCTCTTTCTCCCCTTCTCTATCTTTCTCTCGCTCTCCCTCTGTGGTGAGCACATGCAACCTCTGGAAGACAAAAAAAAAAAAAATAAATTATATATATAGTTTAAGTAGTAAATAACTCTAAGTTCCATTTACTTTAAAGCTTCTGTGGGGTATGAATTCTAAAACTAATGGGTTGTCAAGAAGGTCATGAGGCATTTTTGCATGGAAAAACACATCCTGGGACCTCCCTGGGCACTAAAGGTACATGTCCATGCCCATGATCTGGTTCGGCTGAGTCTGGGGTTGACAGTAATATGGGAACCCTGTCAAGGGGGTGCCTGTCTTTCTATCTTTCTCAATTTCTCTCTTTATCATGAAAAAAAAATTGCAATTTTTTTAAAGAAAGAAAGAAAAGAGTCACACTCTAAGAACTTGACATCCTGACTTTCCTGACAACCTAATAAATTAACCTTTTTTGTAGGTTTGTAACCTTTTTCACCATGAGAATAATCTCAGGCAAAGAAAAAAATAATATGACAAAAAAAAGAAAACATCTTCCATGTAAGGATTGCCTCCAATTATATGATTTTTTAATTATTTCTTTGTTTTACCACCATCCCAGATGTTGGCAAGTTGAATCACATTTGAATTGGCTTGAAATGTCATTAAAATGAGTAGTATCCAAACCTCAGAAAATGCAAAACAACTGCTACATGGAAGCAGGGGGCATGGGAGGAAGAGGAAGACGGACAGATGCTTCTTCTGAGACTATTCTCAGAACTTGTGCTGAATCAACGCGATTCTACAGTACAATGTGAAATAAAGCCCGTTCCATCTGGGAGACAGCATGAGACGAGGCCTCATGAGTCACACCATGGGTCACAGGAGAAGAAATGCACAGTGTGACATAACTTTTCTCCTAAGCATTCTTTCCCACCAACCAGTAGAGCGAGCCTTCTCCTCCAACTTGCTCCTCTGCTGTCAGAATGTGAGTGTTCATCATTCTGTTTCTGCATGAGTTAGACAAATACTGCATTTAGACTCAACTAGCAAGCAAGGTGACCTGCTTCAAAATATGCTTTGCCGAATCACAGATACACGCCTCGGTTTATCCCTTTCAATTTACCATACTAGAAAGCAGTCTGGATCTTCAAAGGACCAACATTCCACCTCAGCAATTCTTGTTCATCAAGGTGAATGAGTGAGGTCAGCAGGTTGCATAGTGGTTAAGGCACTAGACTCCTACACGGTCGAATGCAGTTTGAGTCCCGGCCCTGGTGACTTGAAACACACTGGGTGCATGTGCGTGTGCACTCAAAATCCTGACAGAAGAATGGAGGAAAACGGATTGTGGTGGGGCCATTCCCCTGAAGGGCAATTTCTGGCTTTCTGTCTCTCTGTCTCTCTCTTACAGGAAAGCACACGTGCCCTTCAGTAAAAATTTCTCAAAAAAGGAAAAAAAAAGAGTGGATAAGTAAGAAGTACTTTCACGAACCAGCAGTTAGCGTAATGGCTATGTCGCTGGACTCCCATGTAGTTGACCGCGGTTTGCATCCCAGACCCAGTGGCTTAAAACTTACGCCGGGCACGTGTGCGTGCGTGCCCAAGATCCTGAGAGGAGAATGGAAGAGAAGGGATTGCGGTGTGACCATCCCCTCTGGGGGGTGATTTCTCGCTTTCTGTCTCTCTGTCTCTCTCTGTCTGTCTGGCAAGCGCACACGCCCTATAGCAAAAAAATCTCTCCAAAAAAAAAAGAAATAAGTAAGAAGTACTTCCAACATAGCTATCAGAGATGAAGCAGACAACACTTGGAGTGGTTTTGAAATCCTAAAGCCGAAGTGACAAAGCTCTGAGTGGGCTACAACAGGCAGGTGTGCTTGGATTTTGCAGCCATGTGACATGGACTAGAATTTAAACCCATTCATTTGTTCACAAAGGGGAGTCAAACCCCCTTTCAACAGAGAACCTTAGAGTTAGCTGCCAGTATTCAGCTAGATTTTTGATCCATTTCCCCTCAAAACAAAAAAAAAGTTCCACCAAATGTCTCTGACACCATGTGGGTGTTTGTCAGCTAATGCTAAGAAATTATGTGGCCAGGTAGAGGTCCAGCAGTCACATGTACCTTCAGTGCCCAGGGAGGACCCAGGATATGAACCTAGGACCTTTCCCAGACCCACACCCACATGGGAAAGGTCCTGGGTTCACATCCTGAGGCTTCCCTGGACACTGAAGGTACACGTCCATGCCCATGATCCAGTCTGACAGACCAGGGTGGGCAGTAGTGTGGGGACCAGGTTGGGGGTGCCTGTCTTTCTCATTCTCTCAATTTCTCTCTTTCTCATGGGAAAATTTACAATTTCTTTTAAGAAGGAAAATAATCACACTCCAGAACCTTGACACTGAGTAAAACTTAGAACACGGTACAACTAAATGCTTGTCAAATACACTAAGATAAGATAAAAATCCAAGAGGATCTTTGTAAGAATTTACTTTCAGATACTGTGAACTCTATGCCTAGTCAACCCTGCTTGGCTTAAATGTGGGCTCCATACTGTTGTCTGAAGAACTGACTTTTCTGAATGGGTCTTTGAAGCGAGTCTGAAGACACACACTGCTGAGTACTTCATCCGTTTTTCCTTTGCCTCTGAAGAGTTAGTGCTCAGCCAGCCAGGAGTTGCACAGACCACCTACATAAATCCTGGCCTGACCCCTCACTCATTTGGCAACTTTAATCCAATTCCTCAAGTTCTGAGCCTCTTTCCTGATCTGAACCTTTCCAAGCTATTACAGACCCCAGACTGAGAAAGTCTAATTTGCTTCACTTTTATAATAGAGGAAATTGCATTAGTTAAGGTCCTTTTGGTTTTTAAATAAGATAATCTGATCTTGGCTAGTTTAAGTAAAAATGGAATTTGTCGGATTAGCTCAGAGAATTTGAGGAAATGCTGAACCACCAAGCCTGGAGAAGAAAAGGAATCAGACTTCCCTTAAGGAGTCCTAGTGACAGGGGATTGAATCTCCTCAGCCTGGCCATTAACACCATGCTGAACACAGTGACCCCAATGGCTGGGTGGCTCTGTCCAAACTTCCAATGGTCAGGCTGGTCTGTGGGCTGGTAGTTAAGGCAGCTGGATCCCACATGGCTGACTACACAGAGTCCTGGACTCTGTGGCTTGAGAAACGAGAGAGCACATGTGCGTGTGTGCCCAAGTCCCGATGGGGTGGAGAGCTGGCAGAGAAGGGATTGCAGTGTGACCATTCTCCATGGGGGGAGAGCTTTCTCACATTCTTTCTCTCTCTGTCTCTCTCTAGCAAGTACAAGTGCCTTCTGGCAAGTTTTAAAAACTATGAAATTCCTGGGACCAGCAGATGGCTTTAATGGTTACATTGCTGGACTCCTACATAGTCAACTGTGGTTTCGAGTCCCAGACCTGACCGCTCAAAACTCATGCTAGGTGTATGTACATGTGTGCCCAAAATCCCAAAAAGAGATTGGAGAAGAATGGATTGCAGTGTGGCCATTCCCCCCTGAGGGGGAGTGATTTCTCACTTTCTCTCTCTCTCTCTCTATGTGTCTCTGGCAAGTGCACACACCCTATAGCAAAAAATCTCTCTTAAAAAAAAGTATATATATATATATATATAATTCCTATGGTCAAATGATAGAAAACACACTGAGCACCATGCCACAAAACGGTTCTGCACTACGATCTTGCGCTGTTTCAGTGACACTGACATAGATCCAGCTTTATAGTTTGAGTACAGAACACACAGAAAAGTGTCCGGTGCAACATGTATTTGTTGACGAACGAGGGAGTTAGTGAATACAGGCATTTACCAGACAGCAAGCTGTGGGTAACAATGGATCCATGACAGGGCACCACGCATGCACTGAGGAAAGACCTTCACCACAAAAGGTTTTCTCTTTTCCCCTTCAAAACTAAACTTTACGAAGTGTTATCTTCTTTACCTCTTATTCTCTCTCCAGCCAACAAGTATCCAGTTTCTACACCATCACTTAACAAAAAGAAGAAGAAAGAAAGAAAGAAAGAAAGAAAGAAAGAAAGAAAGAAAGAAAGAAAGAAAGAAAGAAAGAGAAAGAAAGAAGAAGGAAGAAAAGACATTGTTCAAGGTAACTAACAACCCAAGTGTCACCAAACTTCATAATTTTCTCTATTTTACACATTTTTTTTGTATAGGATATAGTAATTACTCATGCCCTAGTGAAATTCTTGTCTGAAATCATAGTCTAACATTTTTTTCCTACTTCAGAGTTCTTATTTTTCTCAGATAAAAACTTTTGCTGGTTTTTTCTCCTCTTTCCAACCTCTAAATGTTGGTTTTGTTTTCTTCAGGGTTTAGTCTCAGACATTTCTCTTTTCTTCTGTTCCTCCTCCTCCTCTTCCTTTTTGTTCTCTGTCTCTCCCTCTCTCTCTCTCTCTATGTATATATATACATATATACACACACATACATACCCTTTACAAGTAATCTTTTCCAACAGCTTTAAATACCACTTTTGTTTTGAATCTTAAATTCATTCATTATCTAGAACTTTCTCCCTCTAACATTTCCAATTGCGGATATTTTCTCACCCTGTGAATCCTTCACATCTCAGCTTACATATAGCACCCTCCTTGGCTACAGTAGGCAGCACTGGTCCCAGTCACCACGTGTTCTGATTTTCAGTTTACTCGCTTTGATTTCCTGACTGTACTGCAAACCAATATGCTTTCCAAAGTGGGGACCACTCTTAATCTCATCCCTGTATTCGCAACCCCTGTCATAGGCCTGACATCTTTCAGGCAATATTCATTTAAAGAAGGATTGTTAACTAACCAAGGACTTGGGTGTGCACAGAGGTATCTACTGGAAGGATCCTGGAGGAAAACTATTCCTGGAATAGTTACCCCATGGGGAATGGGGCAATAAAGAGAAAACTGTTCTGTCATAGGCAGTCAATGCAAAGGTTTGTAGGCAGTGCCTAGAGGGACTTCACAGACAGGGGCAGTGAGGTGGGGTGGGCAGGTACCTCATTTTAAACTACATGGTACAACACGTCAATGTTTTTGCTTTATGTTTGGTTTAAAACCTTTTAAGGGACTTGCATCTGATTGTTTATTATTTCTTATAATTACATGTTTGCTTGTCCTTAATTTCCAATTGATACTTAATCAGCAGAGTCTTCAAACACTTCAGTGTTTAGGTTCTTCTTCTGGAAAGTACTTCATGATCTGTAAGTAAACCCTTGAGAATCAGCCCCTTGGAAGAATCTTGTGTTCACATTGTAAGAGGAGAAAATCTTTATGAATGGAAAAAAAAAAATACACTGTAAAGAAGTTCAGGTACAAAGTCAGTTTGGAATTCTGTTTCATAAAGTAGAAAACTGCAGTGTGGAAGAGTGGTGTACATCCATAGAAATAGATTTTCACCCTTCCAGCATGACCACAGGGAAAACACAAGGGCAGAGCAAGAGAGGCAGAAATGATGCTAAAAGACACGTTAAAGAAAAAGTCTGATTTTGTGACATCACTTTGTAGCTATTAAGTAATTTAAATATTTCCTAATACATTTTTAAAACTTACTTACTTGTTTTAAATCTCCAGAGGGCATGCCTGCTATCCAGAGGCAGTCAGAGAGACAGAGAGTGAGAGAGAGAGGGAGAAAGGCCCCCCAGTGGGGCATAGTCATGCTGCAATCCCTTCTCTTTCCTCTCTCTATCCTACTGGGATTTTGTGCACGTTGGTATACACCTTGGCATGTTTTCCAGCCAATAGGGCTGGGATTCAAATCACTGTCTGCCTTGTGGGATCCGGCTCTCTTAACCACTAGGCTACAGGACTGGCCCTCAAATACATTTTAAAAGAAATTATTGACTACTGTATTAGCTTGCTAGGTCCGCCTTAGCAAAGTACCATGTACTATGTATATTGAACAGCAGAAATTTATTGTCTAGGTTCTAGAGGCTCCAAGCCTGAAATCACAGTGTTGCAAAATTGGTTCCTTCGGAGAGCTATGAATGGGGAATCAGATCTGGGCCTCCCTCCTGGCCTTGCAAATGGCTGTTGTCTCCCTAGGTTTCTTCACACTGTCTTCTCTCTATGTTGTCTCTGTATCCACACTTCCTCTTTCACCCTACAGACCCCATTGTACCCGATTAGCTCTATAAAGACCCTATCTCCAAATAAGATCACATTCTGAGGTATTAGAGGTTGGAGCTTCAACATAAGAGGGGGAGTTTGAGGGGATAGCCACCATGTGAGAATGGATTGCAGTGGAGAGTTGGGCTGGGGATAAGAAGATCAGTTAGAAGACAGTGACCAAACAAAATAGAGAGGCTGAGAGTGGATCCTGTGGACATGGAAGTTGAAAATATAAGTGGGTGCTAGCAGGTGGCAGGTTGGTTAACACACTGGACTCCCACATGGGCAATCATAGTATAAGTCCCAGAATCATGGTGGGCATGTGTGCATGTGTGCCCAAAATCCTGGGAGACTGGAGAGGAGGGAACTGCAGCATGGCCATCTCCCCTAGGGATGATTTGTGTTTCTCTTTCTCTCCAGAGAGCACACATGCCCTATAACAATACTAAAATAAGAAAGAAGAAAGAAAAAAAAAGAAAGAAAGGAAAAGTGGTTTTGAATGGATGAGTCAAGGAACTGGTAGAATTGGTGGAGTGAAGAATGTTTCTACAGATTCCAAGCTCTGTGAATATCAGTGCCATTTAAATATAACGAATACAGAAGAAGGATTTGAAGGCAATAATTTCTCTTTTAATTATTTGTTTTTCCGATTTGTCAGAGGATGCAATGTGCTCACCAGAGAGACATACAAAGAGAGAGGGAAAATGAGAAAGCACCCCACTCCCACATGAGAATGGGCCATCACAATCTCTTCTCCTTCGTCTTTCCTTCCCATCAGGACTTAGGGCATGCACACACACGCACTTGGTGTCTTTCAAGCCACCAGGGTCCAGGACTCAAACTGCATGGTCAGTGCTGTGGCATCCAGCCTTACCCACTACGCCATGGGCAGGCCTGATTTCTCTTTTAGATGTGTTAAATCTTAGGTCTCCAGAGAACACCCAAGAGAGGATGACCAGAAAAAATTGGGTCAGAATCCGAACTGGAACCACTAAAATGAAGACTTAGGCTGTAATTGGTCTGTGGAGTGTAGTTTTAGCTGCATCTCACAAGTCATAATATATAGCAGATCCAGAAAGAACACCTACTATGTGCCAGGCACTATCCAGCCCCTTAGGAATTTCTCATGACCCAAAGCGATAAAAGATCTCTGCTTCATTCTAGCAGCAGGAGAAACACAATAACCTATAAATGCATGATCAATATGTCGTGTACAGTGTGTTAGCAAGCAATAAATGCTATTTAGAAAGAGTTATTAAATCAGGTAGGATCAAGAGAGTCACATGGCCTGAGAGCGTTGGGAAAGTTTCGAGATTTTGTAATGGGGGTCTCAGTAAGGTGGAAACATTTTAAAGTAAGATAGCAAAAGCCTATCTATAATTAAGTAATGAAAATTAATGTAAAAATACAAAAGGATGTCTGAGGCTGGGGTTGGTCACAAAGTAAAACCCCTGTTGCAATTTTATTTCCCTGTTTCTCTCTCCTGGCACACACACACACCAATAAAAGTCAAGAAAAAAAATCAGTACAAATACAAAAGGATGTTTGAGACTAGGGTTGATAACAAAGAGGAAATCTTGTTGGGTTTTTCTTACTTTCTCTGTTTCTCTCTCATGGCAAAACAAAAAAAAACAAAGCAAAAGTCAATAAACTAGGTAAAAAGTCACTGGGAGGGGCCACAAGGGAATTTTGAGATGTGACGTTTTGGTCTCTTTTTTAAAAAAATGATTATTAGTTTTGTTTCTTCCATATACAAGAGAAACAGAGAGGGGGGGCGAGAACAAGACCTCTAACAGGGTCCCAGCCCCACAGCCCACCCCCAGCCTCAGCCAGCCCCAGGTCATGGACTAGCACATGCCCAGAATACTCGGGGAGGCATCTGGATTTGAATGAATCATCGTCCGATGCGGAACTGCCTCACAGGGTGTCATGTTTTACCACGGCACTACTATCTGGCCCCCGTTTTGATTTGTGGTGTTGGTGATGGTTTCACAGGGGTGTACGATTTTTGAAAATTCATTAAACTCATACTTAGGATTTGTGCAGTTTTCTGAATGCTCGTTAAATGTCAACAGAAGTAAAAACAAGATAAAATGATTGTAAAGAGATGAAACTCATAAAAAGATATAGAGATCATCAGAGTAGGAAAACAACAACAACAACAACAAAATCCAGTATACATTCAAGTCACATCTAATTAAAATCACTACTGATATATAAGTCTTATACTAGAAGTGGACATAATTTGGTTCCATCCAGACAAAACTAAGGTGGAAATAAATAAAACTTCTTTCCTGAGGAAAGGGGATGGGACCATTAATTATGAAGGGGCACAGGAAACTTCCTTGCATAATATTATACATTTTTTCTTTTCTTTTTTATATTTATTTATTTATTTATTTATTTATTTATTTCCACCTGTCGATGCACCTGCCAGAGAGAGACAGAAACAGAGGAAAAGTGAGAAATCACCCCCTGGGGGGATGGTCACACTGCAACCCCTTCTCCTCCATTCTCCTCTTGGGATTTTGGGCACTCATGCAACACGCCAAGTGGGTTTTTCAAGCCACTGAGCCCAGGACTTGAACCACAGAGTTGGCCATGTGGGATCCAGTGCCTTAACCACTACCTACTGGCTTTTCTTTACTTTTAAGACAGGCTCTCATTGTATTGCCCAAGCTGGGCCTCAAACTCACAATCTCCCTGTCCCATCCTTCCAAGTAGCTGGGATTACAGGTGTGAGCCACTGTGCCCAGCTGTTTCATGTTTTGATGGAATATGAGTTACACATATGTATGCATTTGTCAAATTTCAATAGATGCACACTTTGAGTCTGTGAATTTCATTGCATGTACATTTTACGTCATAAGGAAACACTATACAAATATTGAACTCTACTTAAAGTATCACATGCTGAAGTATTTAGAGGAAAGTATTCCAGCGATTATAATTTATTTTGAGATGCATCAAATTAAAACAGATTAAAGACTATCCAGAGACATAGATATGTGGGTAGAGACGTGATAATAAAAAGCATAGCAAAATATGAATGATAGAGTCTTGGTGATAGGTATTGTGCTGTTTACTGTAAAAGTTTTTACATTTTGCTGTATTGTTGAAAATTGTCATAATAAAATGTTTAAAAGAGTACTTAGTTATATTATCCTTGCTTTTGAGAAAAAGAGGTTACAAGTGTAAGAATTTACCCAGGTGTATAGGGACTTTATAGCTCGAGTCTTTCTCAGCAGACAGGAGCAATTTGCAGTGCCCTTGGCGAATACGTCTCTACAACGGAGAAGGTTAGCTCACCAGGATATTCACAGCTTGCTGGATTATTCCTAACAAGCATCTTACACTCTCTGCCCCGATTCTGTACTAATTGAATCATCTTTTTTATTTTCATTTAATTTCTCAAAGAACAGGGAGAGAATGAAGTCATTTAGGCTCCATGTTTGGTACTTAATTATAATTCTCATTGTAAATTAATAAATCAGTTGTTTTTTTCGCCGATAGAAACCTGAATTGTTTGTATTTTATTTCCTGAGCAACCCCCTACAAATTGGCTATCAAGACACAAGCTTAATGGGGCTGAGGAAAAGTCTGTGGGCCTAAGAAAGCCTCTTTGGTGCAAAACAGCAAATTATAAAGTCCCAGTTATGTCATCTGCTGGTCTCCTTATCTTTATTAATACCTTGTACAAATAAAGGACCCCAAAGGTCTTCATTTCCATAATATTACTTCAAAACTAGTTGGGATAGGGAACCAGCAGTTAGTGTAATGGCTATGTCACTGGACTCCCACGTAGTCGACCGCGGTTCGTGTCCTGGACCCGGTGGCTTAAAAAACTCATGCCGGGCGCGTGTGCGTGCGTGCCCAAGATCCCGAGAGGAGAATGGAGGAGAAGGGATTGTGGCATGACCATCCCCCCTGGGGGGTGATTTCTTGCTTTCTGTCTCTATGTCTCTCTCTGTCTGTCTGGCGAGCGCACGCGCCCTACAGTGAAAATCTCTCCAAAAAAAAAAAAAAAACTAGTTGGGATAAAAATGCATCTGTTTATGTTTAATTTATCTTCTACACAGAAAGTGTAATTCCCATATCAGCTACATAATGTCATTATAGGTGGTTTAAATATAGAGTCATGTGATAAAATGGCTATAATAGTGCTATTCATTGAAATAGGAGTCTATTAGCTCTCATGACAAGACCAATTCTGTCACAGTTACAGTCTATAGTTATATAACCAATGCTGTTATAGTTTACTTTCCCCAAAAAAGTTCTTATTATAATTTTTTTTCCAATTTAGCTCTGTAACTCTATTAAAAATAGACCAACAATTTTTACAAATTCAGAGATTTGGAGAATGTGTTCCTTGGTACTTATTCATTCCTTATCAACTCAAATATCATTTCAAAAATCTGAGGATAGGGAACCAGCAGTTAGCGTAATGGCTATGTCTCTGGACTCCCACGTAGTCGACCGCGGTTCGTGTCCCGGACCCGGTGGCTTAAATCTCAAGCCGGGCGTGTGTGCGTGCGTGCCCAAGATCCTGAGAGGAGAATGGAGGAGAAGGGATTGCGGCGTGACCATCCCCCCTGGGGGGTGATTTCTTGCTTTCTGTCTCTCTGTCTCTCTCTGTCTGTCTGGCGAGCGCGCGCGCCCTATAGCAAAAACCTCTCCAAAAAAAAAAAAATCTGAGGATACATATTTCAGAGTACATATAACCTTCCTCAAAAGAAAACTGGAAAGCAAATTGCTCATTTTAAATACTTTCCCTGAAATTCTGGAGGGAACTCTTGACATGATGTGGAGACAATGAGCATCCATATGACTTTCCTTATGACAACCATTAAGATGCTCCACTGCAGTTAAACTGAATTAAATTGCTTTTCAACAGTCTTTTAATGGAAAAACCACAGGGTGGCTATGCACTTTCATTGTAAAAGTGTAGCTCTTTTCCTTTAGCAGAACCGAAGGATGTAATGGATGCTGTATTCTCTCCTCAGCCCTAGAAGTGAGACCGCACCTAAGTAACAGGCAGATTGCATTATTTTAGTTTAAGAAAATCCCAAACTGCTATCAAGAACTGTATTTGTGCTAAGTTGTTTCATCTCTGGGTTTACAACCCTTCATGCAACTTACTGCAAAACTCAAGTAAAAGAATGTAAAATAAGTTAAATATAAAGATAAACCAAATACCAAGAGATAATGAAACATCACAGGAAATGAATTTGTAAGAGAGAAACAGGTGAAATCTCACATTTGCAAAGAGGAAGCAGAGGACTGAGAAACCACATTAGAGAAAATGAACCCTGTTTGAAGTCAGGACACTGTTGCTGTCCCTTAGTTTTAGTAACTTAACCTCCCTTAAACAAATTTCTTAATATCCCTGAGCCTCATGAACTAAGCATAAAATAAAAGGGAGAGAGCTCATTGTGAGAGTTAAAAAAGCTCACATAAAAGAAATACATTCTAATTAAATGACGCTCTCTAATTTGACCATTTGGTTTTATGTTTGAAGGCCTTTCTCTATCTCAACACACCTAAGGGTGTTCAGGGAGACCTGGGATGACTGTGTTCCAGTTTTGCTACAATAAGTTTTCTATGCATCCATGCAAGACACTAGTTACCTAGGGATCAAGATTTGAGCCATTGTACAAGACTGCTTTTATCCTTGAAATACCTCTGAAACCCTTCTTCTGTTGCCTGAAATTTCTAAAATGAAGATTTTTCATTTAAGTTATGAAACTGTCTTCCAAAACAAAAAAAGTAAGTAAATAAGCATGCATTTACTTCCCTCCCCCTCTTCCCTTCCTGAGCAATTAAGTCCAAAAGCCTTGAGGTGGGACAGAGCAAGTATGAGTTCACTGTTGCTGCCATAACAAATCACTACAAACGTAGAGGCTAAAACAGTACAAATGTATCAGTTTACATCTCCACAATTCAGAAGTCCATATGGGTCTTACTGGGCTAAAATCAAGGTCTCAGCAGGGATGTGTTCTTTTCTGTGGGCTCTAAAGGAAAACCCATGTCTTCACCTTTTCTAGCTTCTACAAGTTGCAACTTTTTGGCTCATTGTCTTCTTTCATCTTCAAAGCTAGCGACCTTGGGCAGAGTCCTCTTCAGGCTGCCATCTCTTTATTCTTCTTTTTCTGCCTCCCTCTTCCATGTTTAAGGAGACTTATCATTAGATTGGGCCACTGTGACAGTCCAGGACAATCTCCTCATATCAAGCAACCTTAACTCTATCTGCAATCTTAATTCCTCCTTGCTGTACCCTAACATACTGACAAGTTGCAGGGATTAGGAAATTGACATCTTTGGGGAGCCACTATTCTGCTTCCTATAGTAAGTGGGACCTTGCGATGGCAGTGAGGGGGGTGGCAGCAGTGGCTTATAGTAGAGTGTCACAGCCTCAGTGGGATCAACAGGGAGATTCTATGGACAAGCAGCATACAGAATATTAGATTCCAAACAGAGAGGGAGGCATTTCCATAGAAGGGCTGCCCATGCAGGGTGTCGAGTCCCAAGTGTGGTGAAGAGGACGTGTGTGTGGGGGGGAACAGTCTGGCATAGGGGTTAGAACTCAAGCAGTGTGAGGAGGGGCAGACAGACTGCTGATGTTGGAGCCTAAGTGGGATGAGGATGCTTTTCACATAAGGAAGGTCTCAGTGTTGAGTATCAGAACCCAAGCAAGATGTCCACACTTGAGGGGAGGGGGATGACCTTCTCCCCTGCTGACTCCACATGCTGGAACATGCACTTCTGCATAAATGTCCTTTCCTCCCTCTCCAGTTCCATCATGCCATGCCAGTCCATGTGGACACTCTCCTCACCTTCGTTGGAGTTTGGCACCCTGAGGTAGGCTTACTTTTCTCAGTGGCTCAGGCTCTGATATCCCATATGCCCTTCTTGCATCATGAGGAATCTCCTCATATTTTGTAGGCTTTGGTGCTCAGTGTCATGCCCCCTTTCTGCAAGGACTTTCTCTCCCTTCTGCTTGGGTTCAGATGCCGAGCCGACTGCATCCATATATGTGAGTACCTTCCACATTCCAGTCTCCATACCAGACTGCCTCCCCATGTGGATGCCATCTTTGACATTCATAGCTCTGACACCCTAGGGTTCTCACATACACAAGACTTCTTTCTATGGTTCTAGCATCTGGCATGGGGACCACCCCTTGGGTATATGCCCTCTTCAACCAGCTCAAATTATGAATTTCCAACCTGTCTGTGGACTAGTGACTTTTTCTAGGCAGTAACTGGGGGACAACTATAGGACTCATATCATTTATTTCTCTTTCAGGGATGCTTATTTGGGCTACCCATTATCCAAAGTCTAAAGAATATGTATTCGTAGCATCCATTTTTCTAGTTAATCTCAGGCAAGTGAGTAAGCTGGCTTCTGTAACTCTCTCATGAACAGGAACAAACAGCATTCAATATTTTTGTCATTGAAAAATATAAATTGGTGTATAACATGATGTTTGATGTCTGTGTACACTGTGGAATGGCCAGACAAGCTAATTATAACTGACGTTACCTCCCATTTGTATGTGTGGGTGGTGAGAACTCTTCAAAATCTACTCTCTTAGCAATTTTTGAGTGTACAATAATTGTTATTAAATACAGTTGCCATGTTGTACAATGGCTCTTTTGAACTTGTCCCTCCTGTCTAATTGAAATTTTGTATGTTTTTATTAAATCTCAGTCTCCTTCCCCTGCCACTGGCAACCATCATTCTACTCTCCACCTTTTTAAATGTTTTTAGGGATTTTGGCTATAGGGCAAGGTGAGTGTGCTCTACAGAGACACAGAGACAGAAAGTGAGAAATCACAGCCATGCCACAATCTCTTCTCCTCCATTTTCCTCTCAGAATTCTGGGCATGCATACACATGCACCCAGAGTAAGTTTCAAGCCGCCAGGTCCAGGACTCATACTACAGCCAGCCATGTGGGAATCCAGTGCCTAAACCATTATGTCACCAGCTGGCCCCTTACTTTCCTCTTTTATGGATCCATCTTTTTTAGATTCCATATATAAGTGAGATCTTAGGTTTCTGTCTTTCTGTGCCTGGATTATGTCACTTTGAAGCCATTGAATTCTTTTGAACTTTTGTTTTAATTTGTATGAAGACATTTCCAAAAATATTCAAAAACAGAAAGTAAAATTTTAATTCACTATCCATTTGAAAGCTTATGACTTAAAGTTTATAGAGATTCCATGTAATAAAAAATTAGGTAGATGGGACCAGCAGTTAGCGTAATGGCTATGTCGCTGGACTCCCATGTAGTTGACCGCGGTTCGAGTCCCGGACCCAGTGGCCTAAAACTCATGCCGGGCATGTGTGCGTGAGTGCCCTAGAACCTGAGAGAAGAATGGAAGAGAAGGGATTGCGGCATGGCCATCCCCCCTGGGGGATGATTTCTCGCTTTCTGTCTCTCTGTCTCTGTCTGGTGAGCGCATGCACCCTATGGCAAAAACATCTCAATAAAAGAAATTAGGTAGAAAGAAATATTTAATAGTTTATATAATTTTTTTATAAATAAAATTTCTAGATACTTCCATGACTTCTCTATTACCTCTAAAAGAAGGGACATCTACATCTAATGAAATAGACATGACCCAATAATTCTATCTTACCATGAAATCCATGAGTAAGGAATAATTTTTGCTTCTGAATACTTTTCCAACAGAGACATTTACAATAGAACACTAAATGAGTCTATATGGAAATCACTAATATCATCTCATGGATTGTTTGTTAACAAATTTATTAAATTAGCAATAGTGTTCTCATTACATAATACTCAAGGCATATACCTAATCTACTGAGAGCTGTTCCATTATAATTACATTGTAATATTAATGCCAGGAGCAGCAGCTTCAGAGCACCTGCTGCATGGGAGTTTCCACTTATGTCACTTTCCAAATGAATTTGATGTTTTAATTAAGGAGTTCAGTCATCGAGAACATCACGGAAACTTTTTAATTTAAAAAATTAGAGCAATCTTACTCAAATGTCATATTTTCTAACATATTAAAGAATTTTTTGAAGCTGAACTGCATTTATAAAAGGAGCTGCTTTTCTGTGAGTGTGAATAAATTAAAAGACCCCAGATGCTATGCATTACCCTTCCTCAAAATCATTTCTCAGCAACCACCGTCAAATAATTCTTTCTTATTAAAATGTTATAAATCATCATCTTAAAAAGAGCATCGACTGACAGAAAGTGTGGGTTGAGCCATGTCCTGTAAACAAAAAGTACATATTAGCTTTAAATATACATAAAATAGGGGCCAGGCCATGGTGCAGTGGTTAAGGCAGCTGGATCCCACATGGCCAACTGTGCACCATTGGTCCCAGTCCTGGCAGCTTGACAAACATGCTGAGCATGTGTGCATGCATGCCCGAAATCCCGAAAGGAGGGTGAGATGGAGGAGAAGGGATTGAGGCATGACCAACCTATGCAGATTCTTTTTCTCTTCCCCCCTCTCTCTCTCTCTCTTTCTCTGATGAAAACATGCACCCTCTAGCAAAATTTTTACTTTAAAAAGTGTCATAAGTATTTTTTCCTTTTTACTAGAATGATCTTCATGCCACTTAAGAAAAAATATTAAGTACCATGAAATGTCAGGCTCTAGTTAAAGAAAAAAAGGAGCTTGGTTTTTGCTCACTGCAGAGGTTAGACTCAGATCCACAGGCTGGCCCTTCCAGCCTCATTCTGGAAGAATCTACCCAAGGGAAGGGCCTGGGATGTGGGCAGATGAGGCACTGCGGAGACCACTGGAAAGAGCTTTCATCTCACACGTGTTCCCAGTTGTTCTAGTCTGCCAAAATAAGAAGGTAATAATTGGGGAAGGAGACAGACAGCCAGGCACGGAGAATTCATAACAGGTTGACTGTGCCAAGATGCAAAATATACTGAAATACCTCAGACGCTCCCTGAAACAGCCTCAGAAAACACTATCCACTTGCTCTCATCTGGAAACCACAACTGCTTCTTATAGAATGTTCTGTGGCTGAAACTGGCAGTGGTAAGTTTCCACTCAGCAGTGTAAATAAATGAAACATTTGCTTTTTCAGAAGTTAACTAACATTGCTGACTCCAACTGCTGGTAGAAACATGTAGTTGTTAAGAATGTCCCTGCGAGAAATGTGACTTTTCAATTTCAGGAAACTGATATTAATGTGCTTCGAATTATTAATCAACACACCCAAAGCATCTGTGCAGGCATAAAAGACACAATTCTGGTTTTGAAATGCAGGTAAAACATTGCCAGTGCACTGGGGGGACCTCTTTCCATTCATTCCCGTCTCTGCAGTACAGTAGATGTCTAGAGTTGGAAGGCATCTTAGAGATCATTTAGACCTGTGGTCTCCAGCCTTTTTGGCAACAGGGGCTGGTGTTGTGGAAGACAGTTTTTTCCACAGGCCTGGAGGAAGGGATGGTTTATGAGAGCATGCAACCTAGGGCCCTGTGTGAGCGTATCACAACATGGTCCACACTTTGCTGATCTGACAGGAGGCAGAGCTCAGGTGGTAATGCAAGTGATGGGGAGTGGCTGTAAACACAGATGAGGATTTCTTTGCTCATTCACTGCTCACCTCGTTCTGTGCAGTCCAGTTCCTGACAGGCCACAAACTAACACCAGTCCAAGACCCAGGGTTTGGGAGGTCCCTGATTTAGGCCTCTTATGACCCTTTTCTGAGCAGTAGAAAGAGTTCCACAAAATAAAATAGCTCATGCAAATTCACAAGAGCCTTGGAAAATATGGAGTTAACTCTTGAGTCACCTGATTCTCGTGTCATCAAATCGGTATCAGGGCCAAGCTACGTGCTCTTCAAACCATCTGCTGCCCTCAGTCCAATTGAGGACCCCACCCTCCTCCCATGGCGATGGTGTTCACAGAATGCCTGAAGGTCACTTGACCTTACTCCACTTCATTGATGGTACAAACAGGTTCCCATTTTAATCTAAATTCCAGTCCCCTGCTTCTGCTCTCTTGGTAGAAGTCATAGTGACATAAAATTTCTCCAAAAGTTATAGTGATAGGAAATTTCTAACTTTCCTTCATCTCTGTCTTATCAAGAGCAACCACATCCCTTCTGATCCTGATATTGTCAGCAACTCCAGGATCCTGGGGACCCTTCTGAGAGACTGCCAAAAACCTTTAAGATCTGTTAAAATTATCGCTTTAGAGTAAGTTCTGAAAAAGTTCCAGCTTTTTGAGCAATTTTCCCAATAGCTTAATTCTCCATGAAATAACAAATCTTCCAGATAATTTCTTGGTAGTCCTATTTCATAATAAGTCTTGCTGTTATTGCTTTCATCCCATTATTTTGCCTTATATTAACCCTTTGCCTACTTCCTCCCATTACAATCTTTCATCCCTAGAGATTTCCACTTGGCTAATAAAATATCTCTACCGCCTTTATGCTCCCAAACCTCTGCCCCATGGGTTCCAGAGGGAATTACTAATCTGAGAGTTCCTTTAGAAGGTCTAATAACTGATGGGAATTTTTACACAAAATTTTGGGTATGGGTATATTTGCTTTTATTTGAAGGGTTAATCACAGTTTTAATCAGATACTCAAAAGACTGACTCCTAGAAAAAGACTGGAAAACCAGATACCCACAACTCCCTGATGCTTTGCTTTTGTGATTGCTCTCTTTACCTTTGTAACTCTGTCCTATCTTCTTTTTATGACCTTTTCCTTCCCTACTGCCTACACACCTGAGAGGCCATCCTACAGGTAAAAGCACATGGTTCACATGGTTATCAGTTTTCTGTGGTATACAGGTGAACCCCAAAGGATTATTACTAATTTAGCCTGACCTTGTAATTTGATGATTTATTATAGGATGATTGTGATTAAATGGGACTAGCTCTGCAAAATAATTAATGCTGGTTGATTAATAACATCAGGTGATGGGTCATCGAGTGAACATGATCAGGAAGGAGGCATAGTCTTGGTTGTTATGCATTTTCCAACCTAGAATGTACTATTGCTAAAATTAGAAACCAGATATAGCTCTCAAAGACGCAGTCACCAATGGACCGCCTCAATGCTGAGTGCACAAATTTAACATTATATGGATTACTTGGAAGACACTCAGTTGCCACCGTAGGTGTATCCTGCCACATCCAGCCAGTGAAATAAACGTTCTGGTTTTTGATAAAGGATTCCTCAGTTGTGTGCTGTTCTTAGGAAATGGCATGTTGACCATTTTTCATACAGTTCTAATTAACTTTGGAAGCAATTTTTAGAAAATAACAAGCTGAAGAAACATTGTATGGAAGATGGAAGCTTGCTTATTTATCACTTCGGTGAAAGTAAAGACAGCTACTATATTTTCCCAGTAGAAATTATGATCAGCACTGCATCATTATAATGTCACATGACAACTCAGCCAAAGAGCCTCTTTTAATTTACTTCAGAATAAAAGCAACAAAGTCATGAATAACTTGTGACCATATTCATGACTGACTAGCTTCCTGGTAGTCGAGAAACCAGTTATGATTATCAGCTTCTCCTGGAGAAAAATGTTCATTTCTAATTTATTTCTTCAGTATAAAATAAATGAAATGCATTGCATGTCTTACATAGACAAATGTAGGAAAATAATGGTGGTGTCAATATATTATTGTCACTAGGACAATAATTTGAACACACACTCCGTGTTTTCAATGTTTCTGGTAGGGAAGAATCCAGACTTGGAATGTTTGCAACTCCTTACATGAAGTGCAAGGTCATCTTACAACACCAGACTGTCACTGAGGTCCTGAGCAGTTCTAGTTCTCTATTATATCACACCACATGTCAAAAGTCCTTATGTGAGGGGCCAGTAGGTGGCATAGCAGTTATGTTGCTGGACTCCCACATGGCTGACTACGCTTCGAGTCCTGCACCCAGTTTCTTGAAAACCACACTGGGCATGCATGTGTGCCCAAAATCTCAGGGTAGAAAATGGAGGAGAAGGGATTGCAGTGTGGCCATCACCCCCGCAGGGGGCAATTTCTCACTTTCCCTCTCACTGCCTCTGTCTGTCTGTCTGTCTGTCTCTCTCTCTCTATCTGGTGAGCAAACATACCCTAAGTAAAACAAATAAATAAAAACTCTAAAAAAAAGAAAATGAGAAGGTCCTTATGTGGTACATGTTGCTACTACACCAGACTTTTAGACACTGCTATTAGAGGCAAAGTTGGGATCTCAGTAAGGTTTTTTGGGGAGAGAGGTTTTTGCTATAGGGCACGTGCGCTCGCCAGACAGACAGACAGAGACATACAGACAGAAAGTGAGAAATCACCTCCCAGGGGGGGATGGTCATGCCGCAATCCCTTCTCCTCCATTGTCCTCTCGAATCTTGGGCACGCACGCACACATGCCTGGCGTGAGTTTTAAGCCACCGGGTCTGGGACACGAACCGTGGTCAACTACATAGGAGTCCAGCGACATAGCCATTACGCTAACTGCTGGTCCCGATCTCAGTAAGGTTTTAAGAGAAACTGGGCATTTGTTTTGTGATATTTGAGGCAAAAATGTAATTTGGGGGGGTTTTATCTGACTCTCTCTAGTCAGCAAAATAAATATGCAGTTGATTTATGAAAGAAAAAAAACTTTTAATTGGCATGGCATGGGATTTCTTTAAACAATAAGTGAATTTGAATGCAGGCTAAGTTTAGAAGTCATATTTTGCACCAGTTCAATGACTACCATTCCATGATAGGCATAGAAAAACGTTTATTTTGCTATGACAGACAGTGTCTACACCGAGGTATTGAGTTACCATGCAATGATGAATATTTCCAAGACATTTAACTTTACTGAACATCTGCTTTTCACAACCACATTTTTAAGCAGAAAAAAAAAAATCTAACAGACAGAAAAACATACAAAATCCCCAGGACAGGAAAATACTTCTTCTCATCTCGTCCATAAACCAGTACCAGATTCCAAAATTGAAACCACTGATCACGGGAAGACATTTTAAATGTTGCTTTTCGCAAGTCTCTTTGGTGAAGCATAACTCAGGGGTGAAGGTGCATGTGGTTTGGAGAATACACCGCAACAAACAGTGTTTCCAAACTACAATAGGAAGAGGCTAACAGGATCCGATGAACCAAACTATTCTCCCTCTCTTCAAGGATCGAGCAGACCTGTCTTGTGTCTAAGATGCACACTTGACATTCTCAGTCTCCTTCTGTAGAAGGTGGGAGAGAAAGTGGAATCACCCCGACTGAAAAATCTGCAGACAGAATTCTGGCTATCAATGAAGTGAGAGACACCATGGGCAGCCTGCCTTCCCATGAATGAAACAGAAATGTCCCATCTTACCGAAAGCCAAGGACTTTTTCCTCTTCCCATTTCACAGAACAGTAACATACTTCCTGAAAAGCAGACTGTCCACTCTGTGTTGTGAGTGATAAGATGAACGAAAGCTTGTCCAGTGATGCCTGGAGACAGGAGCTGATCACACACTCTACTTCATAAGGCCATAACAAAAACCTTGCCTGAGTTCTCAGGTGTATCTTAATGGAAGTATTTTCCTCCTGGGTACAAGTTTCTTAACTCACCTACTCTAGAAAGTCTATCATGTTTTATATGTCTTAGAGATCGCATGGTGTGTTCCTGAGGAAATGATTGGAATGAATGATCCAAGTTATAGAAGTCAGTTTTGATTCTATATAATGAGACACTTAAAGTGGTACTAAACATCCACCCTGATTATTCTCCAACTTAACTTTCAAGATCTCTCATGTTTAGCTACACCATCTAATCACACCCTACAACCTGTCTTCCCTAAGCGTGCTCCACATTTTCAGGCTTCACTGTTCCTGCCATGTTACCTTCAGAGATAATACATCTGCTCACCCTCATTCTTTCAGTTAGGGTCTAGCCTGAAAGATAGAAAACACACGAGGTATTACTAAGGATGTAATATGCAGACTGGTCAACACATGCTCTGAAGGCCTGAAAACGCAGAAAGGTCCTGAAGTAGCCCAGAAATGATAACTGTGGAAAATGATTCCTCTGGGGTTAAAGAAACAAAATTATGAAAACTGGGAGGATCAGAGCCTAGAAGCAGAAAGGACAGGTTCACAGAGCTAGAACCTAGACCTCTGAGGAGAGGACACCATCTGGCTCTTGCTGGAATCCCAGGAGCTGGGAGAAGGGATTCCATGGAGCTGGAGCTAAGAGATCTTGAGCAGGTGTGGCCCAGCTGCTGCTGGTACCTCTCTGCCGGTGCCCTAATGGGATTGGCGCTCAAGTCCAGACATGGAAGGCTGGAGTTCATGCTTCCTGGGCTTGGGTTTCGAGCCCAGGTCTGTCTTAAACCAGTGCCTGGTGCTTAAGCCCAACACAGTACCATATTTCCCAGTCCTTATTTCCTTCCTTCACTTTCCACTCTATACACTGCTGCCAAATGCTCCCTCTGATAAAACACTAACCATGCCACCTCCTTTCTTACATCTTTGTAATCACTTCCTGTTGACTAATATATATATATCTTTTTCTTTAGATAATTTTCTAGAGTAAACAAGCTTGCTGGAGAGACAAAGACAGAGAGATAGGAGGTGAGAAACCACCCCCCAAGGGGAATGACCACATTATAATCCCTTCTCCATTCTCCTCTCAGGATTTTGACCACACACACACATACTCCCAGCACGAGTTTCAGGCTACTAGGTCCAGAACTGGAACCACAGTCGGCCATATGGGAGTCCAGCGTGTCAACTACATCACCTGCTTGTCCCAGTTGACTAATATTTTAAACATGTACTTCTCTCTTTAGGTGTGAACAGCCTTCAAGACCATTTTTACTGATTTCCTAAGTGCTTTCTAAGCTGATGTAGGACCTCCTTCTTCTTTAGAAATGCAACAAATTTTCTGTCTTTAGCATCTTATAGACCACAGGTCAGAGCTTCATTGAACGCCTTATTCTCAAAACACAACAATACATAAATGTAAAAATCACAGTGATTTTCATTCCCAGGGGGCCACAACCAGAGTGAATCAAGTCCCAGATGCACAAGTAAAACTTTACATAGTTTAAAGGAAAATAAGCTTAATTTTAACCAATTAAAACTGAAGTGACAACTAAATGTGTAACTCTGGCTAAAAGAATTTGACTCTGTCGATGCAAAATTTTTACACCTTTTCTGATTTTCACATATGTGGTAGACTGGTTAAAAGGGATCATTTCTAAATTCTCAGCAATTTAACTACTAAGATTCTGATTTTGGTTCATGTGTAGCCATACCCAGGAGAAGTGAAACGCACCGCAAGTGAGTTGCAGAATTTTAGACAATTCTAAAGCAATATTTCCCTCTTTGTCCTTTGAGTTGCAAAACTAGCTTTCAATAGGAAAAGAAAATTTGCTTTGTACCCTTGAAAGGTGTCTTTTTCACATGAGAAAACACTAAGGTGAAAATGTCAACGATTTCACGTTTCCTTGAGCTTGTGAAATCGAAAGGGATGTGAGATTTTCTGTTATTCAGATGTTTCAGACTGGAGATAAAGAGCTTCTCTAACTCATGCATCTCCTGGCGGTGTGCTATTTTTTTTTTCCAAAGGCAAATATTAAAGATTACGTTCTTCCCATTAATGTATTAAATTACTATTACTTTCCTTTAGGAAAAATATTACCCTAGAACTCTGTTATTAAAAAGTCAAATCTTGGGACCAGCAGTTAGCGTAATGGCTATGTCGCTGGACTCCCACGTAGTCGACTGCGGTTTGCGTCCTGGACCTGGTGGCTTAAAACTCAAGCCAGGCGTGTGTGCGCACGTGCCCAAGATCCCGAGAGGAGAATGGAGGAGAAGGGATTGCGGCGTGACCATCACCCCTGGGGGGTGATTTCTCGCTTTCTGTCTCTCTGTCTCTCTCTGTCTGTCTGGTGAGCACACATGCCCTATAGCAAAAACCTCTCCAAAAAAAAAAAAAAAAAGTCAAATCTTATATGACATTCAATTGCTTAGAACATTAAATTTAATTTCTTTCTATATGTTCCAGACTAACTATTAAATAATGAGACTTTATTTATTTATTTATTTATTTATTTATTTATTTACTTTGTAGAGGTTTTTTTTGCTATAGGGCGTGTACACTCACCAGAAAGACAGAGAGAGACAGAGAGACAGAAAGCGAGAAATCACCCCCCAGGGGGGATGGTCACGCCACAATCCCTTCTCCCCCATTCTCCTCTCGGGATCTTGGGCACGCACACGCATGCGCCTAGTGTGAGTTTAAGCCACCGGGTCCGGGACTCGAACTGTGGTCGACTACATGGGAGCCCAGTGACATAGCCATTATGCCAATGGCTGGTCTCGATAATGAGACTTTAAATACAAGTACGCTTTCTTTTTTGTTGTTGTTGTTTTGCTAAGAATTTGCCTATACATGTCATATAGTTTATGTCAGTGTATGACCTACTCAACTTCCAGAGTCATCCACTGAGTCATTCATTTAACCTATCTTGGGTGACTACCTACCTGTTGTTCCACATTAAAGCACAATTCCTTATGTCATTTCTGGAACTTTCCTCACAGTTATGGATCCCAATGAGAATACACCCACCCGTACATAGCATGAGCACTTGTTTGTAATGATGAGCTGCACGTGCTGGCCAGTACTGCCACAATTTAATGCTTCAGTTCCTCCTATACCCCTGAGGAGGCGGCGTCTGGTGTGAATTTTGGGTCCCTTTGAAGATGAATGATAGGTAATTGTCATCTGGATGCCAGAGACACTTGACTAGACAATTAAGTATTCTGGAATCTGGGAAGTTTATGTAGGTGAGGATAATTAGTCTTAAAAATAAACTCAGTATAACAAGCCTCAGGAAGTGGAAAGTAGCCAGGATCTCATCTAATAAAAATAAATTGAATCGAATTTTAAATTTTGAGAGGTTTAGAAAAATAATTTACATAAAAGTTTCCTCGGGTTTGAAATTATGTTTTCATCATGTCCGTACAAGCAGTGTTGACTTTCCATTGGACGGAAACGTCTTCCCTTCAAAGAAACTGAGTATTTGAAACGTTAGGTAGCTCTGGACTTTCCAGCCTGCTCACTCCTTTCCATCAGCACATGACCACGGCATATTCCTATGTTAAGAGCAAGTAGAGCATGGCAGAGTGGTTAAGGCACTGAACTCCCACATGGCCAACCATGGTTCAAGTTCTGGATCTGGTGTCTTGAAAATCATGCTGGGTACATGTGCGGGCATGCCCCAAATCCCAGGAGAATGAAGAAGGGATTGCAGCATGGCCATCCCCCCACCCGGGGGGTAATTTCTCACTTTTCTCTCACTATCTCTGTCTCTTTCCTCTCCAGCAAGTACACATGCCTTATGGCAAAAACCTTAAGGAAAAAAAAAAAAAACCCAAGAGCAGCTAGAAGGAACTTCTGCCCTGGGAAGATTCACCTCTCTTTCCTGCTGTCTCTGTTTTACTATAAGGTGTTCTAAAGTTGGGGCAGGGGCTGGCACAGTGGTAATGCAACTACACTGATATGGGAAAGGCCCTGGGTTTGTGTCTTGGGACCTCTCTAAACTCATGGGGTACATAAGTATGTATGTGCCAGTGCCTGTGACGCAGGCTGGCGGGGACTGCGAATCTCAATACAAAAACCCTGTCGAAGGGCTCTCTCTCACTCTCTTTCTCTCTCTCAAGAAGTAAAAACACTTTTTGGGACCAGCAGTTGGCATAATGGCTATGTCACTGGACTCCCATGCAGTTTGAGGCCCAGACCTGGTAGCTTAAACTCAGTCCAGGTGCCTGTGCATGCGTGCCCAAGATCCCAAGAGGAAAATGGAGGAGAAGGGATTGTGGTGTGGCCATCCCCCCTGAGGGGGTGATTTCTCGCTTTCTGTCTCTCTGGCGAGCGCATGCACCCTATAACCAAAAAAAAAAAAAAAAACCTCTCCGCCCCCTAAAAAATAACTTTTAAAATTAAAGTTAATGTTTTCTAGCCTCTTTATGGTACCAATACAATTGCTTATTTATCATTTACAAAGTAATGAAGGCATATTTTAATTTACTTTTCCAAAATGATTCTTATCGCATATGTGACTATTTTAAACTTATCTTCAACTTACTCAAATAAAGCTTAATTACAAAAATGTGAGAGGGAATATACTTCCCTGACTTTCTAAACAAGATCTTTTTTACATTAATAATATGCCTCAATGAGTTTCAAGCTGTGTATTTCCATGTGTCCTACCGTTGAGAGATTGTATAACATAAAAAAATAAAGTGTTAATGAGAACTGCCAATGCTTCTCTTGAGTTGAAAGGAGGTATTTTGGTCATAGCATAGTTGTTTATTTCGTCTTACAATCTTACTCTAAGGGAACTTTTAGATGTAATAGTTGAACCAATTTGGAAATACAGAGCTTGACTCAAAAACATAAAGCCTATACAGATTTCAATAGTGCCACTCTACAAGTGACGATTCTAGATTTTTAATCGAAAATGATGTAATAAGTTTACAGTGGAAATTGTACACTGTTAACAGCAAATAATATTAAACACTTTAGACTAACTGAATCAAAAGATTCTCAAATTATAGGCCATTGTATGAAATATTAACCATACAGAGTAAACAAAGTAAAGCTGGGAAAAGAAAATAAACAACTAAAAAATAGGACTTAGAAGAAAACAGCCACGAGTCTAATTTTGCAATAACAAAAGTTTTATATCTAGAAATTATAACGAGGATCAAGTTAAGAATTAATCTCTTATCCAACTGAACACAATGATGGGGAAAAATGGAAAATGCAAGAAGGCGAATGGGAAAAATTACAAACATGAAAGCACTAGTTTAAATAACTCTCAGGCCATATCAAGCTGAATCTAAGATCTGTTGCTTCTCTTGTGTCAAAAGAAATAAGTATTAGGAGCAGAAAGCCAGACTCTAAAAAATATTTTTCTTCCGTTACTGATATACTTGAGGATTTCATAGCCTGACTTTATCAAAGGGTAAAAAACGTGCACCTAAATTCATTGATCCTATACTAGATTACAACCGGAAACCAAAGTCTTGACTTTCAGATCTTGGCTCTTGGATTCAACATCCATATTCCTACAATTATTCTCAAATGTTAAGGAAAAGGTCTATATGAAAATAAACTAAGAGATAATTTGAAAACGATCAATAATGATACCCAGGGCTAATTAAGTATATATTATGTTAGTCACTAAGGCCACCACTTTGAGCACATTATCACATTCAATTTTATCAGATTTAATATCAAATATAGAAATAAACACTACTGTGCCTATTTTTCGGATAAGAAAACAAAGGTATCCACAGCTTTTTGGTTTGGGCTATGACATACTATGATCAGGATGGCTTTCAAACTCATATATGACTTAGAAGAACTTACTTTGTTCTGATTTCAGAAATTTGGGTTTAGACCTGATCATAGTAACACAGACTTTTTTTTTATAGTTAGTGAGGAAGATACACTTCTGCTGCTAGTCACATACAGACCATTTTTTTTCTTTCTCTTTTTGTCTATAAAACACTTTAAAAACCATCAGAAGCTTAAGTATAAGATGCATCAGAGAAAGCACCATTAGCAGCATGTCCTAGCTTTTCAATAATGATGTTAGGTAGGATTTATTAACTGCTCCTTCTGCACCAGGCATGTTTCCAAGTGCTTTACATATATTAACTGTTTTAATACATGACCTCCCTATAAGGTAGGCAATTATTTCTCCATTATCCTGATGAAGAGAACAAAGAGATAAAGCCACGTGGTCTCACGCCTTGTGGGTGGCAGGGCCAAGATGCAAATCCAGACATCTGTCTCCAGAATCTGCCTTCTCTTAACCACCATATAAGACTCTTTTTCCCATCAGATTAATTTAACCTACAAAATAATATTTACAAAGGCCCTACTATTTAAAAAAAGACCTGCAGCCAGCAGTGTTACACACACACACACACGGAGATGTACAGAAATGGCCTTTATTCTGTGTGCCAGGCTCAATGCTAGATTACAGAGGTTTAAATCCAAATTTCTAGGTCATAGAACAAGGATATCTATTTAACCTACAAAATAATATTTACAAAGGCCCTACTATTTAAAAAAAGACCTGCAGCCAGCAGTGTTACACACACACACACACACACACACACACACACACACACACACGGAGATGTACAGAAATGGCCTTTATTCTGTGTGCCAGGCTCAATGCTAGATTACAGAGGTTTAAATCCAAATTTCTAGGTCATAGAACAAGGATATCTCTTCCAAAAGTCAAATGATTTTAAGAGCCATCATAATCACAGGCTGTCACACAGCACACTTTACATAAATACAGTGCCTTCACCAGAGTCAACATCTGGTCAATGTGGATCAGAAGCCAGCTCTCTCCAACTCCAAAGTTGATGGTTTCTTCATTACATTTTACAGGAGTAGGAGGTTTCAATGTAAAACTTAGTTTAGAAAATCAAATGTAAAGAAAAGAAAAGCAAAATATTTAAATATATAATGACTACAATGGAAGTTATATTATGTTACATGTCCTAAAGGCAAGATGACAAATCCCCTGCCCATCAAAAAAGTTAGCTATATACATGCAGATTTATACTGAAAGAAGGGAAACTCGCTAGGTATCTATTCCTCTAGACTAATTTCCTGCAATTTTTTCCATATGTCTTCTCTACTAGCGCCATACCCAAACTACTTATTATTTCCTAAATATTTGTATATCCTTGAAAATTCTTTGGAATTTCCTGGCATCTTCAGTATGCTTTTCCTAATATGAAATTCTGTTTCTGCAGTGCCCCAATATCTCTAACATATTCACCTAGCAATTATATGGCAATTGTATTGTGTAATAGTTATTGTTGTATATGTTTCTCTCTTACTAGATGGATTGTTTCTGAATACACAAATTATACTCCTTTTTATTTTCTAAATTGCTTCATGTTAACCATATTATATTTGATTTATCTTTTCTTGAAACTAAAAAGTCTGTATTAAATTTTAAATTATTCTAGGTGTATATATTTTACAAAAATTTTTCATTTGCCTATTTTTGTATGTGCTTTGATGCTTTTGTTTTTAACTTTTAATAATTATTCCACCTCTGAGGCTGGCAGGTGGTGTGGTGGTTAAGTGAGCTGGACTCCCACATGGCCAACCAAGGTTCAGGTCCTGGACCTGGTGGCATGCTTTCTCACTTTCTCTGTCTCTGTCTCTCTCTCTCTTTTCCTGTCCCTCTCTGGTCAAATTAAAAAATGTAAATAAAAAACTAAATAGTTAAATAAAAAATAAAATAATTATTCCACCTTTTAGTTTTTCTCAGGAAACATTTTCAGTTACTTCTACATCTAGTTCCCTAGAAATATTTATCTTATCCATTTACCCATCCACCTAATTCACTTATTCAACAGTTTTTATTCAGCAAGAGTATAGGACAGAGCAATACGGAAGTAATGATCGTTACCCTCAAAACCTTACACAATATTTTTATTCTGCTATTTCTTGTGTAGGTTTGTTTCATGGCCCCTGTTGTCCTATTAAGAATTAACAGTTTAGGGGCCAGCAGGTGGAGTAATGGTTAAGATGCTAGACTCCCACATGGCTAACTGCAGTTCAAGTGCCAGACCTGGTAGCTTGAAATTCACACTGGGTGCATGTGCACACATGCCCAAAATCCCAGGAGGAGAATGAAGGAGAAGAGATTGTGGCATGGCCATCTCCCGTACAAGATGATTTCTAACTTTCCCTCTCCTGGTCTACCTCTGGTGAGTGCACAGCCCTATGGCAAACAAACAAACAAACAAAAACTTAAAAAAAAATGGTTTTATAACATTTCTTCTGGTTCTCATATTGGAATGTTTTCAGAAATATGACTTTGCACTATTACACTAAAGACATTGTTTCCTTTCTTCAGTTCATGGGCACAGCGCCTGACCAGATCACTGGTATCTACCATCTTTTCAACCACTATCCCTCTGCTGCCTGAGTCGAAATTCCTTCCTTCTCCTGTCCCTTGATTGTTAGTCACTATAAAAAGACTAGTATCTGAATACATGAAACATTCAGCTAATGTCCTACATGCCTGCAAGCCCAAAATCCCGATGGGAAGAAAAAATGAAGGAAAGGGATTGTGACATAGCTGTGTCCCCTTAGGGAGTGCTTTTTCTCTCTCCTTCTCTCTTCTCTTTCCTTACCTCTTCTCTCTCTCTTGGGCATGCACGCACACACGCCCAGCATGAGTTTTAAGCCACCGGGTCTGGGACGCGAACCGCGGTCGACTACGTGGGAGACCAGCGACATAGTCATTACGCTAACTGCTGGTTCCCTATATAGGTATTTATATAAAATGTATTAAGGATAGTTTATTTTGAAAATTTTATGTATATTTATGAATATATGTGTATATATTTATATGAAATGTATTAGGGATAGCTTATTTTTGATGATTTTTATATATATTCTTTTGACAATGACATATATTTATGTATAAATATATATAATGTATTAGAGATACATATATATATGAAATGTCTCAGCAATAGCTTATTTTTGACAATTATATATATTATTTTGACAATTATAAATATTTATGAATATATATATATATTAAATATATGTATCAGGATTACATACATAAATGATATGTATTAAGGATAACTTATTTTTGACAATTATATATATATTATTTTGACAATTATATACATACATTGAAATGTATTAGGGATAGCTTATTTTTTAAGCTTATAAAGAAAAAGGTTTGCAAAGAATGTTGATCTGATGTTCCTGGAGTCTTCCATCCCAGAGAGAGGATGGAGCTGAGTGACTCACCCAGTCTCACTGTTAGACGGGCAAAGAGCCGCTGAAGGTTGGCCCTCTGGAATGACCTTGAGCTCCTGCCTGGGCATCTCCCCAACATGCTGTGTGTGCTTCTGACACTGGGCACCTTGACGTCTTTCTAGGCATCACAAACTTCTATTCCTTTTCATTCTTGCTCTTAAAAGCAGGATATTATCACCATCATATGAAATGATCTTAATTGTATCCTATAAGATGTCTTTGAAATGTTTCCCATCTAACTCTAAAATGTGGGTAAAGCATGGACCTCCAGAAACATATTTTGCCTGACTTAAAATAAGAGTCCTTCCTCTCATCAAGACTTCTTGAAACATATTCTTTATTTTTTCCACACAGCACTGTCACCAACTGATTCAATATTTTATTTGATAATTTATCTATCTCTCATCATTATAACATATGCTAAGGAGGGCAAATATTGTCACCATTTTTCATGTGTAGAACGTTCTCCATGCCTAGACCAGGACTACCACTGGACACTCAATGAACATAGTTTGAATGAGTAACTATGGACGGACAGTTCCAGAGCACTTATTTAGATATAGTACAAAATATTCCTTATTGAATCTGTAATCATATTCTATTAATTTCCATTAATTTCATTAACTAATAGGAATATATATTTTTTTTAAAAATCTTTGGGCCAGCAGGTGATATGATGGTTGAGACTCGTAGTTCCACAAACATGGCTGATTGCAGTTCGGATCCCAGACCTGATGGCTTGCTTTTTCACTCTCTCACCCTCTCTTTCTCTTTCTCAATCTCTTTCTCTGTCCATCTCTCTGGTGAGTGTATGTGCCCTACAGCAAATTTAAAAGAAAATAATAATAATAATAATAATAATAAATACAAATTAAATAATGTTTTAAAATCTTGTTATTTTAAAAACAGAAACACAATAAATGGCGGTTAATTTTTTAATAAAAGTAATAGGTTCAGATGTTTGGTGTTCCTGAATGTATTGCAGATTATTTTTTAAAAATGTGAAAAAGACTGTATTTCCTAACACACACACACACGCACACACACACAATTACATGTAGAATAGAAGTCCTCAGGCTATTTTAATTTTGGTTACCTACACCCAGCTGCAATTTTCTTGAACTCCTCTTGGGACCAACCTATTTCTCCCAAGGTGTTGCTCTGCTGGTGAAAGAGGGAGGACACGTCTCGGAGATCAGGCTGTCACATAGTGGAAATAATCACCAACAGATGGTGATAATCTGTTACCAGTCTAATGGAGATCCCTGAAGATAGGCTGGGAAATGAAGTTTTCACCGAAGGACGCTCACTACTGAAGTACAAAATGAATAAACAGAACATCCGGTACAGCTGGAAGGGAAGCTGCTTCTGATTAGAGAGAAGGAATACACCACCAGGTTAAGTTCCAGTGGCAAAAATCACTCTGCATCAATTTCTGTATCTACCCCTGACTTTTACCCTGGCTGACTATTCACCCAGCCTGTATCTGAGCCTTGGCTGTACCTAGTGGCAGCTGTTGGGCCAGAGGCTCTAGCACACATGGACACACACACCTTGGCCTCTCTCAGAAAATGCATGCTCTTTACTTTAGGCTTTTAGACACAATGCAAGGTTAGGAAAGCTCAGGATTTCTTTGCTCTTCCACAGGCAGGATGTATAACCTGGATGTTACTAAAACATGAGAGACTTTCAGAAACTTTCTCTTTGCGTGGATTCTTCGAACTTAGACAGTTATTGCCTGTCATAGACAGTAGACCAAATCACTTTAGTCAAAGCATCATGAACTAAGAATGCTCTCTACAAATGTGCTGTGCAAATGTGGTCCATGGACCAGCACTATCTGCATCAGGCCACTGGTTCAAAATACAAAATTCTGCCACAGACTCACTGAATCGGAATCTGCATTTTATCAAGCTCTTCAACTCAGGGCCAGCAGATGGCATAATGGTTATATCACTGGACTCCCACATAGCCAGCTGTGTTTGGAGTCCAGGACCAGTGGCTTGAAACTCACGCCAGGTGCGTGTGTGTGCATGTCCAAGATCCCAGGAGGAGAATGGAGGAGAAGGAATTGCCATGTGGCCACACCCCCTAAGGGGAGAGGGTGATTTCTCACTTCCCTTCTCACTATCTCTCTCTCTCTCTCTCACCCCAGCAAGCACACGTGCCTCACTATCAAAACTTTTCTTCTTTTTCTTCTTTTTCTTCTTCTTCTTCTCCTTCTTCTCCTTCTCCTCCCCTTCTCCTTCTTCTCCTTCTTCTCCTTCTTCTTCTCCTTCTTCTCCTTCTTTTTAAATCTTCAACTTATTTAGGGTCACATTAAAATCTGACAAGCATGGTTCCGACTCTCTAATATCTTTACACAGGCATTTGAAATACAAAAGTTCTAAGATACATGGTGAAAGAATAATTTGAAAAATGCACTATGATGTGATGTTCCACAGAACTGGTCCTTGGTTAAGTCCCCCAAGCTCATTATATTGAAGAAATGATATATATTGTATGAATTAATCCAACTATTGCAACAGCAGACTGTATCATACACTTCTATAAGTTTTCTAGCTTAGGAGCTTTTAGTGGTAAAGTTATTCACCAAGAGCAAGGACATAAATGAGGAAGAATTAGGGAAGAAAAAAAATAACACATTCCATTTTAAATACACTAAGATGGAATATAGTAGCAGGTTTGGGGGTATATAGAAGTGTATGAGACAGTCTGTCAAAATCTGAAACCCTCCCATCAGCTCTCTCAATCTAGCAATAAATGTCCAATCACCTTAGTGGAGTGAATTTTCTAGAACCTCTAAATGGAGTCATGGAAACATTGATAGATGTTTTTCCAACTTCTCTGCCATTTTTTTTTTTTCTTTAGCAACAACATGACTCTAAAGACTGGTGAGTCAGACACTGACCCAAAACTAACAAACAGAGGTTGTGTGAGAGGGTTAGGGGGGGCTGGATCCAGGGCCACACATCAGAGAGGCCAAATCCCAAGCTAACGTATTTCCACCATCAGCCAAGTCTAGTATTAGCCACAGGCGGCACCTAATAATTAGGTAATTATGCTTCCCACTGTGGTCTCTGAGCACAGTAGAAGTACAGTGCTACTCTCCACTACAGAAAGGATTACATAACCTCTGGTATCTAAAAATAGCCTGAAACCAGGGGAGGAAATGACATTAAATACACTTCTACACCCTGTCCCTAATCAAGGCTTTAATTTGCTGCAAAACTAATTTGCTCTGCATTCTGTTTTCCCTAACAGAGGCACTAGCATTCTGGGTCAATGCCTAACCCAAAGTATTAATAGATACTAAATCTGTAAGTTAAAAATAGATGGATAGATGGAAGGATAGACTGTTGATAGATTTTCAGAAAATAATAATACTTAGTTGTTATGGACTAAGTATATGTGTGTGTCCCCCAAATTTGTAAGTCAAAGCCCTAACTCCCAATAAGATGATATTGGGAGGTGGGGGCTTTGGAAGGTAATTAAGTTCTGATAAGGTCATGAGGGTGGGACCCCCATGGTAAAATTTGTGTTTTTGTAAGAAGAGAAAGAAATAGAGGTTCTCTCTCTCTCTTTCTCTCTCTCTCTCTCTTTCTCTCTCTCTCTCTCTCTTTCTCCCCCATGTGGAGACACAGTAGAATGCAGCCATCTGTGAGCTGGAAAGCCAGGCCACCAGAACCCAACCACACAGGCGAGTTTGGTCTTCCAGCCTCCAGAACCCTGAGGCTGGAAGACCAAACCACACAGGCTATGGCTTTTGTTATGGCAGCTCTAGCTAACTAAGACAGTCGCAAAAATTCATAATATATGCATGTGTATGTGCATATGTTTATATAAAGCCATCTGATATCCAACTGAATACACTTGATTCATAAGTGAAAAGTCAGTTTACTATTATTAGCCACTACAAATCTTTCAGTCTATTATTTCTTGAAGAATACCTTTTCCTTGCCTTTTCTAATAAAGAGCTAGAGAATAATTCTGTAAAGACTTTCAAAAAATTGGTTTTTATTGCTGTGGGACACACGTGCTCACCAGAGACAGACTGAAAGAGAGAAGTTACCCACCCACACACACCCAAATGGGGTATAATCACATTGCAATCCTTTTTCCTCCATTTCTCCATCCCATCAGGATTTGGGGTACACATGCACATGTACCTGGAGTGTTTTTCAGGCTACCGGAGCCGGGATTCGAAATGCAGTTGGCCATGTGGGATACAGATTTCCATGCACAGGACGTAACTAATCTCTAAGAGTATATTTGTTTAAAATAGTACAAAAGTATAATGTGTTGTACTGGCTTAGAGATAATGGAAAACTAAAATACTTATGTACTATGAAGATATGGAGACATAGTTGGTTTCCTTATGATATTCTTAAAATTTATTTTCTAACATGAATATTCTGTTACTTTTGTACCTGTGCCCTTTGTGGTTTTTAAACAATTACTAATAAAGTAATTTGATTGAACTAACATGGCATGTATCTAGAACAATTAAACATAAGAATAACTGCAACAGCATTAGCATATACATGTAGGTACAAATTGTGCCTTATGATTTAATTCTTACAACATTCACATAGAAATATCTACTATTGTTACCAGCATCTGTTCTTTTCTGAGACTGAGAAGCTAATCTCTGCAACAAAGGCTATTATACATTATTTTTTATATATTTATGCTATTGGTACCAAATAAACACTCATATACACTACTAATAGAGAGTTTTTCAAAAGCTGTGTGGAGATGTTTAGGGATCTGAAAGAATAAACTATCAAGACCAGACCATCAGTTTCTTCTAACTTCCAAAGATCAAGATGAAACTTAGAAAAAGTTTATTTTCAAAATAATATTAAAAAAAGCAAGTGTTACAGAATATGTGCTTCAAAAGGGAAGAGAACATTTTAACACTGGTGCTGTTCTATCGCTGACCATTCTTTAAAAAAAATTAATAGTGATGTTAATAAGAAACATAATTCCTGTTTGCTAAGTGTGGCTTTTGTCTGTATAAAACATAATAGAGGAAGGGAAACACTTAAGTTGTATGTTTCCAATATGTTCAGATTGACTGCTATAAATCTAGTTGATATAATTGTTCTTGAACACATACAGTGGCTATAAAATACTAACTGCAAAATATTACCTACACCTACAATTTTATAGCACCCAATATGTAATGCTATAAATATTCAATGTTATTGCCATCCAGAATTCAATGGCAAAATGAATGGGGCATTGTATTTACACAAACATTAACAATATATTATTTCATTTACCTGTAGTTTTTAATTATTCTCTTATGTGGGTAGAGAAATCATTGAGAAAAAATATATTGGTTTGACCTTATGAGTTTATTTTCCATGTAATAGTAACTACTTTTTTTGAGAGAGAGAGGAAGATAATTTTGCTATAGGACTTGTGTGCTCACCAGAGAGACAGAGAGAAAGTTAGAAATCACTCCCTGGGCGGATGGGCATGCCACAATTTTGTCTCCTTCATTCTCCTCTCAGGAATTTGGGCATGCATTCACCACACCCAGCATGAATTTCAAGCTGCTGGATCTGGGACTTGAACCATAGTTTCCAACATGGAAGTTCAGCACCTTAACCACTATGCCACCTGCTAGCCCCAATAATAACTACTGTTTGAAAAAAATAAACTCAGCAGAGCAAAACAATAGTTTTTTGAGGTTCCTGGATTCTGTGGGTGGCAGCTAAGTCTAGACAACTTGAGACTGTCTTATCCTTGCTCCACAGTGTATGGGGCCCTGCCTGAGAAGATTTGAAGGCCAGGGGTGACCAGATGGCTGGAATCAACATCAGAGTGTCTTCTCTCACATGTCCCTGGACGCTCACACTACAGCGGGCTGTCAGCTAAAACACACCTGTTTGTGATGGGTTCCTGTGGTTTCTCGATGGGCACTGACTAACGTTCATTCATTAATTCCTCTGAAGAACACGCACTGGCAGTCATATGTCGACTGAGAATGAAGTTACGGGAGTCCAGTTGGGCTGGATATCCAGGATGGTGTTCTGATGTAACTGGCAATTAGCACTAGCAGTCAGCTTGGAGCTCATGTAGGTTGTTGTCTGAAGCACCCAGGGGTGACCTCTCAAGCTTTGTTGTCATCCTCTTACCTGTGAGTTTCAAGAAAACTTTTGGAAGCTACATGACCTGATAAAACTGTGGTAAGCTGAATAACATCCCGGAGAGATGTCCCTATCCTAATGCCCATAATCTGTGCATTATGTTTCCTTCACATGCCAAAAAAAAACTTGCAGGTATGATCAGTTAAGGATTTTGACACGAGTAGGGGACCAGCAGTTGGCATAATGGCTATGTCGCTGGACTCCCATATAGTCGACCATGGTTCAAGTCCCGGACTCTGTGGCTTAAATTCACATTGAACACATGTGCATGCATGTCCAAGATCCCGAGAGGAGAATGGAACAGAAGGGGTTGCAGTGTGGCCATCCCCCCTGGGGAGTGATTTCTCACTTTCTGTCTCTCTGTCTCTCTCTGTCTTTTGGGTGAATGCATGCACCCTACAGCAAAAAAACACTAAAAAAAAAACCAAAAAAGGATCTTGACATGGGAAGATTACCTTGGGTTATCCACATGGGTGCTAAATGTAATCACAAAGACCCTTGTAAGAAGAAGGGAAGAAGTAGGGGGCCAGCATGGTGGTTGAGGCGCTGGACTCCCACATGGCCGACTGCAGTTTGAATCCCAGACCTGGCAACTTGCTTTCTCACTTTCCCTCTCCTTTAGCAATCTCCCTCTTTCTAACTCTCTCTAGTCAAAATGAATAATAATAATAAATAAATAACATTAAATAAATAATTTTTTAAAAGAGATCAACGATGGAAGACAGAGGATGATAGAAAGGAGTTGGAGTCATATACTTTGAAGGTGAAGGAAAGAGTCAACTAATAGAGAAGCCAGAAAAAGCAAGGGAATTGATTCTCCCTAGAACCTTTAGGAGGAATACTAATCTTAGCCCAATGAAAGTGTTTCGGACTTCCGAACTCTTTAACTGTAAGATAATAAGTTGGAGTTGGTTTAAGCTGTTAAACTTGTGATAATATGTTCTAGCTGTAATAGGAAACAACCTACCCTCAGAAGTCACTGTGTTATTTTTGCTGCATGATGTGTTGGTAAGAATGAGACAGAAGACTCCAGATTCAAGGGGAATAAATACAAACCCTAATACCTCCTAATGGGATGAGTACCCAAAAATTTGCAACTATATTTTATACTATTAAAAATAATCACATTGACCTTAGACTGCCAACCTGATTATCAACCATACCACTGTTATTAGATTTTATAAATATCTAATATTAGAAATTAGAAATATGTATATATATATATATATATACAACAAAATGTTAATAATACCACGAAGACCATAAACCTTGGTCTATCACCATGACTCTTCTTGAGTTCAGTATGAACACCGTTTTTTTACAAGAGTCATACTTTCTGGATTAGTGGTTTTCAAATGTTTTTTGAAAATAGAACACCTAGTAGTCTAGGTAATCTTTACCAAATAAAAAATGACTCTCTCTAAACCTCAGTTTTTTCAAAATATGTATAATAATTAGTAACTCAAGGTGTTGCTGTACCAGATGCAGAGAACACAGCCAGGAAAGAATATTCCAAGAAGGCAGCATTCCTAGAACAGGGTTAGAACACAACTGATCAGTCAGAAATTCCCAGAGGAGCAACCAGGGCTGCCTATGAAGCACAGAATATAAGAGTCCTAGGTCTCTGTTGTCTTCTTACTTAAACATGCTGTGACTTCATACTGATTACACGGACACAGATGGGTAGTTCATTCTGGGATTTGAGGTCCAGGGCTCCCAAATAGAGACACAGTATGGTACTTCCAGGGAAGCACTCCTTCCTTAAGCATAAGGTAGCCTCAAAGTGAGCTCAAATGAGGCGCACTGGCACTGTTCCTGTATCTCCTCAGCTGTGTCCTCTCCGTTCAAGACTCTTCTGAGATCCATTGTCTTTTTCCTCTTTCATTTCACATCAAGTGTCCCAAATCTTGGGGCCAGCAGGTTTTACGGTGGTTCAGGCTCTGGATTCCCCCATGGTAGTTGTCTAAGCTCTTGAACTTATACAATACATGGGGTTAGGAATGCAATGTTTAGAGTGTCGTTGTGGGGCGTAAAGGCTTCGTAACCTTCAATGGTAGAACAGACTGTTTTTATTCATTGCTTGCCTGTTCATGTTAAGTCTGTTTACACATAACTCTTGGTCCTCGAGATTACTATAGTGGCAATACATAATTCATCTCTTTTCTTTTTACAGAATATTTTAATTGCCAGAGAGCACATGTCAGAGGGAAGGAGACAGAAAGGAAAAGCATGCCCAGAGGGCAGGATCACACCGTATTCTCTTTTCCTTCATTTCTCCATCCCATCCGGATTTTGGATACACACACACACACACACACACACACACACACACACACACATGCCCAGTGTGTTTTTCAAGCTGCCAGGGCTGGGATTTGAACCACAGTTGGCCACGTGGCATCGGGCTTTCTACTCACAGCATTTAACACTGCTACAGGACTGACCCATGTCACTCACTTCCTCACGTAACTCCATATACCATTTGGGCATCGTTAATTTCACATCTCTATCAAGTACCTTGGAAGGTGGAACTTTATGTCTACATTTTATATCAGTTTCTAAACTAGCCCCAGTGTCTATATCAGAAAATAAACCATGAGTGAGAAGAAGGAGAACAGTAAACAGCTTGTTCCCAATTTTAGCAGTTAATTTAAAATAACACATCTAATTTGTTAAATTAGAGTGGTTTCTTTTACAGGCCTTCTAACTTGTTAGCCATTTTTGTTTGTAGTAACTTTGATAACTAAAGTCGCTAACGCATATAGAGTGCTTGCTGTGAGCGAGGGGCTGTCACATGATCAATGATCTTATCTATTCTTTGAAGAAATCCCCCAGGCCAGTAGTGGTATAGTGGTTAAGGCACTGGACTCCCAAGTGGTCAATTGCGGCTCGAGTCCTAGACCTGGCCACTTGAAACTCCCGCTGGGAGTATGTGTGCCCCAAATTCTGAAAGATAGGGATAGAAGAGAAGGGACAGTAACGTGACTATTCTTCCTGATTAGGGGATGATTTCTTGTTTTTTGTCTCTCTGTCTCTCTCTGTCTACAGTGAGCACATACACTCCATAAAAAATTTAAAAATAAGTTCTCTAGGAAGTTTGAACTTCCTAACCAACATAGCCACATTAAATCTGAGGGTCGACTGATAGCCTAGTTTGAGCTGCAGAGGACAAGGCTGTCCAGCCAGTTTGCACTAGATAGGATTTCAAAAACATTTAAAATCACCTCTTATTATTAAGTGGGAGCTTAATTGACAAGAAGACAAATGCTCATGTCTTCATTATTTATTTTGATTTGAAGTCCTTTTAAAAATAGTCATAAACCGACAGGTCACGAGCCTCGTCTCACACACAGATATTTTTCTTGGCTCGAAAAGTGCTACAAAATCTGTCAATTGGTAGGGAATATTTAAAAATAAGAACATTATACATGTGAAATCTGGATTTCTGAATTCTCTTGCAAAATCAGAAGATCGAGCCATAAATACAGTTAAATATCGTATAAAAGAACACACTGGTATTTTCCAGCGACACCCATGAGTGAGATGGGAGTGGACATCAGTTACTTAACACACTGCTCTTTCGAGTTTTGAGAAGGCCTAGGACTCTGTTACTCCACGTTCCTGTTTTTCTAAAAGGATAGACCAACGTGCTCTGAGCAGACGCCTGACTACACGTTTTAGAAGTGACCCCATGAATTGGAGATACCCAGACTAAATAATTAGCAACATTTGCTTTGACTTTTTTTTAAAAGAACTTCACTCATTTAATAGTTGGCTGTTAAAAGGTACCTCTGTAAAATTAAGTACTTTGGCTTCACTTTCTAGAAATAAAAACAGTCCCATCAGGTGGCCATCTGTTACATCAGAAATCAATATGTTCTGTCTAATTTGTCTCTGTTATTTGCAGGGTCAGGTTCTTTCACCTTCAATTACTTCGTCTTAGTGTGATGTGTACCAGAGGCAAGTGTTACAGCTATGACCACAAAAGGCCATTTCTTAAGGAGTAATACAGGGCCCATAATACCCTTAAGTCGGCCCCAGCCTTCTCCGACTGAGCTAAGTTGTTTAAAGTTTCCACAATATTTAAAATTCGGAATAAGAGATTTCAACCTCCCCAAACACAATGTATTCCATCTCAGAATGCAATGTGCAGTAACAGGACTTTTGTAACAAAATATTTCATGTGCTTTGTGGAAGAACTTGAAATAAAATATCATATTTCAGGGGATGAAAAAGTATCACTTCTAACAACTCACTATACACACACACACACAACAGCTCTCTCAGCTATATATGCACGTGTGACATATACCCATATATAAATACATTCATACACAAGCTGTGTGTCTAAAAATCAGACTTGCAAAGCTCAGAAAAAGTTCCAAGAATAAAGAGAAGGCAGAGAAGGGAACATCAGGGCAATGTAAGAAAGAGAAGAAGTCAGGGTCCTAAATTTGTGTACTTAATGACACCAGATGATATATATTTAGTACATTCAGAGTTATCACATCAAAATTCTATCTTATGCTCCAGCCCTCCCCTTCCCCTGCCATTGTGAGCTTTCTGGCCATCATTCAAAACATATTGACTAACAGTTTGTAGTTAATACCAATACTGGAAGTTGTATTCTTCAAATCAGAGTAAATTAAAAGCAGTGATCACAAGCCTATAGTTGGCTTAAGGAGTCACACTGTCAACAGAAGATTGACCTCAGGAGAGACAGAATTATTTTATATTAGCATTTAACATAACTGGGGACTAGCAGATGGTGTAATGGTTACGTCACTGGACTTCCACCTAGTCAACTGCGGTGTGAGTCCTGGACCTGGTGGCTTAAAACTCATGCTGGGGGCATGTTCATGGGTGCCCAAAATCTCGAAAGGAGAATGGATTGTGGCATGGCCATTCCCCCCTAGAGGGTGATTTCTCTCTGTCTCTCTCCATCCATCTGGCAAGCACATGTACTCTAGCAAAAATCTCTCAGAAAACAAAACAGAAACAAAATAGAATTCAGTATAACTCTGATAATGGTTTTAGTATTTAAAGAAACAAAAAAATGTGCATCAATGTGCATCAAATGTGCATCATTTTTTTATTTGACTACTTCAAAAAAATGTACATACTCATCCTAGAAAATTCACTTACATGATTTCCCAAATAATGCAGCAATACGAGGCATTTGCTCATTTAATTGTATTTCTTCATTAATATAGTTTAGTATTTTGGCTGTTGATTACCTAGTTTATGTTTTAAATTTATAAAGTGCTGTTTGTAACTCATATTTCAAAGATTTCTTTTAGAGACTAGATAGATAGCTATTACTAATCTTTTAGGGAATAGTGATCAGGTGGCATTTTTTTTTTTAAGCTGCCAGAGGGCACATGTGCTCACCACAGAACACCAGGGCACGTGTGCTCACATTTGCTCATAGAGACAGAAAGGGTGGGTGTCAAAAACACCCCCCAAAGGGACATCACCATGCTACAATCTTTTCTCCTCCATTTCTCTATCCAGTTGGAACTCTGGGCACACACACACGTCTGGTGTGCTTCCCAAGTCACCACGGACAAGGATACAGCAAGTAGACAGCTATGAGTGAACCAGGAAGCTGGTCACCAGACACCTCAAGGACTCCTTGATCTTGAACTTTCTTGAACTTCCTAGCTTCTGAAACTAGAGATACCAATTTCTGGTGCTTAGAATCAACCTGGCCCCTGATATATCAGCCCAAATGGACTAAGGCATGTAGAAAAAATATTTAGTAATAAGCAATAAGAGATATTTTGAAGTTATTAATTTCTGAGATTAATTGTGAGCATGATTACAAGAATTTTTAATAGTAATTTTTATTTCCTCATTGGCCAACATCAGTCCATGGTAAGACTCCTGGGAAAACGATTGAATTTGCTGCCATGGAACTACAATGATACTAAAATGCAAATAGTTATTGACTGCCATGAAGTTAATGATCACTGTGAGAAAAAAATGAAATCAAACATGAGAATGCAAATAGTGACATACTCATTTTCCATTACCTGTATGTTCCTTGCCAAGATCACCGGACCCTATTTCTTACTATCAGAGGTTCTTCTCCCCTATCACCGCTGCTTACTATTCTCTTTATCTAGAATAATTCCTTTCTCTCCCTAACGTAGTATCTGTTTAGTGTTTATATTGCAGTTGGTACGGTGGGCCTTATATCTTATTTTCACAATTCCATCAGCTGAATGTTGCTATGTCCATTTTGTAGATGAGGCTAAGACACAGTTCTGCCATATCTTCTAATGGTTTGTGTTCTTTATTTTTAAGAGAGATTTTTGCTGAAGGGCATGTGTGCTCATCAGAGAGATGGACATAAAGTGATAAATCACCCCCCGTGGGAGACGGGCATGCCACAATCCCTTCTCTATTCTTCTCTTGTGATTTTGGGCACTTACCCACATGTGCCTGACATGAGTCTCAAGCCTCCAGATCTGGGACTTGAGACATCACCATGCTACAATCTTTTCTCCTCCATTTCTCTATCCAGTTGGAACTCTGGGCACACACACACGTCTGGTGTGCTTCCCAAGTCACCACGGACAAGGATACAGCAAGTAGACAGCTGTGAGTGAACCAGGAAGCTGGTCACCAGACACCTCAAGGACTCCTTGATCTTGAACTTTCTTGAACTTCCTAGCTTCTGAAACTAGAGATACCAATTTCTGGTGCTTAGAATCAACCTGGCCCCTGATATATCAGCCCAAATGGACTAAGGCATGTAGAAAAAATATTTAGTAATAAGCAATAAGAGATATTTTGAAGTTATTAATTTCTGAGATTAATTGTGAGCATGATTACAAGAATTTTTAATAGTAATTTTTATTTCCTCATTGGCCAACATCAGTCCATGGTAAGACTCCTGGGAAAACGATTGAATTTGCTGCCATGGAACTACAATGATACTAAAATGCAAATAGTTATTGACTGCCATGAAGTTAATGATCACTGTGAGAAAAAAATGAAATCAAACATGAGAATGCAAATAGTGACATACTCATTTTCCATTACCTGTATGTTCCTTGCCAAGATCACCGGACCCTATTTCTTACTATCAGAGGTTCTTCTCCCCTATCACCGCTGCTTACTATTCTCTTTATCTAGAATAATTCCTTTCTCTCCCTAACGTAGTATCTGTTTAGTGTTTATATTGCAGTTGGTACGGTGGGCCTTATATCTTATTTTCACAATTCCATCAGCTGAATGTTGCTATGTCCATTTTGTAGATGAGGCTAAGACACAGTTCTGCCATATCTTCTAATGGTTTGTGTTCTTTATTTTTAAGAGAGATTTTTGCTGAAGGGCATGTGTGCTCATCAGAGAGATGGACATAAAGTGATAAATCACCCCCCGTGGGAGACGGGCATGCCACAATCCCTTCTCTATTCTTCTCTTGTGATTTTGGGCACTTACCCACATGTGCCTGACATGAGTCTCAAGCCTCCAGATCTGGGACTTGAACTGTAGTCAGTCATGTGGGAGTCCAGCTCCCCTACCACTACACCACCTGCTAGCCCCAATGTTTTTAATTTTTTTTAAAGGACAATGACAGTGCCTGCATAGTTAGTCACAGGCTGGTCAGGAAAAGTCAACCACCATGGATGAGTTCAACAGGAAGCGCTTTAACAAAGGAAATTAGAGATTCGCTCATCTTGGGTTTTGAGAGTTTGGGGAGTAAAGTTCAACAAGGTAACTTTTAGTAAATTCTAAACCAGTGAAATCACAGGAAAGCCACCACCAAAGACCTTGTGTGTAGTGCCAACGTGGGCAATTCTCAGGAAGACAACCAAGACTGCCTAGGCCACGTGCCAAGTACATGCATCTGACTACACCAAGCACTTGGTGAATCCTGCCTCATCTTTCTCATCTGCTCTCTAACCTCAGGGAAGTGCCTGTCATTGCCAAAAACTTATGAAATCTCTTTCATAAGGGAGTTTGGGAAGTTAGTTTCCAGGCTATGTGCCATTTCTTAATTAGGAGGATTTTAAAAAGATAAGGCTGGGGCTGGGCTGGGCTTGCTCCATAGGTTAGGGGCACTGGATCTTATATGACTGGCCCTGCAATTTGAATCCCAGTCCTGCAGGCTTGGAAAATACTCAGGGTACATGTGCATACATGCCCAGAATCCTGACAGGATAGAGAAATGGAGGAAAAGGGATTACTGTGTGACCATGCCCCATTGAGGGGAGGGGTTTCTCCCTCTCTGTCTGTCTCTGGGAAATATACATGCCTTCTGGCACAAAATAAAATAAAAATTCCGAGTCACAACTTGTGACCTAGTGTCACTTAAACAATGTCACTTTATTGTTTCATTGATCTGGAGGCTAGAAGTTGCTGCTTCCCCTCACCTAGCTCTTTGGTCACTGGCAATCTTTGGCGTTCCTTGGTGTGTAGAATCATCACTCTAATCTCAACCTATATCTTCACAAAGGGAACATATGTAAGTACTGTTTCCAAGTTTCCTCTTTACATAAGAACACCACCCATCATATGGGATTAGGGTCTACCCTAAGGACCTAATTTTAACTTGAGTACATCTGTGAAGATCTTTTTGTTTATTTTAGAGAGAGATTTTTGCTATAGAGCGTGTGCACTCGCTGGAGAGACAGAAAGTGAGAAATCACTCTTCAGGGGAGACGGCCATGCTGCAGTCTCTTCTCCATTCTCCTCTCTTAGAATCGTGGGCATGCACACTCACGCACCCAGAATCAGTTTCACTGGACCTGGGACTTGAACTGCAGTGAGCCATGTGGGAGTCCAGTGACATAACCATTATGCAATCTGCTTTATATTTTGGGGTACTGATGTTTAGCAGCTCAACGCAGGAATTTTTCAAAGACAGTTAACCTAACAGCTATCTACTGTTGTATAACAAACTGCCCTAAAATTTAGTGGCTTGAATAAATAAACATATTCTCTCAATAGATCAGGAATTGGAGAGCAATTTGACTGTACAATTTTGGAGAAGGTCTCTTTTGAGTTTGCAGCCAGATACTGCAGCGTCAGGGCTGCAGTCCTTGGAAGACTTGACTGGGGTTAGAGGATCTCCATATAAGAGGACATAGTCACCTGGCTATCGGTAGAAGGTCTCATTTCTTCTTCACTTAGAACTTTCTTTAAGTTTGCTTGAGTGTCCTTACAACATGGTAGTTGACGTTCCCCAGGGTGGAAGTACAAGGGACCAAGCTGAAAGTGGCTATGTTCCTTTCTCTGGAGTCCCTTCATGGTTATGCATGGGCTTAAGTACTATAGCATCTCAACTGGTCTCTGGAGCTCTCACAAAGGTACTCCGGTCTGTCTATTGTTGTGGACTCCATGTCTCTGTGGGTGAACAAGGGCCTGAGAGTTCAAACCCAAGATCTTGCTGCCAGTGTTACTTTTACAACCTCTTGAACTATGAAATTGTTCTTCGTAAGTATTTACTAAATTGAATTGAATTTTCCTGGAAATCTCTTGCCTTTAAGGACACTCATTTATAACTATGTAAGAAAAAGTTATACTTAAATCAGAATACCACAGGTAAACAGACCATACAACGTTGTTTACAAAAGAAAATATGAGCTCTGGTGATGGCAGCAGGAGACAGCCGCCATTCTTTACAGAGGGTGTCAACTTGGTGTTGGTCCTGGTGGA
>NW_006159859.1:3013046-3036116 GCF_000334495.1 Tupaia belangeri chinensis
TGCTGAACAGTTGTTGGATGGATCTCAGAAATAAATGTAAGATATTAAAGATAATGTTCATGTTTTTACTCAACAGAGATTAAATTATTATTATCAAACCAAGTCTGCTTGCTTGTTCAAGGACATAGCATGTGTGGTGTTTAACAAGAATGTTAAAGAGTAAAATTTAGGTCCATGATATTCCAGCATGACTTTGGGCCTTAAAAAGGTTTGTATTTCAGTCTAGAGGGGAATGGTTGATTGGTTTATGACTATAAAGATCTCATTATCTATCAGAAATTCTGCTGGAACACAAATATTAAAATGCTTAACTTGTCAACCTATTTCCTTAATTTGTTCTAGTCTAGGTTTAAGTCTATAGCCTGTTGAATCAACTTTCAACTACTGAGGTTACGTAATGAGAGTTGATAAACACATGAACCACAAAAAACCGCAGGTAATCAGTACTCATAGTTTCTACATTGTAAATATGAGATCTGGGGCACTCATCAACGATGTTTCCTTGCTCTGAAAGAATTCATGAATAAGTGAAGAGGAGAGGAGGCATAGAGAAGAAATAGGGCATCAAGACAAGGAAGGAGGGAGAAAGAGGAAAAGGAGAGGAAGAAGGAGTAGAGATGAAGGATGGAAGAGTGAACAAAAAGTAAATAAGAAAAGGAAGAAAACAGAATGTGATAAAATAATGTAGCCTACTAGAAAGGTTCAGTTATACTGCCACCAACAAAAATTGAGGAAGTTACAGAGAAATATATCGTGATATGTTATCAATAGCCAAGATCAATAGCTAGATGAATAATAGATCATAGTAGAATATTAACCATAGTTCCGGGGGCCTCATTCATTCATTCCTCTTTTGAACATAGACTTAGTGTAAGGCGTTGAAAAAAGTATGACTATAGAATCAAGAAAACAAAAAGTTTCCTATTTTGATTCCATTCTACCATGTTAGGTGAAGAGTGGTTAATAAACTTGACAATAGCCACCTTAAGCATATCTTCAGAGATGACTATTGAAGGAATATCAATATTAAAAAATAAATACTGTTCATTACTCATTTCTTTAAGTGTTTTATCTTCACAATTTGACAAAAAATGAATCACATGTCCTAAGATTCAGAATAAAATGCTGGAATCATTTTCAAACCATGTAACATGTGTAGAGTATTGTACTTATGATAATCAAAACCATGTTCTAAATAAGCCCACGCTGACACATTCGAATCCCATTTGTCTTATTAATGCATCTTTAGAAGACATGGTCAATAAGTTGTATCTAAGCATATTTTTAACACATGGTGAGAAAATAAAATACAAAGAAGAATGGTCATGCACACAAAGCCAACATTTTTAAGTTGTAGGGCTGCATGGGACCAAAAAGAGCTGACCAATTCTTTTCACCCAGCAAAGAGCCAGAACTGATTCTGTGTTTGCAAAGAAAGAAAAGAGCCTCTGCTGATGAAATCACTGTTTAGTTTATACTGTAAATGTGCACAGAAAATGTGGGCTAGGAACATTATTTCATCCGTGGGGCATATGGTAATTATATCCACATTAAAGTGCTTTTGCTAATCACACGCGCACACATATTGGATGCTGATGGGCTACATCTGACACCAAGGGGTCCCTCCCAGATTCAGGCTCATCAGCACGTTTCTCTCTGCATGTACCTCCTACCTGGGGGGCTGCCCCGGCACTTCTCAAATGACTTCTCCTCCTCCCCTGCCTCTGCCGCTGTGTAGAAAATTACAACATAAACACAGCGCTAGAACAGAAGTTTATAGTTTCAGGAGAGGATGGGAGTCTGGAGGTTTTTATCAACCATTGTTTTCCCCGAGTTTAGTCTGAAGCAGGCAATCTGAGGGTTTATGTGACACGGCCCATGACATGAAATCCTACAGCTCTGCAGAGTGATCACCCAGACTTAAACAAAAGGCAGACCTTGGGTGTTGAGCCACCCGCCCTCCACCCTCCAGGTTATGTGTGAGTCACTTCTGCATGCTACCATCGACCAAGCAATTTTTGTACACATCTTCACAATAGCCTACGTAATGTCAAAAATTATCCGTACCTACAGATGGGAACTGAACTGAGGTTGAGAAAAGATAAGTAACATGCCCAGAATCAGGGTTCAAGTCCTGGGAAGTCTAGAACTCTATTCTCTCCACTGGACTCGGCCATATTCAGAGGCTCTAAGAATTGACAGAACAGGGCCCAGCACATGGCATAGCACTTACGTCGCTGGACTCCTACTTAGCTGCTAGCGGTTCAAGTCCTAGACCCAGTGGCTTGAAAATCACACCAAGCGGGTGTGCATGAGTGTATGCCCAAGATCCCAGAAGGAGAAAGGAGGAGAAGGGATTTTGGCGTGGTCATCCCCCTTGCGGGGTGATTTCTCACTTTCCCTCTCATTGTCTCTCTCCCGAGGGAGCACACATGCCCTAAGGCAAAAATTTCTTAAAACATAAATGAGAATAGGGCTGGCTTTGGTGGGACGGTGATAACACTCTTCAAGTGATGATGCTGGCTCCTCTAGGACAGATCCCAAGTTTAGCGTCCCAGTTAGTCTGTCTATGCTGGGCACACGTGTCGGCGATGCTGGGTGCCTGGGAAGGCTGGGGGTGGATCATGGTAGGGGACCCTGCTGAGGCTGCTTCTCTCTTTTTCTGTCTCTCTCATTCTCATAAAGGCAATAAATAAACAAATTGATAAAAATAATTAGGCTCAACAATCTCACATGCAATTCAGAGTAAAATGGTATCTTTACAAACATAACAAACTACCTTATAAGCAAATTAAAAATATTGCCAGGGGTCGGATGCTGCACAGCAGTACAATGCACTGCTCTGCAAGGTTGACCTAGTGGGACAGTTCCCGGTTCACACTGAGAGACCTCCCTGAGAGTGTGGGGTGCACGTGCCATGGCTTAGGGCTACTGAGGCTGGGGTGGGTTGTGGCATCAGGCCCTTGTTGGGGGTTCCTATGACTCTATTTCTTGTCTCTTTTGTAAATGGAAGAAATAAATGCATGTTAAAGAATTTCAATAAAAGCCTCAGTACTCCCCCTTGATTTCTGTAAACAAACCCTAACCTCAATTTTTTTGCTTTTTATTTCTCTTTATTTTGCTTTCTTTCTCTTTCCTTTTCTCTTTCTTTTTTCTCCTTTCTTTCTCCCTTTCTCTTACTTTCTTACTTGCTAGGTTATGACCAATCACAGCAGCTAGGCTTCAGTCAAGCACACCCTTTTAAACTGTGTTAATGCAGACAAACTTCAGAACGTAACCAACCCAAATTGTTTCCCTACCTCATTCCTTCACTTGGATTTTTGTATGCCACTTTCCCTTTCTGAAACTTAAACCTGAGTTGGCCACAAGGCTGTTCGGAGTTGTCCAGAAGTTGGTTGATGACAACTGTTCAATTTGAATTCTGTTAAGATTTGCTCAATTCAAACTTGATTCAATTAAATTGGCTGGTTTTTCCTTTTAACATGTATAAACTTTAAAAGTAAATATTGTTGGGGACCAGCAGGTGGCATAATGGTTACGTTGCTGGACTCCCTCAGAGTGGACTGTGGTTCAAGTCAAAGACCCAGCAGCTTAAAACTCATGTCAGGCATGTGTGTGTGTGTGTGTGTATGTGTGCGTGCGTGCCCAAAATCCCTAGAGGAGAATGGGACTGGGGCATGACCACCCCCCCTGGGGAATGATTTCTCACTTTCTCTTTCTCTGTCTCTCTGACAAGCACACATGTCCTGTAGCAAAAATCTCTCTCCATAAAAAAAAAAAAAAAAAAAAAAGTAAATATTGTAGATGTCTGAAAGTCCTGAATAAATTCATTGACTATGGCCTTTGTAAGCTCTACTTCCATTTAGTTGCCCTGTTCTCCGGGGCTCTGAGCAAATCCATGGCAGCCTGAGGGAAGTCTGGCATTGATTCTGCCGCGTTGCTGCCTTAGTGAGAGACATTTCAATATGCTGTTTGTAAGACAGGCAGTCCTGGGCCTCCTAAGCTCTCACTGGTGTTCTAGGCTTTTCCTGTATGAAGAGTCAGCTGAAGGCACATTTGGTGTGCGTATTTTGATGCTCGCTTAGATCCCTTTGGGGCTTAAAGAGATTAAGCCCTTGTGATAGCCAGATTGTTGGTGTTTAATGCTCCATTGCTCAGCCTTCCACAGGGGCCCAGAAGTCGAGCTGGCAGAATGGTTCCCACAGAGCAGGTGACGCAGATACATGTCCAGCCCGGATGCTCTGCAGCCCCAAATGTGTCAGGGTGACCCCTTACCCGGAAACATATGCTTTCCAGAATGCATACGGCAGAAAAGCCCACACGTTAGACACGTCTTCATGTTTTGTGTGTCCATTAGAGGATCAAAGACCGGATGATTTTCGCAAGAATTCTGCCATGTGCCCCTTTTTATTCCAAATGTTCACAATAAATATTGCTGGTGGTGTTGAGAGACAAATCTCTTACAGACAGAGGCATGGACTCTCTGTTCTGATACATCACTTCAAGAATGTAAATTCAGCAAGTGGTTTTGAAATAGAGATCTCTGCAGGAAAGGGCAGGTGGATCATTGCCTGGTATGATAAAAAAAAAAAAAAAGCCTCTCTCCAAAGGTCAGGCAGGCAGACCTAGTGCCCATTAGAAAGCTTTGGGTTCCTCTTCTATGTCACAACCTGGTCCCTATGCAGGTGCCACCTGGCCTTCTTGACACTGTCCTATAAGACTGGGGGATTGGGGGTCCAGGAATCAGGGCAAAAACGATGACTCTCTGGCTACTGGTATTGCTGTGAGTAACAAGCTGTCTTTTGTTTCCCATCCAGGAGTTGTGGGTTTTCTACCAGCATCCATAAAACTGGTAGGTTAATTTGTTACCTTGAGAGTAGAATAAAACCTCAGATCTCTCGAAGTTCTTGACAGGTAGATTTTACTCCTTATCATTTCATAAGGGCATGTATGTTTTAAGTTTGAATGTGTGTGTGTGTGTTTATCCATCTGTCAATCTATTTATGTGTGGATATGTATTGGTTGTTATATGTGAATATGTGTGAAACAATCTTGTTCTGTAACATGTGATATAACAGATCTTCATGACTGGAAAAAAAAATGCCTACCCTTTTGTTTTGTTTTGATTTTTGGAGAGCTTTTTGCTGTAGGGCGCATACGCTTGCCAGAAAGACAAGAGATAGGCAGAAAGCAAGAAATCACTCCCCAGGGGATGGCCATGCCACAATTCCTTCTCCTCCATTCTCCTCTCAGGATCTTGGGCACACACGCACATGCGCCCGGAGGGACTTTAAGCCATCGGGTCTGGGACTCAAATCGCAGTTGGCTACATGGGAGTCCAGTGACGTAGCCATTACACCATCTGCTGGTCCCAAAAATGCCTACTCTTGCTTGAGCTATATATATACCTATTATCATAACAATAACTAATCCCTGAACTTTGAAGAGAAGGAAAAATTTACCTTTTTGTCAAAATGACATAGCAGATGAATGTCCCTTTAAATTGCACATTAACAAGTCCATCACAGTTTCACATTCTAGGCATTTTTGCTTATCTTAAAAAATGATATGATGTATCGATGTGAATGATGTTAATAAACATAATCCCCATTGAATTCAGAAAACTTTTTTTTTGGAGAGGTTTTTGCTATAGGGAGCGTGCGCTCGCCAGACAGACAGAGAGAGACAGAGAGACAGAAAGCAAGAAATCAGCCCCCAGGGGGGATGGCCATGCTGCAATCCCTTCTCCTCCATTCTCCTCTTGGGATCTTAAGCATGCACGCACATGCACCTGGCATGAATTAAGCCACTGGGTCCAGGACTCGAACCGCAGTTGACTACGTGGGAGTCTAGTGACTTAGCCATTACGCTAACTGCTGGTCCCATTCAGAAAACTTTGAAACCTCAGAAAAGGTTTTGCAGAATAAAATTGGGCTATCACAGATTAACGACAGTAAAAGACAGTGTCTATTCCCAAGCGCTATCTGACATCTGAATTACTTTTTATAAAATTACCAATTAAGAGGCCAGCAGATAGCCAACTGTGCAGTTAAGAGTCCCAGATCCAGTGCCTGTGTGCCCAAGATCCTGGGAGGAGAATGGAGGGGAAGGGATTACATTGTGGCCATCTTCCCAGGTGGTGATTTCTCGCTTCCCCTCTCACTGTCTCTGTCTCTCTCTCTCTGGCACAAGCCTTAAGGCAAAAATCTCTAAAGAAGTTTACCAATGAATAATTTTCCACTTTCAAGCTATCTTCAGAAAATGAGAAACCACTCTCCAGAAGCACATTCCACTGAATATCTGACAAAATAGATTCTTTTTTTTTGGGGGGGGGCAGGTTTTTGCTATAGGATGTATGTACTCACCAGAAAGACAAAGAGAGAGACAGAAAGCGAGAAATCACTCCCCAGGGGGGATGGCCATGCCACCATCCTTTCTCCTCCATTCTCCTCTTGGGATCTTGAGCACGCACACACATGTGCCCAGCATGAGTTTAAGCCACCGGGTCCAGGACTCAAACCATGGTTGACTATATAGGAGTCCAGCGACATAGCCACCACACTAACTGCTGGTCCCAAAACAGATTCCTTTGAATTCCGTATTCTATTGAAGGAATGTTAGTTTCTGTGAGTTTTACACCTGATTCTGCTTTTGATGGAACCCAATTTCGAGTATGGATTCCAGTAGCAGAGCTGAAACAAGGTTGGTGACTTAGAAAATCTGTCTAACCCCATGTTTTCTCTTGTATAATGGGAATAATAATGGCACTTTATTGTTTAGTGTGAGGGTTAAATGAGCTTTAATACATAAAAAGTGATCAGGAGAAAGAGGTTGCAGTTATTATCCAAACCTTCAAGCTGTAGGAACCGCAGAGTCAGTGGAAGGGCACACACTATTGCATTTTAGCAAGGCAGATGGCTAGTCTGAGCGTTTCAAGCTAACAAATAAACTTCCTATGGCTTCAATTGAGTTATATAGGCATCCACACTGGCAAAATGCAGTGTGGGTAAGTCAGCACTCTCATCTTCTGAGGGACGGCACTTCTTACAGTAAGGTGACACACTACCACATGGCGAGAAACCAGAAAATGGATGACTTCTGGGATGGTTTATGGTGTGGGATTTGTCCCAGAAACTTTGACTTTATGAAGCACCCCTCTGAGTAGCAATTTATAACACGCATTAATTCAGCTGTGGCTGAGTAAAAAAAATGAACAAGATGTCCCAGGGTGCTGAAGTTCCAGATTGTTTCTCAAAGGGTCACATCAGTTATTGTCACTTGTTTTTGTCAGCTGCGAACCATGATTAATTGGAGACATTCAAATTCCTGCATGTTTATGTCACGCACCTCTTTGTTTCGCAATCTGTTTTGTCCAAAGTGTGGACCAACAAATTCCACTTCTTATACTCTGTCAACACTACGCATCTCACAATGGTTTAGAGAGAAACACTGACAGTAGAAATAACGACACAAATACAAGTGGCAAAAACAATGCTTTGCAAGTTTTGAAACATGCAAAAGGGAGACCTAATTGAGTTCTACTCTTCATAATATGTAAAATGCAAAGACCTTTTACCAACTTGAACAATTTGCATGGAGATGCGTGCTCATAGAGCTAGAATCAGAAGCATGTAGATTGCTTTACAGCGGACAGAAATGGACAGCCAAGGACCAGATAATGTAATAGCATTAATGGGAATGAAAAATAGATACGTGGAGAAAAATGAGAATCTGATGTCTGATGTGAAGCCTCTTAGCAGAAGGGAACTATTTTTCCTTGTCTTTTTGAAACAAGAAAACAATCCTACATTATCCAGAGGATAATGCATAGAGAACGACTGTCCATCCCAGGCTTTTTAAGGTTTCTAGTCATTTAATACTCTTAACTAACCTACATCAAACAGTCCCACAAATAAAATCCTTTCTAAGCCACCTAAATCCTTTTTGGAAAATGAGGGGGTTTTTGAAAACTAAATAAAAACGTCTGCTTTGCAGCCATCAGTGTTTACCATTGTCACTGAGCAGCTGAGGTTCTATGGCCCTGGCCTTGGGCCTGCAGGCAAATAAATGAATTATTGCCTTCACGAGGCTCTGGGTTTTGTGAAGTGTTTGCAGTGTTTTCAGAATAAGTGGTTCCCCTGTAAGGTGCAACAAATTCAGGAACATAAGGGTCAACTTCATACCTCAGGACTGTTAGGCACTTTGTTTTGATCTATGATGGTATTTATAGCAAAGAGGCAAAGAAGTAGTGAAATCAGTCCTCAAAGATTTCCCGGGATTGAGAATAAAGTAATAAAAAATAATTACAGTTAATACGCGAGGTAGTAGAGTTGATATTCAAGGGAATTTGATTTGAAACCACTGAGGTATTTTTCCTGATTGTGATTCAGCAGTAGGCAGCTGAGGAAATTGCAACTGAATATGGGTTTATGGCAGGAAAAGACAGAACAAATTCTGGAGCTGTAATTAATTACAGCAAAAACCAGTAAGTCAAATGTAATAAAGCTCTACCTTTTAGTCTTAAGAAGTTTCCTGTTATTTAGAAATGTGCTGAGCCAGTCTGTGATGTGGTGATTAAGGCAGCTGGATACCACAAGGCCAGCCCCCTGGTTCGAGTCCCAGACCTGGAGACCTGAAAAACAGGGTGTGTGTCTCTGTGTGTGTGTGTACATGCCCAAAATCCAGAAAGGAGAAATGGAGAAGGGATCGTGGTGTGACTCTGCCCCAAAGGGGATGCATTCTTTCCCCACTCCCTGCATCACTGGCAAACACACAAATGTGTTGGGAATATTCCAAGAAGGCATGCCCTAATGTGCTGGGTGATTATCGAAACGCCATTGCTGACCCCTGGATCAAAGCAAGTCACATGGCCAAGCCCAAAGTCAACGTGTGTGTGATGGCCAGGCTTACATGTCAACTTGGCTAGGCTACAGCACTGTTATCTCTTCACTCACTAATTTAGATGTTTCTATGACTTTTTTGGTAGATACAGTTAACATCTACCATCATTGACTTTAAATAATGAATAACCTTGATAATGTCTGTGTCCCTCATCCAATCAGTTGAAAATCTTAATCATAAAAGTAGGTCTTCTGGAGAATAAGAAATTCTGCCTCAAGATTGTGGCATTGATTTCTGCTGGAGTTCCCAGCCTAGGCAACCCCGACAATTACATAAACCCATCCCTTCTGATAAACGACATTATATATGTTCTGTTACCGTGTTCTTCTTGAGAATCCAGGTTGATAAGTCAGGGAACTACACAAGGATGTGGATAGCGAGAAGTATAACACATAGGGGTCATTAATGTAACAGTGTACCACAGTTTGTCCCTGGGCTATTGTATTACTTGTCTTCCAAGTAGCAGTTTCCAAGATAAGATAGGCAATAGGTGTACTGGGGGAAATGCCTCTGCCAGATGGGGGGGGAGGGAGCCAGAGAAGGCACAAAGAAGCTTTCAGCTGTGATCTTGCTCAGAAGGAGAGGGAGGGAAGAAGACAGAGTGGTTGGATTCTCAGATGGCAGGGCTGTTCTAACAGTGGTTAATCAAGGCCCGTGGGGAGACTCTGGATCAAAAATGCCTGTCTGAGGCATCCTGGGGCTCACTAGAATAGGCACCCATTGGTCCTCCTGCTCTGAGCATGAGAAGCATGGTCTCATGTGAAAGCAGTGGGAGACCCAGAGGAGATAGAACTACAGCCAGCTCCCCATTATGCTCTCTGCAGCAGAAGCTCTGAATAGTACGTTTTCATGGTTTTCCCAACCCCTTGTGATTCATGTTCATTCCGTATTCCAAATGTATTTGCTCTCTATCAAGAACTCCAAAATCTTGTCCAATCATGGCATCAGGTTGAGTCCATAGGTCTATGGACCTGCACCAGGTCAGTACGATTCAGGTGCCTCAGATGCGGCTCTTCTTTATCCACAGATTTGAACATAAAGTTATGATCTACTCCCTTAACTCAATATACAAAGGAGAGACAGGAATGGGTAACTTTAACAGGCGCTCCCCTTCGGAAAGAGAAGGAATGGAGTCTGGTTCTGGGAAATATGAAGGAGTGTCTCTCCCATTCAATCCATGTATGCAGTCTGGCAGAGCGAAGGAGCTATTCAAGAAATCTGAAAAGTAACTAATAGCAGGTAAATTAGGAAGGAAGAATTCCAGTATAAACAAACCAATGGTAAGTATTCTACTTTTTTTTTTTTTTTTTCCTTCTAATATCCCCAAGCAACCTAGAAGTGAGCATTAGAGAGCAAATAGAGAGAAGCCCTCTGGTGCACAATGCAGAACAAGGAACATAAAATACTCAAAAAGAATATAGAAATCTCTCCCTTTTCTTCTCCTTTCCTCTGTTCTCAAACAACCTAACCCCTAAATAACATGATAAGACAAGAGCCAGAAACAGGGGCCACAGGAGCCAACCCCCTGAGGGAACTGAAATGCCCCTGTCTGGTGGTGCAGCCATAGCAAGAGGAAGGCCCAGTACTCACTATTCCATCCTGTCCTCCAACTGCTTCACCCTGAAGTTGCAGAAATGCACAGCAGAGGAGGGTAACCAAAGACCCTGATTCTAGCTAGAGAACTAACATGAGAGGTCCCAGTGAACAAGAAATGTTCTGAAAGATTGTGGGGAGGGAAGGAAAGTAACCTCATAGAGCTACGCATGGACTCTTAGGCCTAGCTCTAAGCTGTGGATACGCAGATGTGACACACCACTGCCCAGCTATAAGACTGGCCACTGGGTGGCACATACATAGGGCAGATCCCAACAAACTGCTCAAGACCTGAAAACTGAACTTCAGCTTATAGAAAGCAGGTTGAAACATGTGACCTGAATTCAGTCAAATCAACTGCCTGCCTAAATTGAAACATCAACATTCTTCACAGGATTACAACAAAAGCCAGAATCTCAAAATATAATATTCAAAATGACTAAAATACAATCCAAAATTACAAGATAGCGAAGAACCATATAAGTCTAGACATGGGAAAAGAAATGAACCGATGCCTATATCAATAAGCATGGATATTGGAATTATTCCACAACAAACAATCGTAAATGCTCTTGAGACCAATGGAAAAATAGAAATTCTCTGCAAAAAATAGAATGTGTAAAGAAAAATTAAAAATTTTAACTGAAAACACAATAACAAAAAGAAAAAACTAACTACTGGATGGATTCGGTAACAAAATGGCGGTAAGAGAGAACTCAGTGAACTTGAAAATAAATCAACAGAAATTATTCAATTTGAATGTCCCAGAGAAAAGGGCTTACAAAATATTAACAGAGCTCCAGGTATCTATGGGAAGGCAAGAAGACTAATATTTGCGTCAGTAGAGTGTGACCAGGAAAGAAGAGTGACATGTTAAAAATTATTTGAGTAAGCAATAGTTAAACTCCCTAAATGTGACAAAAGACTTTTAAACCTACACATTAATGAACCTTGCTAAACTTCAGACCTAAAGAAATCCATACCCAGACACATTATGATTAAATTACTAATAAGTAAGGCAAAGAAAAATATTGAATTTGGTCAGGAAAAAAAATTATTACTTACAGGGGAAAATAATATAAATAAGTGCAGATTTCTCATTAGAAACCATAGCGGCCAGAACCAACATTTTTAAAGTGAAGAAAGAAAAGATGTATCAACCTGGAATCTCAAACTCATTAAAAATACCTTTCAGGAATGGTAAAATGAAGACATTTTCAGGTGAAGATAAACTGGGAAAGCATGTTGCCTACAGAGCTGCTCTAAAACATTTCCGAATGCAAGTTCTCCAGACTGAAGGGACAGGACACCAGAAGGAACTCAGAGTCTCAGAAATGAAGGAGAGGGAACTGGCAGTTAGCGTGGTGGCTATGTCGCTGGACTCCCACGTAGTCGACCACGGTTCGTGTCCCGGACCCGGTGGCTTAAAACTCACGCCGGGCACGTGTGCGTGCGAGCCCAAGATCCCGAGAGGAGAATGGAGGAGAAGGGATTGCAGTGTGACCAACCCCCCTGGGGGGTGATTTCTTGCTTTCTGTCTCTCTGTCTCTCTCTGTCTGTCTGGCGAGCACATGCGCCCTATAGCGAAAAACCTCTCAAAAAAAAAAAAAAAAAAAAGAAAGAAAGAAATGAGAACAGAACTGGTAAATATCTGAGCAGACTATTCTCTAATTGAGTTCTCCAAAATATGTCTGATGGCTGAAAGCAACTGTATGTGTGTGAGCTTCTCACTGCCTGATGGACTTCCAATATATGTAGACAGAACTCATAAAACAACTATTACATAAAGAGGGAGGGGTAAAAGAACCAGATGAGGTAAGATACCTACATTCCGTTTGAAGTGGTAAAATACTAGACTATGAAAACATATGTACATATAAGAATCTCCAGAGAACCCACGGAAAAAACTACAAAGAGATATATTAAAATACACAAATCGGGGGCCAGCAGGCAGCACAATGAGGAAGGTGTTGGACTCCCATACAGCCAACCTTGGTTTGAGTACCAAATCTGGCAGCTTGCTTACTTTCTCTCTCTCTCACTCTCTCTCTCACTCTCTCTTTCTCTCTAGTGAGCACACATACCCTATAGGAAATTAATAAGCAAAAAATAAAATAAATAATTATTTTTTAAAATACACAAATAGAATGAAATAATGAAAAAAGATTAGTTTCCTCCTGCTATGTATATGCCAAAGTGGCATAAATCTAAGAAAAACTTCTAATTGCCTAAATGTCTATATGATTAAGAAGATAAATGATATAAAATATGTAGGTAAGTATTTTTATTTTATGTAATTAAACACTTTATATTTTATAACTAAATATAAACATTTGTTTTATCGTATCACATGAACCTTATTTATTTTTTTGAGCGGTTTTTGCTATAGGACGCATGCACTCACCAGAAAGACAGAAAGAGACAGGGAAGTAAAAAGCGAGAAATCACCCCCCAGGGGGGGATGGCCACACTACAATCCCTTTTCCTCCGTTCTCCTCTTGGGATCTTGGGCATGCACGCACACGCGCCCAGCGTGAGTTTAAGCCACCGGGTCCGGGACGCGAACCACAGTCGACTACATGGGAGTCCAGTGACATAGCCATTACGCTAACTGCTGGTTCCCATGAAGCTTAATTTTTTAAGAGATTTTTGCTATAAGGCATATGCTCTCATCAGAGAGACAGAAAGTGACAGAGAAAGTGAGAAATCACCCCATGGGGGATGGCCATGCCACAATCCCTTCTCCTCCCTTCCCCTCTTTGGACACACACATACACACACACACACAAAAACACACATGCCTGAAATGACTTTCAAGCCACCAGGTCTAGGACTCAAACCATGGTTGGCCATGTGGGAATCTAGCACCTTAACCATTTATGCCACCTGCTGACCCCAGCATTTTTGTTTTATAAGGAAGATACTTAGAAACAGGATTAGTAGCATCATTTTCATACAATATAGGTGCTGCATTCCAAACTATTTCATGGGCCTAGGAAATCTTGAATATTTGGACATGACCTGCACTGAAGGTTCCAGAGTTTAAGTTTTATTCTTTAATGTAATAAATTAACAATCAGGAGTGATGACACAGTTTTGAGTCCAAACTAGTCAAGGCTGTCAGTGAGTCAGCTCCAAAGATTAAGTCACCAATGAACTCCTTTATACCGAAATTGCTGATCATGAATAACTAATTAACCAAGAAAGGCTTTTATATGGCCACAAAGAAAGAAAGAAGGAAAGATGAAAAATGAAGAAGAGAATGTAAACTAGTGATTGTGAAATGGGAAGAAACTCGAGAGACACAAAATCTTGCATGTTGATATACAAAGACAATAGTAATTATGAAAAAATAGCTGAAACTACCAATACTATTAAATATGCCTTAAAATTACTTAGCAATGACTTCACAGGCACTTGAAAGTTTGGTCTTTCCTCAAGAACATACCTGAGCCAAAATCTTTCACAGCAAGAAAGAAGAAAAAGACGTCAACTTGGGTACCTATACTCCAGTTCCCTTTAAGACTTTTCCTCCAACTATTCATTTATGCTTGTCACTTGTCAATCACGCCTTAAAAACATCTCATCTTTTTGTTGTTGTTAAGTTAAAAAAAGTAAAAGTGGCAGCACAGGCCTGGCCACTTGTGGTGCTGTTGTGTCAAAACACAGCAAGACTAGAAGCCATATGGAAGACGAGGATACAGTTCCTGGGTTGACTCACACACACTGGGTGCATGTGTTCAAGTCCCTGACCCCTGAAAGGCGGATGGGCCACTTGTGAAGTGAGACTCTAATCGAGGATGCTAATCTTCTCTCTCTTAAAAATATACTTATTTAAAAAAAGGGAAAAAAAAGTTAGCAACACACAAAGGCTAATATATATGAAGCTATTTATAAATAATCATCTACTATTACTAGATGAAACGTTATGGCACCCAAATATATATTTTTTTGAATTGGTTTTTTCTATAGAGCATGTGCACTTGCCAGAAAGACAGAGGGAGATAGAGAGATAGAAAGCGATAAATCACCCCCCAGGGGGGATGGCCATGCCACAATCTCTTGTCCTCATTTTCCTTTCAGGATCTTGGGCACACACGCACACATGCATGGAGTGAGTTTAAGCCACCGGGTCCAGGACTCGAACCGCAGTCAACTACATGGGAGTCCAGTGACGTAGCTATTACGCCAACTGCTGGTTCCCTAAGGACACATTTTAGTTTTAGTCCTTTGAAAAGTTAGACTGGTATACCAATTAGTTCTATACCATTTTAAAAAGATCTCTTCAAGGGACCAGCAGATGACATAATAGTTATGCCACTGGACTCCCATGTAATTGACCGTGGTTCAAGTCCCAGACTCATGCTGGGCACATGTGCATGAGTGCTCAAAACCCCTAGAGGAGAATGGAGGGGAAGGAACTGTGGTGTGGCCATCCCTCCTGGGTAGGGGTTATTTCTCGTCTTCTGTTTCTCTGTCTGTCCAGTGAGCAAACACACCCTATAACAAATATCTCTCTTAATTAAAAAAAAAATATATATATATATACCTCAACTGTAAACTTTTAGAGTAAGGTCCAGCACCTTTCCCTTGTCAGCTAACTTCACAGCATTGTGACACCATGGTTTCAGGGAATCTCCCGAGTAGCCTACAAACTGTGACACTGAGGTTGCACGAAATTGGCATTTGACTTTTTCTTCAGTTCCACATTCATCATATAACAGCTATGAAACATCTTGTATAGAAAAGGAAGCATTTGGAGGAATAAGCAGGATATGTTTAAATAATACTCTTGGGGCCAGCAAGTGGCATAGTAGTTAAGGCGCTGGACATCCACTTGGTTGACAGTGGTTTGAATCCCTGACCCGGCAGCTTGAAACTCACTCTGTGCATGTGGGCATGTGTGTCCAAAATCCCAAGGGGAGAATGGAAGAGAAGGAAATGCAGCTATGGCCTTCCCCCGGGGTGTGATTTCTCACTTTCTCTCTCTCTGTCTCTCTGTCTCTCCAGCGAGCACACATATACTACTGGAAAAAAAAAAAAAAAAAAAAAAACCTCTCCAGTCATAATAATATCAAATTTTACACTTTCATTTTTATATTCAAACGATATTAAGTACATTGTCATGTTAAAGTAAAAACACTTTAGCTCTAAAAATATTGTCGAAACAAATGACATAGTGAGAAATAAGACCAACATTTATTTTTACAAAATACAGTCTATGATTTCAGAAACAAAATGCTACATATAATCATACTTATAGATCTCCAAAATTATCATTTCTAGCATTTACATTTTTAAAAGTCATCTCTGGTGCATTTCAAATGTTGTATTTTTACAGAGTTTAAATGTCGATATTGAATCTTTGTTCCTTCTTAAAACTAAAAGGTGCATGAGAATACATCTAAAATAAGATTCCTGAAGTCAAAGAACCGTGTTCAGATAACCTCTGTCTTAACTCCTAGAAAGAAATAACTTCCTTAAAAGTAGACTTCCTGTCTGTTGAGTGGGTTCCAATTAGAGAGGTTCACGATTTGAGCTTCATTTGCATTTTTTTCTGATTTGGGATTCCTCTGGGTTATTCTGACATCATCATTACATGGTATCATATCATCTGCCCAAACAAGCTGTTCATTGTACGTTGCTGTCGAGGTTTTTACTGAAATCTAACCTAAAGGAAGAAATTATGTTTCATGCTTCAGTTTCTCTGAAGCCTCAGTGACAATTTCAATCATAACAATTGCCAGGTTTGTCTCTTTCACTCTGGATTCCTAATTATATGGGCTGATGAGGGTAATTCAAAAGTGTTTCAGAACCACCTACTGCCAAGACTCTGGAAAATGTCTTTTGCAAAATGGAATGTTAATGCTCAGAGGACTTTATTATACCTGGATCACATGCTCTGTGTGCATTTGTGGGGTGAGTCTAAAGGCTGTGTCCCTCGTAAAGAATGTGGCTGTTCTGTTCCATAGCAAATAAGGAAACCCCATTCTTTGCTATTTTTGTTATATATATTTATATGTTAATTTCTAAATATAGCCAACAGAAACTTGGAGGAGAAGCTTGATGAAAACTTAAATGTTATGGTCATTTTAGTTCAGCGCTTATAACAGTATTCCTGACTGGGAATGTCTGCTTCTGAATAAAGAAATGTTTCCTGAGAATTTCTTAAAACAATGTTTTAATAAGTGTTTTCACTTTCAAATATCTCTTTCTTTTAAACTCATGTGTTGTATAGAGCTATTAAGTCAGATAAATTATTGGTCTGTTTCATACAATAGTAAATATTGATACAACGATTATGCTTAAGACTTCAAAAACTTCTGCTCTTCCCCTTATCTACAAAGACATAGGCAGGTAGCCTGAATTTTGTGTTTTTTATTTTTGTCTAAATTAGTAATAACCACAACAATCACCATTGGCAAGTGTATGTACACATGCACACATACAAACACACACACAGATACAGACACACACACACACTGGATGACCATAAAATAAAAAAGACCTGATGGAAAACTATGTTAATAAACTTCATTACAGAGCTGGCGAAGAGTCATGACCCTTCTTCTCTATTTTTATAAGGCAGAGCAGAAATATTTTGCAAGGCTATTGGGTTCTTTTTTTTTCCACCAGTACCATTTCTTGGTAATAAGTATTTGTGTTTGTTTCTTTACTTTTTTGCATATGCATCTATAGACTCTAAATGTAGGCAAATAAGAACTACGAGACCAGTTAAGTTACTTTTAGCTACTTTAGTGAGGCTGATCAGGTGAGAGAAATCTGGGATTCCTATTAGGAGCCCTTCAGAATGGTTTAATTCCTTGACAGCTACCATTAGCTGTCGGCTACGCCATGGATATTGTCCATGTGCACTTTGAGGTAGTCATTCCTTGTAAACTTCTTATGGCAAAACTGGCATTCTGCCAGTGGACGATTGGGATTATGGGTCATCTTGTGTCGGATCAGCATTTTCTTCAGGCTAAAAGCCAAGTCGCAAACCTAGAAAAGACCCAAAGACACCAATCATATTATACTGAAAAACCTAAAAGGTGATATCAACTTAGTATTTCAACAACGTATATCAGCAAATTCCTATTACCAAGTGTGTACTCAGAGGCATAAGCACAAAAACTGCTGTGGGAATAAGTGGAATTTGATATCCGAACTAATGGGCAAAAAAAAAAGAAAAAAAAATTAGTTACAGTTCCCAAGAGTGACCTGCATTTAATGTGTGTCCTCTGCATCCCAATCACCCCCTATTCCTCCCAGCTGCTGGATTTAAACATCTCCAGAGAACAACTTCCTGGAAACAATGCCCTTCTTACCATAATGGAGTGCATTTACAATTTCGTATGGAACCTCTTAAGTAAAACACCGATGGCATCTCTGTGCTGGGCATAAATAGCAGAAGACATTTCTTAACAGTTATCCTTTCCATTTATTGAGTCATCGAAAAAGTCATGACATATTTTTCTATGGTTTTCTATGCAAAAATGCATCACGACTTTTCCGACAATCCAATAGTTCCACTTGTTACGTGAAGGGTTAACATTTCTTTAAGCATCCTAAGTGGAAATTTATTAATCACTATTACACTTCTTATTCTTTTTTATTATACAGGCTTTGTTTAACAAAGGAATGTAACAAATTTACCTCACATAAACTCTACTATATCATTACCAGGCTCAACATACATGAACAGCTCAATAATTAAAAAGATTAAATTCACGCAGAAAACGGAAGACATAAGTATTCAAGTTATAAAACAAAATGAAATGGAATTCAAAGTATGATGTTCTTTACAAACAGTCCATTGACATGAAACTCTTCAAAAGCACATCCACTGTGAAATAAGACACATTTAAATAACACAGAAACACCATAAAAACAAAATGAATATAATGAGAGAGGAAATGGCTTGTAAAATACCATAAAGAAAGCAGGAGCTCTGGGGACCAGCAGTTAGCGTAATGGCTATGTCACTGGACTCCCATGTAGTCGACCACGGTTCACATCCTGGACCTGGTGGCTTAAAACTCATGCCAGGTGCGTGTGCGTGCGTGCCCAAGATCCCAAGAGGAGAACGGAGGAAAAGGGATTGTAGCATGCCCATCCTCCCTGGGGGGAGGTGATTTCTCACTTTCTGTCTCTCTTGCTGGCGAGGGCACACACCCTATAGCAAAAACCTCTCCAAAAAGAAAAAAAGAAAAAGCAGGAGCTCTGAATGAGCTAAGACTTGTGAAAACACTGAAGTAAAGAAAAAATTTGCTTTCTCCTTGTGGAGAAAGGAAGATTTACATTCATGGCAACAAGACACTCATTAGGGTGTATGTAGGCCCCTAATTTGGTAAGAAGGTGGAGTAACCCCATAATGATGCATTTTCATGGGCACAGGAGTAGCAGCAGAGTGTGGTACAAAGAAAAGAAACTTTAGAGTCAGACTACTTTCCCAGGAAGCCTGCTCTGGCCTCCAGATTTGAAACTGAAACCTGCTGTCCTCTCTGGATCCCCTAGACTCTGATCACATTTTTTTTTTTTTTTAAAGTATTTGTCTCCTTCAGCTCCACTGTAATTACATTACCTACTCTATTGTTTATTGTGTGTCTCCACTCGCTAAAGCCCCTCCTCCTTTTTGAGAGGGAAGATCTGAAGATTTCTGCTCATTTTGCTCATAAACCCTAAGGGTAAAAGTAATGACTACAGAGTAGCCTCTCAATTCATGAGCTTGTTGGAGAGCCAACCCGGGTTTGATTTCCAACTCTATCACTTACTAAGGAAATTTAAATAGACAAGGCTTTCTTATACCTTCCAATTTTTCAGTTTTTGCCATAGAGTGCAGACATTCGATATATATTAAGTGGGGATATACAATGCCTCTCTTTCATTTTTGGCCCACTTCACTTAGCAATAAATCTTCCAAATTTGTCCACTTTCTATCAAATGTCAACGTCTCATTTTTCATGGCTGACTAATATTCCATAGTGTACATGTGCCACATGTCTTTAACCCATTCATTTGCTCATGGACATTTGAGTTGGTTCCATGGAAGAAACAAAAGCATGGAGAACAATTGCAGATACTACAGACAGTGTGGGAGGAGGGTGAGAAATGGAGGAGGGTAAAAGGAAGGGACTCAAGGGGGAAAAAGAAAGAAGTAAAACACTTAAGGGACACAAAAATGGAAAATTATCAATTGATGATAACGTATATGAAAGTATCTTTAACTGGAGTACTCATGCTGGAAAATTCACTGTGCAAGCTGTAATAATATACAGTGATTGAATGTATAAAAAGTAATAACATAATAATAAATAAAAAGATAAGGCATCTCTTTTAACTTCAGTTCCCTCACATGAAAAGTGACAATATTGGTAGTTACTTCACAGGATTATGAAGATTAAATAAAATACTCATATGAATAGGCTTTTCTTAAAGAATTATTTTATTTAACTTTATTTATTTATTTAAATTAGATGTAAGAGTGAAAGAGGAAGATATATATAGAGAGAAGGAAAGTGAGAAAGCAAGCCACCACATCAGGGACTTGAACCACAGTTAGCCATGTGGGAGTCCAGCACCCCTAAGCACCATACCACCTTCTAACCTCGCTAATAGGTTTATATTACAGACGTTTAATAAATGTTTGTACCTATTTTTTCTCTTTTTATCCTTCCTAGCAACAAATATCATCAGTAAGTAAGGATGAAGAGTCTAACGTTAAAAGGAGGAAGCCAAAAGCCACCACAGGTGGGATTCAGAAGAGAAAATAGCAAAGAGTGGCAATACACAAGTGGTTTTGTGAGCAAATATAGGCTAATTTTCCATAGTAGACACAATGCATCTGGCCAACTTTAGGAAATGACTTTTTTTTTTTAATGACTCAAAAGCATAAGCTGCATGATCACAATTAAAAATAGAGTATACACCTTCAAAAACAGAATGCATGTAGTGAAAACCAAGGGGAAACAGAAAAGACACAAGAAACACACACAAAAAAAAACACAAAGTATGATGAAAGAGTGCAAAATAAATAAAATTGTGTAATTGTTCTAAAGGTACCGAGTTACCCTTATTGAAAGATAAGACTGCAATTAAGGTAAAAAGCAAAATGCAAACATATGCTGTACAGAAGAAATGCATTTATATTAAAAAATGCACATGAACACAACTTAAAAAGGAAAGTTAGAATTGCATAAAAGCATACAAAACAATGCTGATAGAGTGACTGATATTTAGTAGCACTTCCTCTAAAACACCTTGCATAGACCAAGAGAGAGCAAGTCTTCAAAAAACCATAATGTATGTCTCCTCTTCAAAGATTGAAATACAGGATGGAAACCATTCTACTGGGTTCTTACTTCAAATCTAGCAGTCAGTCTTGACCCAATGCCCCCCCCATCCTCATCTCATCTAATCAATTACGACCTTCTACTGTTTTCTCCTTTTACACAGTTCTTTTTTTTAGAATTATTTTATTTAACTTTATTTATTATTAATATCATTATTATTTTTCAGTTTGATCAGAGAGAGACAGAGAGAGAGAGAGAGGAAATGAGAAAGTAGGCCACCAGGTCCGAGACTTGAACCGTGGTTGGCCATGTGCGAGTCCAGCGCCTTTAACTACCATGCCACTTGCCAGCCCCTCCTTTTACACGATTCTTGAAGGCCTAGAGATACCCAATTATCTGTATCCCCTCTAAAGTGAAAGTCATGGATGCCTAGACCAGTGCTTCTCTCTCAATACACAAATATTTCAGCATGCACGTGCACCTGTGTTACCCGTATTTTTAAATAAAACATATATTCATATTACTGTATCTATATAGCATATTAAAGATATGTACGTGAAGTTTGAAAATATAATAAAGATAAAATAAATAATATATTAACATTAATTTAATAATTATGTCTTCATATTTTCATTAGGCAATATCTTAAGATATGATATATACAAGGGGACTTCAAATGTTTATGAAAAAATGGAGTTAAAGTTTGAGTTTACTTAGGTGCAAACAATTTTGAAATCCAGGTGTAATTTTTTCATGATAGATCAATACATTTTCCATGCACCTTGTGAAGACCTTCCTCATATTTAGCATCAGAGTCCTCTTTAACAAATATATAAGCAAATACGTATTTCCAATGTTTAGGATTGTGTTTTATTGTCCTGACCAGTGGGGTTACTATTTGCCTGAACTATAAGGGGCAGGGATGCAAATGCAACACTCACAAGGCTTAAAGGGCCCAGTTGATCAGATCAATGCTATCTGAATGCCCCTGTATTCATCCACATCCCATCCAGTTCATGCTCCACAGAACAGGTGGGAAGATTCTTTTTTTTTAAATAGCAATACCATATTCTTTGTATGTGAATTTTTAAGAGAGATTTTTGCTATATGGTACATGCACTTACCAGCAAGACAAAGAGAGACACAGAGACAGAAAGTGAGAAATCACGCCCAAGGAGAGGTGGCCACACCACAATCCCTTCTCTTCCATTCTGTTGGTATTGTGGACACTTATACACATGTGCCTGATGTGAATTTTTTAAGCTACTGGGTCCGGGACTTGAACCATCCACAGTCAACTATGTGGGAGTCCAGGGATATAACCATTATGCCATCTGCTGGTCCCTCAATGTCATATTATTACCTAAAATTCTTCCATGGCTCCTTCCTGCTTTTAGAGGAATCACTGAGTTCTAGTCAATTTCAATAGCCTTCCTGCAGGCTCTTGAAGATACTACAGCTTCCTGCCTCATCACTTTCTCACCCCTCTCTCTGTCTCTCTCTCTTTTTAATTTATCATATGGTGCGTATGCTTACCAGAGACACAGAGAGGGAGTGGGAAAATGAGAAAGCACCTCCTGTGGGAGATGTTCACACCACTGTCCCCTCTCCATTTCTCCCTCCTTTCAAGATTTGGGGCATGGCATGCTCACACATGTACTCAGTGTTTCTCAAGCCTCTGGGTCCAGGACTTGAACTGCTCTATTGGCCACGTGGGGTCCAGTCACCTTCACCACCACACCACTGGCTGGCCCTCCCACCTCTCCTGATTGAGATCACCCCTACTCATTTCTCAGGAAGCTTGCAGGACTAGCCTGCCAGGTAACGTTCTCTGCTACACATCCTCATAGAAGGCTTTTACTTTTCTTCAAACTCATACTTCAAGCCTAATTCATTATTCCTGTAATTCATTTATGTCTTTCTCCTTACTTGACTAAGGAAAATGAGGACAAGAGTAGTCACTCCATATGTTTTCGTTGAATTCAGGAAAGAATTAAAAGCAGATGTCTGATAGATTAGATAGATAGATAGATAATAAGCAGATGACAGAGTCTCTATAAGCAATATAAGTATTCCCAAAGACTATGGAATAATTCTAAAGAAATCAAATAAGATATTTATAGAGAGTATTTTGAAGAGAGAGAATTGTTAAAATTTCTTAAACATATATCCTAAGATTCATGATCAAAGAGAAAATAGATTTAAAACTTAACCCTCATGTTCTATTTCTCTGGCTCCTTCAAACAATTGAAGAACAACTGATACCAAATTTTTCAATGGCTTC
>NW_006159859.1:3036147-3045445 GCF_000334495.1 Tupaia belangeri chinensis
TGCTGAAATTAGACACACAATAAATCCCTCACATGGTTAACAGGCACCATATCAGTTTCATTCCGCACCCCTCTCCTCTCTCACGGCTCTGGCTCTGGGTGCCTTTCTCTACATTCCCCTAAACTACTTCCCCCTGTACCCCAGGCTAGCAGGTGAGCAGGTGACATGGTGGTTAAAGGGCCGGACTCCCACATGGCCAACTGCAGTCTTGAGTCCTGGACCTTGTGGCTTACTTTCTCACTTTCCCTCTTCCTCTTTGTCTTTCTCTGGTAAGTGCATGTACCATGTAGCAAATTACATAATAATAATAAATTAAATAAGTAATTCTTTTTAAAAAAACGCTGTACCCCATGGCTAATTTCCTCCCATCTTTTAGTTTAAAATCACTTTCACAGGGAATTCTTCCATAACTACTCTTTCACAGCCTCATAGGTTTGTGTTTTTTCTTTCCTTCCTTAGACTTTATAAATATTATAAATGGTCATGTGTATCTGTTCACATTTATTTGTTTAGTGTTATGCTCCCCAAGAACATGTGTTCTATGAGGGCAGGCAACATGGCATCTGGTTTCCTGTTCCATCCCCAGGTCTGGCCCAGGTCCGAGGTCTGATAATAAATATGAGGCCATCACTCTGTGCCAGGAACCATTCATAGCAACTGCTAAATGTTCACTTGTTCAAGTGTCACCATCATCCGTTTAAGTAGATATTAGCACCATTATCCCCCCTTAACATAAGAAATAAATGGTGACACAGATGGTTAACTAGGTTTTCCAAGTTGACAGAACTAGGAAGTCATTTCTAGAACTGAAACCCAGACCGTCTGGGTTCAGCGTCTGCATCACCTCCCAAGGGCCAACCATTGCTAAAGGCTCTCGTTTCAAGCAGAGATATGTGAGCTGACCGTGTTTTCTTCATTTGCTTGGCTGACACCATTTTAAAAAATAAAAACTACTTTGATAATATAAAGAAGGTTCTCAGACAGTTCAGCTCACCAGTATGGTGGGAAGGATACAAATGCAGGTCCATTTACACAGTCACCTTGGGAAAAATTACAGCCACAGCAAAGGGAGAGACTGGAAAGGAAGTTGAACAAGAGGCTGAAATCCCAGATAATGACTCTTGAGTTAGGGAAGTCCTAGAAGCTCCACACAGAGAAGATGGGATCAGTCCAACGGAGTGCTGAATGAGAGCCAGGGTCGAGGATTAAATGTCAGCAGAGAGTGTCTGTCTCGGTCGTGAAACTGACTACTGAGACCTTAAAAGCTGCGTTTTCACAAACTTAATGCAGTCACTTAAAAATTCCAACTAATGCTCTGGATAAATCAGCCAAATGCAAGGACATTTATAGTCATTTATAAAATAGGGGAGAGCATGAATGGGTTCAAACAGTGCAACAGGGAAACTTCCTGTTCCTTCTTTCCACTGTGATTCCCACCCAACCCTTGACCCTATTCAGACTTAGCATCAATTCAAATGCCAAAGAATGGGACAATATTTGTTCTTATCCTAGGTTAAAGGCAAACTGATTTTGTTTTAAAATAAAGTAATATGTGACACCTAACATACCTTCAGAGATGAAAATTAGAGTTCTATACAACCATCTTCACTTAATAAAAACCTACCACATACAATGTGCCTACAATATTGTTCCTGTCAGGAACAAAATGACAAAGAATTCACTGCCACACCCTTGTGGAATTCACAGTCTAAGGAGAAATATTTGTGATGGCATGAACCTACTGAAAAAAAAACAGCAGTGCGGAGAGTGCAGTTAGCGTGGAGAGAAGAGGACAGGTGCAAAGGAAGAGGTGGCAGAAGCCTGGAAGATGCAGGGAGGTTTATCATGTCCTAAGGAGAGATGACATTCCAGGAGTAAAAAGAAGATACTCAGAGGTACTGAGGTATAAAGAACATGGATCACTTAGGGAACTGAAAATAGTTCAAATGCTAAAGATTAGATGTCGAGCATATAACGTGAAAAGAGGTTAGAGTTGAAGGCTGGAAATAAATCCTGAAGATCCTGATAATCATAACAAGAAAGTGTAGTATATTCTATATGTGGTGAGAATTCATCGAAGGTTCCTAAAGACGGACTGAAAATGTCATTTAGTCAGCAAGGTAGACAGAATGAAATTGAAGTCAGGGAAGTCAATACAATTGTTCCTCTTCAAGCCAGAAGCAATGTGGAGATGAACTAAGTCAGTGGTGATTGGCTCATTCATTCATTCTTTCAAAATATTCGTTGAATGTTTCTTTTATCCCAGACACTGTTCTACTTGAGAATAAAGAACACTAAAGTCAAAACACTATTTTCGTGGAGATCATAATAGAGGGTAATGAAGCAAACAAAAATGTAATATTTTGGGTTCCATGAAGAAGACTATAGGGTGGGGGGATAGATAGTAATGAAGATAAGGGAGAAGTTATTTGAGCAGAGATCTGAAAGAAGTCAAGGAGCAGGCCATGAAGACACCTGAAGTCTATGTATATTCGTGTCAATAAGGTGTGCTTCGTGTAAGCAATATATAGAGGGTTCCTGATTTTTAAAAATCCATTGAACTAATCTGTTTCTTTTAGTTGGGGAATTTAATCCACTAACATTCAATGTTATTATCAATATTTTATGAATTTAGCCCTTTCATTTAGTTGCTGTCTCTCTTGCTCTCTCTTTTTTATAGTTGTTTTGTGTTCCTTTATTTCTATTTATCTCCCTTTTGTTTTCCAGATGTAGTATTCCCTTAAGTATTTCCTGATGAGCTGGCCTACTTGTGGTGAATTCTTTCAGCTTTTATTTATCTGGAAATGGTTTTACTTCTTCTTATTATTTGAAGGATAGTCTTTCTGGGTATAATATTCTTAGCTGAAATAATTTTTCTTTCAGAGTTTTAAATGTCTTCCCATTCTTTCCTTGCCTGCATGCTTCAGTTGAAAGGTCCAATTTTAGTCTAATGAGGTAACCTCTGTAAGTTGGTTTTCCTCTCTTGTCATTTTCAGAAATTTTGTCTTTGTCTTTGATTTTTACCATGTTGGCTATGATATATCTTGCAAAGTATCTTATGTTAAATCTATTAGGTGTTCTTTCTATGTCCTAGGTTTGGATTCCCATATGCCTCTCTCATTATGGAAAGTTTTCAGCTAATATAGCATGAAATAAATTTTCTATGCCTTTACCTGTCTCTTTGCCTTCTTACCTCTTAGGCAGCTATTCAGCCATTTCATGGTGTCTAGGACTTCCTGGATGTTGTCCTTATTTTTAATTATTTTCACATTCTTCTCAGTTGCTTAGATTATGTCAGAAGTTTTGTCTTCAAAGTTGGAGCTTTTGTCTTCTGGGTGGCCTAATCTGCCATTAATACTTTTGAGGGAGGTTTTGATTTCCTACATTGTATTCTTTATTTCCAGAAGTCCTGTTTTATTCTTTTTCAGGGTGTCTAGGTATATACAGAGTTCCTCCTTCAATTCATGGAAAGATTTCCTCCTCTCTTGAAATTGATTGTCTGTTTTCCCTGACATATCAGTTTAGTTACAATAAATATTCTGAATTCTTTTTCTGATGGTTTGATGACTTCTTGTGTCTTATCCATTGTTAGTAAGAAGTTATTGTGTTCCATGGGAGGGGGGGGCATTTCCTGGTTTTCTCTTATTTGAGGCTCCTCTGTAATTTCTAGTTATCTAGTGATAGACCTACTTCTTGCTACTTCTTTGGAGTAGGTTTCTGAAGTTGTGTATTCATGTGCTTGCTTTTGATGTGAATTAGGTCTGTGTTGGTTTCCCTCTTTTGCTGTGGGTGGCAGTGTGATATCCACAGTGGGAGTTTAGGGTTCAGATTCATAGAGAAGAGTTTCTGTCATTTTTCTGCTGTGTTGAATATGAGGAGGGAATTTCTCCAGAGCCTCACAGTCTTCAGATGTTTAGCTCCTACATATCCAAACACATCCTTACATGGCTGAGGGCTAAGTTAGGAAGCTAGAGTATAAGCTGGTATCTGAAATCATGTGCCACACACAGCCCCTCTTCCTACACCCTAGGTTTGGCAGGGGAGCTTGGGTGATGAGGCTGGATGGCCCTGTTTTCCCTTTATTCTTGGACTGGTTAAGGGTAGGGTGGTATCAACACAAGAAAGGTAGCCCTTCCTACCTTCTAACTCTGTGACTGCAGAGTAATGAATAAGAGATTATTAATAGGAAAATTAAAAATGACAAAAACCAATTTTTCAGTCAAGTGAGAAAGTGGACTTTAACTTATAATTTATGAGAAACTTTTATACAGAAGCATAGGACATGAGACATAACTGCAAGCCTGCAGCAATAAAGATTTTAAAAGGATACTTACATAGTAAGGTATTTCACACTCAGTAAGATAGCTAATTGAAAAATTTGAAAATATTTTTTTAAAGTGTTGGTAAGGATGTGGAGAAACTAGACTCCTTGTGCATTGTGGTATAAAATACAAAACTGGGCAACTTCTGTGGAAAACAGTATAACAATTCCTCCAGAAGTTAAAAAGAATCACCATGTAACTCAGCAATTCCACTCCACTGAAAAAAAGTACTCAAAAAAAATACTACAATATCCATAGTTATAGTACTATTCACACTAGCTAAAAGGCAGAAAACACTCAAGTGTACATCACTGGATGAATGGATAAACAAAGTATGACATATAAATACAATAAAATAACCAACCATAAAAAAGGAATGACTTGGGAGCCAGTAGGTGGCATGGTGATTAGAGGCACTGGACTCCCATATGGCTGACTGTGGTTCAAATCCCAGACCTGGTGGCTTGCTTTCTCTCTCTGTCTCTCTCTCTCTCTCTGTCTCTCTCTCTCGTCAAACTGAAAAACAATAATAATAATAATAATAATAATAATAAATGAAGTTAATATTTTTTTAAAAAGGAATGACTTACTGATACATAGTAAAATATGGATAAACTTCAAAAGCATTATGATAAATGAAAGAAGCCAGTTACAAAAGATCACATATGATTCATTTATATGAAATAGTAAAAACAGATAAATCTATAGAAATGAAATCAAATTCATGATTGCCAGGGTCTGGGAGAATGGGGAGTAACTATTCAATGGATATAGAATTTTATTTTGGGGTGATAAAATGTTTTAGAATCAGATAGAGGTTGGTCGCCAACACTGCCAGTATACTAAATGCTACCAAAGTGTTCACTTTAATAGGGTTAAACTTTGTTGCGTGAATTTCATCTAGATCAAAAAAACAAATGTATGTTGTCAGGGTGACAAGAATGGAGAATGTACACACTGGAAATTAGATGTAATAAGAATTGGCAATGGAGGGCCAGCTGGTGGCATGAAGGTTATGGCAGCTGGACCCCACATGCTTGACTCTGTGGTTCAAGTCCTGGACCCATGGGGAACAAGTGCACGTGTGCCTAAAATACCAAGAGGGAGACGGTGGGGAAGGGATTGTTGTGTGGCCATTCCCCCAGGGGTTGATATCTCACTTTCTGTCTGTCTCTCTGGTAAGCACACATATTCTATAGCAAAAACTAAAATAGATAAATAAATGGTGAAGGTATGAGCTAGGCACTACTAGTAGGAATGAAAACTGAGAAGAAGTAATAGATTTGAGAGCTTTTTAGGAGAAAAAGAAATTGAAAGTCGTGTAAGAAAAGACGATGCCTATCTGGAATAAGCAGGTAAAGGGGGACAAGATTTCGGAGCAAAGATGGTCATTCCCCTACTGAGCAGGCTACATTTAGGGAATTTCTGAAAGCATTATGGAATATAGGCCTCTACTAAACAGACTGGGAGGGGCTGCAGGTGAAAACTGGAGAGTTCAGAATATACCATAAAAGTAAATGAGATAAAGGTACATGGAAAAAAAGTCATATGATGTAGTTTAAAAAAAAATCATCATTGTTCAAGTTATCTAAGAAAATATTCAAGAAAAATACTTAGCCTAGGAAAAAGATGGGTTGATTGTGATGGTAGAAAGATGTTCACGCACAACTAATCTTTCATTTACAGCCCAAATCAATAATTAGTATTAACACTACTATTAAATCATCTAAATAGGCCTTGCCTTTATGAAAATTCATCCCATAAAAACAGCAATGAACTAAACCAACCAAAATTATTGAGCTAGGGCTGCAGCTCCAGTGTGGGACAGAGCTTTGAGTGTATGCATTTCTTTCTCTACAAGTGTACTTTCTTTGATGAAGATCGCTGTTGATAAAGGGGTTTTTAGGAGTAGGCCATTCCAACTACATTGTTGCCTTCACCTTAGTACTCAAGTTTCGTGTAAAGACAAGAAAAACGTCTTGTGTTTGTGAGTTTTCTTTCATATGGACTGCTCACCCCAAACTTTATCTACTGGGACGTGAGCCTCCCTCAACATTTAAAGAGAATTCCATACTGAGCAATTTCACCCATCATAACATTAATAGTTTCAATACTCTTTCTGAGGTTTCTGTGTCGGAAATCAACATCCTCACGTTTTTCCTAACCCCTGTGTAAATTTTCTGTGAATTCGCAATCTCACACGAAAGAACAGTGACACCACTGATGAGAAACCATTTCTTTGCTAGATTCGTCAATGTTCAGATTGATTTGACTGATACACAGTGGCATGTATTCCTTTCATAAATGCTTAGTAGTGGCATTATTTAATACAGAGGAGTTTATATGTATTTTTTTTAATTCACTGCTTGGTTTTAATAAAATAGATAAGATGTAAGATTAGTCAAGTCTCTGGTTAATTGTCATTTACCTGTCAGGACAGGCTGACATGTGAGGGCTGCCTGAACACGCCCTGTATTTACACCTTGGATCAAGCACTCATGGCACTAAATGGAGCGCAAGCAAGTCTTAAAGAAAATCAGCATTACTGGTCTGAGGTGTATTTCATGGCTGGGGACATTCTCTCTAAGAGCTAAATGATATATAGCAATTGAATGTATAAAAAAATAACAAAAAGAATTAAAAAACAAAAGAAAATCAGGATTTACTTGCCAGCTGTAAAACAGGAAAGATACAGTAAGTGCCATGTGATTGCATAGATTATGCAATCAGAAACTATAAACAGGGGGCCAGTAGGTGGCGAGGCAAGTAAGGCGCTACAATCTCTCATGGCTGACTGAGGTTCGAGTCCTAGACCTGGCATCTTGAAACGCGTGCATGTGTGTGTGTCCAAAATCCCGAAAAGAGAATGGAGAAGGGACTGCAGAGTGGCCATCCCCCCAGGGTGTGATTTTTTTACTTTCCCTCTCATTCTCTTGCTGAGTACATACGCTCTATAGCAAAATCCTTCAAAACAAACAAAACAAAAAGCTATAAACAGCACAGGACCTTCACGGGCACAGACCAGCACTACAAAGTGCACAAGGAATATACACAAGCCCACACACACCATGGAAAGAAAAGAAAAGTGAAACTCACATCACACTGGAAAGGCTTTTCTCCCGTGTGCGTCCTCCTGTGCTCGTCCAGGCCTCGCTTCTGGCTGAAGGCCTTGCTGCACTCCGAACACTTGTACGGCTTCTCCTGCACCAACGAAAAGAGACCGTGGAGGGTGAGCAAGCGAGTGAACACAGAGGTCGCCTTGTTAAGCTGGAGGAGGGAGGATTTTACTAGGTCTCCAGGGTGCTGTAGCAAATTCAGAGGGGCACCGTGAGCTCCTTAAATTTGCAGGGAAAACACAGTAATTGCAATAACTGGACTAACACTAGCTCAGTGTTGTTCATGGTTGTGATGCTGGGTTGCACGTCATTTCTTCCAATGACATCATACCTTTACAAAGCTGGACTTTGGGTAGTAGTTAACCTGCTTAACTTAGGTTCTTTTTATTTTTTTAAAGAATTATTTTATTTAACTTTATTTATTTTAATTTTATCAGACAGGGTGTGTGAGAGAGAGAGAGAGAGAAAGTGAGAAAGTAAACCACCAGGTCCGGGACTCGACCCACGGTCTGTCATGTGGGAGTCCAGTCCCTTAACCAACATGCCACCTGCTGCTCCGTTTCTTAGGTTATTTCTTATGGCCTAGTGGTGCCATGAAAGTTTACTAAGATACTAAAGGCATCAAGACCCACGAAAGTTTGGGAACCTCTGATCTAGGTGGCATAAATACGATAATAAATAAAAATAAATTAATTTAAAAAAAGAAATAGGGGTTTTATATATATGTGTATATATATATATAAAAACTAGAAATGAAAAGTTATTGATGATAAAATGTATGATTAAGCCACTATGCAGTATGTTCTGGATAGGAAACCAACTTTTGTATGCTGTGATGATGCTCAGGGAATGAATGTAAATTAATTAATTTTAAAAATGTCTCAGAAGAAAATTACAGTGCACTTGTAACTAGATTCTAGTTTTGTCCATAATTTAAGTTTAAGGTACTTTGTGAATCAATAAAATGTGGAATAAAAGTTTAGTATGGAAGGGAGAGAGAGGAAAGGAGAAGGAAAAAAATAAGTAAAAATGTGTTTAATTGACAAAAAATGAGAAGCTATTTGCTGATAAGTTATAGAGTAATATCTTTGACTTGACTGACATGCATAGTATTTGTGCTGGAAAAAGAAAGGTACACTGTAAAGATGTGATTAAATGTAAACAATAAATTTTTAAAATTAAAAAAACAAATCCTGAACCAACTTTTCAACATATTCTGGGGGTAAGTTTTCAAAAGCTAGAACTCAGTTGCAATTTCTGTATTTTCAGTCCTATTGCCAAGTTATTTTTCCTGATGGATGTACTTTGATAAAATCCAAATTATTTTTTTAATGAGGTATTTTTAGATTGTGGGTCACAGACTCTTAATGAAAAGAAGTGTCAAAAAGTGAAGAAAAAAACATTCCAATTTCTTTGCTATCTTATACTGGGAACCTAATCATATGGTGAAATAATTCACATTGCTCTATTCAAAGAGCTGGCAAGTTATAAGTGCGTCAGTAAAAAGGTTTGTTTCAATTTAACTAAACTTGCAAAAACATTAGTTTTTCAGGACAGGTGGTGGTGCAACAGTAATGGAATTGGAGCCACATGGGAAAGGTCCTAGGGTCACACACCTGGCACCCCCCTGAGCACACCAAGCACGCTCGAGCAGACTTGTGAATCAGGGCAGCTGAGACCAGAGGTGGATCGAGGTGTGAAGACCAATAAAGAACCCTAATTATTTTATGCCATCAGCATGGCTTCGGTTACACACATCTAACGATTTCTTTCATCTTCATGCTTCTTCTATATCTGACCTTCTAAGGATCTGCTGAGGGTCAGCTCTATTTTTATCTGACTGAAAAATCACTTGTTTCT
>NW_006159859.1:3045476-3062391 GCF_000334495.1 Tupaia belangeri chinensis
AGGAAAGCAGGGGACAAAATTTATTATTTTCAAAAGGTTCCTCCAGGCTAGATGGTGGCACAGACACACCCAGATGGGAGAGGTTGTGGGTTCATGTCCTGGGACCTCCCTGAGTATGCAGGGGTCAAGCATGCCATGATCCTGGATGGGAACTGGGTGGATCACAGAATGAGGAGCCTGTTGGAGGGGTTCTCTCTCTCTTTATCTCTCTCTCTCTCTAGTGCATGGAAAAAGTAAATGAATAATCTTTTTAAAAAAGTTTCTCCAGTTAAGAAGTGTGTGAATCTCGTTTCAAAGAGAGACATATCTGATGACTTTTTTTATCTGCCTGGAGTACCTCTTCTCTACCTACAACCTATCAGAGCAAGGGTGAGAGAACTCCCCCCCCACCCCCCCGGCCGAGCCCAGAGGCCACAGAGAACAAATGAACTGACAGGAATAGATAAACGCACGTTCTTTTTCAGCAGGGAAACTCAGCATCCGCCATTCTTACAAGTTGTTTTTGATTTGTTTATTTAATTTGCTAGAGGGTGCACATGCTCTCTGGAGAGACAGAGAGAAACAAGAGGAGGGAACGTGAGAATGCACTCCCATGGGGCATGATCATGCTGCCACCCTCTTCCCCGCCTTCTCTCCCTCCTTTCGGATTTTGGGTATGTACACATACATGCCTGGGATCAAGTGGCCGCGTTGCACTCAAACTGCATAGTCAGCCAGGTGGGACCCAGCAGCTTAACACGCCACCTGCTGACTCACTAGTTCTTCTTCATTACCCTTAATAAGCCAGGTCAGAGAAACAGGAGTCTCCCCCCTCCCCCCCCCATAAACAAGTTGAACAGAGAGGAGGCACAGAGAGTAGGGTGAGGGGTTCAGCATGCGCTTCGAGGAGGACACCGCCTCCTGTTCACTCTCTGAGAACTGTGAAACAGTCCTGCTGCCTCTAGAGCATTTGAGAATATCCTTGGCCCCGACTTTGCCATTCAGAAGGATCTCTGTATAGGTGCAAAGGTGCCAGAAACGTTCCCTTTACTTCTTGAGTTTATTTCAAGAGAGAGAAATAAAGTTCAAGAGAGAGAAATAAAGGTAAAGAGAGAGAGACTGATCCCCCTGACAGGATCTTGCCATGCCACCACCCCCAGTCCCTAGCCTCCCAGCCAGCCAGGATCCCAGGCACATGAGCGAGCACACCCCACGTGGTCACTGCAACTCAGGATCCACACTCGGACCTCCTGGAGACAGCACTGCACAGCAACGCCCCACCGCCTCTGCCAATGCGGCTGAGACAGGGAAGCTTCCTCGTCTAATCTTCACTGTCTACCCCTGTCCTGGGGCTCAGTGAATATCATGGTGCTTAGGGCAATTACATGGTGAGTGTGCGGCGGGGGACCATGTGACAAAAAGCTCAGGAAGCCATAACAGGCTTGGGCTTCCTACCGTCAAGTCAGGGGGCAGAGCTGAGGCAGAGTTATCCACTGCATCCCAAAGACACCGGAGACGACCCATCGGCCTGTGTGGCTGGAGAGTGGACGCATGTTTGGGTACCCCAGGACTTCCAGAGGCCCCCCGCCCCTCCACATCAAATCCATACACAGCATTTTACATCAGCTCTATCCTCATTCCATGTCTTCACTTCCTCTATCTCCCCTATATTTTTAATTTGAGCATCAAATCTGATTCAATAAAGCATTATGGAAATTGTTGTAACACTTTCAGAGAGGAATACACAGTTTAAATTACACACTTTAACTCATTAGCTGGATTGAACTAGAGACGAAATGATTAGGTTCGTGATTAATTCTGTTTCTGAATGATTACACCGTTTAACTGACAAAGAGCTTGTCCTTTGTTATCACAACTCGGGAACCATTACTAAATGGAGGCAATCTGGTTTTCACGTACAGTGTGTCATCTATCAAAGGCAGAATTAATCAGGACTCTAATCAGTCGGCATTAATCAAACAGCGTTTGACAGGATTCATTGGGAAGATCCGGTGTGCTCGACTGTACAACCTGGATCTTGTGACAGTGCTAACAAAAATCTGTTTTTCATGTCAGTATCCATCTTTAAAAAATAACAGTAACTTCTAATTTCTTTTTCTTTTTTTTTTTTTTTTTTTGCTAACATAAACTGGATTAACGAAGCTCAACATCATTTGAGAGAGCTCTGTAAAAACAAAGTTATGTTTGATAAATCTTGGAGGGTTCGGAACATGAAGTCGTTAGAAAGAGAAAACTGAGGGGGGACCAGCAGTTAGCATAATGGCTATGTCGCTGGACTCCCATGTAGTCGACCCCGGTTCGTGTCCCGGACCCAGTGGCTTAAAACTCACGCCCGGTGCGTGTAAGTGTGTGCCCAAGATCCCAGGAGGAGAACGGAGGAGAAAGGATTGCGGTGTGGCCATTCCCCCGGGGGGTGATTTCTCACTTTCTGTCTCTCTGTCTCTCTCTGTCTGTCTGGCGAGCGCACGTGCCCTAAGGCAAAAACCTCTCCGAAAGAAAGAAAGAAAGAAAGGAAGGAAGAAAGAAAACTGTGGGAAGCTTCCTCTTACTTTGGCTAAGACCGCTCACCGGGCAGTAAAGATGAGCGCACTATGCACGCGCACGCACACACACACACACCCATCCTGGTACTGACGACTAGAGGCAAGGATGAGTCAGCCTTGGATGGTTGGATACATCCATCAAAGATGGGTCATGAGGCCAGCAGGTGGTTAAGGCACTGGACCCCACAGGCCAACTCTGCAGTCCAGGTCCTGGACCTGGCGACATGAAAAACATGTAGGGCCTGTGTGTGTGCGTGCCCAAAGTCCTAAGAGGAGAATAGAGGAAAAGTGATTGCAGCATGGCCATCCCCTTGGGGGTGACGTCTCACTATCGCTCTCTCTCTCTCTCCCCAGAGAGCTCATGTATTCTATGGCAAAACAATCTTAAAAAAATAAGTAAGATAGATCACAGGTTATCCACACACAGTAGGCACACAATCCAAAGAATCTCTGTCTGCTTTTTCCATTTCACCACGATCCAACAGAAACAGAAAACAAAACAAATGAGTTCTTTCCCTTGTAGTCCAAGGCCAAGGTAAAAGTGTCTGAAAGTCATAGAATGACTCAGTAAATGTCCTTTCACGACAGTGGTAGCCTGACCCCAATAAAACGAGTAAGCGATTAAAGGGAAACAGGCAGGCCGGTGCGCGTGGGGAGGACTGTCAGGGCCTGTGGAATTTCGAATTTATATAAGCACGGGTTTGCTTACGAGAGGGCTCAGCTTGGGAGCGGGAAACACTAGCTCCTCTGTAGTTCCGTCTTCCGTGAATACCCTGAAGACAGACACGCCTTTTCTCAATTTGTCTTGCTCAAAGCGGTAAGAAAGCCGCAGTGTCTGCGCTTAATGAAATAACTTCCACGTGAGCAACTTGGGTATCAAGTCGACTCAGAGGAGGAGCTCACCAAAACGGAATCAGATGTGCAGTTGAGCCTCGGTCGGGCTCTGTCTTACACACACACACACACACACACACTCTGAAGCATCTTTGGATATAAGCTATCTTTTGTTCCAAATTACATTTGTTTCATTGCTTTTTCTACACTAAAGGGCTTTACAGCTATTCATTATTAAGATTCAGAAAAACGATGGCTTTTATCAGGTGATCATTGTTGAGGTCTACTTTTTTTTAAATCTTAAAAATTCATGAAGTAAAATTTGGTGTGAACTCCTTAAATATAAATTTTATACATGTCGATTTTCCCATGTTCTTCACTGCTACAGCAAAGGCAGTCCTCTCTGGGTGGACATGCAACCAACAGCAGTGTAGACGGGGTGGGCAAGTTGTAAACAGAACAGGTGCATTCTATTTTTAAAGAACTGGGGGCAAATACAGTGAATCCCAAATTTCCTTATCTGCAAAATGTCTTACCAATGCCCAGAGTGGAACATGCAGCCTCCCATGTAAGGAAATTGCGTGCAGTTGGGCTTAGACTCTTTCTAGTCTGGACCCTGGCCAGACCCATTTACCAAACCATCCTCAGACAGACACAGAGCAGCCTAAACTCTCCCCTGGGGTCCACAGCTGGGTCTCTCGGCCTCAGCACTACTGACTGTTAAGGCCAGATCGTCCTTTGTCTCAGGGACTGTCCTGTGTACCCACTAGATGTCAGTAGCATGCCCTTCTCCACTGCTGCTACCCCACTTGTGACAATCCAAACATCTCTAGACATTGCCAGATGTCCCCTGCAGGGCAAAAATCACAGAAGCACTGAATAGACAATGCCGCTCACACTGTCTGTAGTGGAAATTGTGGTTTTTCCCAGTCTGATGTTAAGGGATACTTCTGTAAAATTTAAAAAAATGAATTACTAGAAAAATCGTGAGGCACTGACTGTCACAGCCATGCCAAAATGCTATGAGTTCTAAATACTCCCTCACAATCTCGTTACTTTCATGGACCAGATACAATGGGTTTGCAGACTGCCAGGAGTCTGTAAGTCACACTGTGAATAGTGGGTCAGGATAAAAATGTCTCTGATGGCAGGACACCCATGATTCAACTTTATCATCTTGAACATAGTTGACAATACTCCTTACGTAAAGAATACCTATTACCAGAATTACCCCTACACTTTACATTAAATATCACTTTATGGGACCAGCAGATGGAATAATGGTTACATCGCTGGACTCCCACATTGCTGACCACGGTTTGAGTCCTGAACCTGGATACTTGAAACTCATGCGAGGAGTATATGCATGCCCAAAATCCCAGGAGGAGGATAGAGGAGACGGGGTTGAAGTGTGGCCATCTCTCCCTGGGGGGTGGGGTGATTTCTCACGTTCTGTCTCTGTCTCTGTCTTCCTGGCAAGCACATATGCCCTGTAGCAAAAATCTCTATAAAATAAATAAATATCATTTTAATTTTACTATAAAAATTAAAGATATGGGGCTGGCCTCATGGCCTGGTAGTTAAGAGAGCTGGATCCCACACAGCCAACCCTGCAGTTCAAATCCTGACCCTGGTGGCTGGTAAAACTTGCAAGGTCTGTGTGCCCCTGAGGATGGAGAAACAAAAGAAAAGGCATTTGAGCATGATCACACTCTATTAGGGGGTGCTTGCTTGCTTGCTTGCTTGCTTACTTTCTCCTTCCTTCCTTCCTTCCTTCCTTCCTTCCTTCCTTCCTCTCTTTATGTTTCTCTCTGGTGAACACACTTGCCTTTTGACAATTAAAAAATAAAACTCAAGGGCCGGCCAGTGGCATGGTGGTTAAGGTGGTTGGATCCCACATGGTTGAAAGTGCAGTTCAAGTCCCAGACATGGCAGCTTGAAAAGCTGCAAGTATCCAGAACCAAAATCTTGAAAGGAGGGGGAAACGGAGAAGGGATTGAGGTGTGACCATGCCCTGTGAGGGTGATTTCTCACTTTCTTGCTCTCTCTCCCTCTCCTTTCTGTCTCTCTCCAGAGGGTACACAGACCCAGTGGGGGAGAAAATTCGAGATTTATAGCTGGGGAACGGGGAGGTTACAAATGGAAAAAGAATGAATACTTGTGGAACTTGGCTGAGGACACAGGGGAATTCATTATCCTATTCTCTGCTTCTGTAGGCTTAAATTTTTCCTAAGGAAAAAACAATTAAAAGAATAATAATAGTAAACCTGTTTCCATGTTCTTCCATTTAAAACATCACCATGCTCCTTCCTCGTCGCAGGCTGTCTAGCGAGGGGAGCCTTTCTTCCTGTCAGGAAGATAGGGCCTCATAAACAAGCCACTGTCTCTGCTGTCAGACACCATCTTGCTCAAAGACGCCCCGACGCTCTGCTGACTGGGCTCACTGTTAGCCATGAAATCACAGCCTGGCGAGCAGCAGATCCCCAGCCACCAGCCCTCATGTCCTGGCTGTCCCTGTGTCCAAGAGTAAGAGGGTTCTCGTGTCCTGGGATAACTGGGTCGGCATCTGTACATCACAGGCACCTCACAAGCAGATCCTCCAAGAACAGGAGCCAGCGCCAGGCATCGACCCGCAGTGGCTCTGACCCTTGACCCCAGGCCAGTCTTGGCGTGTGCTCCCCAGCACTACGAAACCCAAGCTGGGAGTTCACATTCCTCCACGCTCCTGGGCGCCAGGGAGTTCCCTTGGCTTTGTTATCAGTGACTTCTCACTCGGAGGAAATTTCAGATTCACAACCGAATCGCAGGTGGAATGGGAGGGAGGGTTTGTGAGGGCGGCCCCACGGGTTCCTATTACGTGAGCTAGGGGCCAGGTCTGCAGCCCGAGGAGAGCGTGCTGTGTATCACAGGCCTCCTAACGGCCGCTCCTGAGTGCATGCACCACCAGCCAGACCCGGCAGCGAGCTCCGAGCGTCCCTCTAACAAGTACCCTGCTAGAAAACTTCTTTAACAGATGTTTATGGCTTTGTGGCTTTCTATTCACCGTCTTATTTTTATGGCCAGTGTGATCTTTCAACATATGACAAAACATACCCATGGCCTAGTAAACAATGCACCTAAAAAATTATAACTCTCAGAGAAGCCTACGGGAAGCTAGGAGAATATTTAAAGCAGGTTTCCACATGACACGTCAGTAATTGGTTTTGCATTGGAGCTAATGGAAAACATGCACGGCCTGAACTAGGGAAATGAACTGCACAATCCACAGATAGAAAACGAAACATAAACACAGTAAACAGAACAGAGTCTTTATGTTAAGGTATTGCGTGTAGTCTTTAAACAGAACGAGGAGGCACCTGGCCCCTTTGTAACGAATCCCCTATTGAGGGCCACAGAATAACATGTGAGTAGCCAACAAATTCTGTCCCTTATGTAGAGGGGACGTAGAAGAACTCGTCTGGCATGAAGCAAGCAAAGAATCATCCAACCAACTCAAAGCCTTTGTTGCCGGACCAACTGGTGGCATGGTGGTTAAGGCAGCTGGGTCCTTCATGGCTAACTGGGTGGTTTGAGTCCCAGACCTAGATGCATGAAAAACAAGGTAGGTACATGTGCATGCACACCCAAAATCTGACAGGAGGGAGAAATGGAGGACAAGGGATTGCAGCATGGCCATCTCCCACTGGCAAGGGAGGTGCTTTCTCTCTCTCTCTCTCTCTCTCTGCTATTCTTCAGTGAGTGCATGTACCCTGTAGCAAATTTTAAAAGACAACTGAAGTTACCCGTGAACAAATTTTAAAAAAAAACCAAAAAAAAAAAAAAAAAACCCACAAAAAAAAAAAAAGTTGTTTTCCTGGACCTGCAGGAGTGACTCACATGAGTCCATTGGGAAGGGCGAGACAAACACTACTTTTCCCTCAGCCTCTCCTAATTCCTAGCCCACTGGATTTCAACCCTGTCTCCAAATTCAGATCACTAGAAAATCTTTTTTTAAAATCTTGATGTCATTTTTTTAAAAAATACAAAATTTCACTTAAACACAAGAAATAAATTCAAGAAATATATTGTATAATATGGTGACTGATTTTAGGAGTTCTCATCCCACACACACACACACACACACAAAGTAAACACGATAATACACATGTTATTAGTAAGGTGTATACATATTTCAAATATCATGTTATACATGATCAATACATACAATTTATATCTGTCAATTAAAAATAGTAATTTAACAAAAGAAAGAAAATGGATTAATATCCACAGCTGGTCAGGAGTGGTCCCCAAGACAGTCAGAATCCCAAGTATACATCCCTTACATGACATCAACTAGTTACTCCAGTGTAGATCTTATACTGGTGAGGAGGGTGGCCGACAGGTTCAGACAGACCTTATTCGAATCCTGGTTGGAGGATAAAATGCTTAAAGCATTTAGTAATAAAGCACCCAGGGGCTGGCAGGTGCCATGGTGGTTAAAGGTGCTGGACTACCACATGGCTGAGTATGGTTCGAGTCTCAGACCTGGTGGCTTTCTCTCTCTCTCTCTCTCTGTCCCTCTCTGGTCAAAGGTAGATAAATAAATAAATAAATAAAGTTAAATAAAATAATTATTTAAAAAAAATAAAGCACCTGACCTGACCTGGAGAAATGGTAACTGCTCTTCCGTGCTGCTGTTGTCTGTCTTACTGGACCCTAAAAGACGAGGAGACACTCACAAGGTGAAGAAGGGCCAAGGATATTCAAGGCGAAGTGGTTGCCTTGAGTAACTCATGGACGTGGACAGAGCAGGCCGTGTGCGGGAAACGGCAGACAGTACTGCCAGCACCTTGCTCATCCCCTGCTGATCCTTCCAGGCCTGCTACATTCAGCCAGGCAATGTGTACTGTGCATCTCGAAGCCAGGAACCAGCCATAGCAGTTGTCAAAAAATGAGGATACTGGAACCAGCCAATGGGATCATGGTTACGTCACTGGACTCCCACATAGTCAACTACGGTTTGAGTCCAGAACTCGGCAGCTTAAAACTCATGTCAGGAGTGTGTACACACATGGCCAAATTCCTGAGAATGGAGGAGAGGGTACTGTGGCATATCTGGGGAGGGGGTGGTGATTTTTTTTGCTTTCTGTCTCTCTGTCTCTCAAGCACACAAGCCCTATAGCAAAAACAAACAAAAAAAGAAAAAAAGAAACACTAAGATAGTTTTTGCAACTGTTGCCCAGTAGATTGCACTGAGTCTCAGAGAAAGGATACTTACTGAAACTATTACCCAGCAAATTATAATGGGTCTTAGAGAAAGTACATTTAGTGCAACTGTTTCCTAGTTGATTGCAATGAGTCTTAGAGAAGGATACTTACTGCAACTGTTGCCCAGTGGATCATAATGAGTCTTAGAGAAGGATACTTCTGCAACTGTTTCCTACTAAATGGCAAAGGGTCTTAAACTACCTTAATTTAAAAAAAGGCATTTCAGGGGCTAAATCACCATGCCTGCCTCTTCATACAATGTATCTATAATAGTATCCTTCAGGACTAGAAAGTACACTGAGTAATAACCAAGACTGGAAAGAACATGCTTCAGTCAAAACTCTCTGGTCTGACACTTCAGGTCTTCGCAATCTGGCCACTGCCTACCTTCTCAGTTTCACCCATGACTGATAGCAATCTCGCATCCTCCTATCCATAAGCACTGAGATGCTCACGCTTCTCAACACCTGTTTCTCCTTCCTGACTTTCCCTCTTCAGAGGAAATTCGTTTGGCCTAGACACTCCCTTTTATTTCTCCAACTTCAAACCCCATAGAGCCGTCAACGTTCAGTTCTTTTTGCTTAAATCATCCCATTTTTTTTTCATGTGGAACAAATAAAAATAAAATAAAAATCTCAGTGCCTAGAGCCCATCCCCAGAGACCCTGATTTAATTAGTTCAGGCAGGAATAGGCGCTGGCATTTAAAAGCTCCCAAGGTGCTTCTAGCATGCAACCAAAAGCAAGAACTTCTGACCTGGAACATTATCCTCCGAGTTCATCATTGCAATAAGAATAATAATAATGACAACATCATCTACTCTTCCACCTCCTTCTGGGCTCACTTTTTCATGTCACTGTCCTGCAACATCCATGGGAGGGACTGTCTCCTTCATGACTGACAAAGTGCTGGGAATTTTAAGAGATTTTTTTTCCCCATTTAATTGTTAAGCAATGTTGCAAATTGGCTATGGCTATTTTCACTTTAAGATGAAGAAATGTTAGTTTAAAAATATGACCAAAGTGACACAACCAAGCAGAGAGAGCAAAATTCAAAAGAAAACACTCTTCGCCAAGGCTGGAGTCTGCATCGACTCCCCTGGGTGCCGATTCAGGCCCTCTGCTTCTCTCATTCCCTGCCTGCAGACCCTGCTCCAGGCTGGGCACAGATCTGCCTGGTGAAAACACTCTGGAATCCAGACACATCCCAGCCCAGCCAAGACAGTGACCCTTGAGTGAGTGAAGCCTTTGCCCCTAAACCTCAAGAAAAATGCAAGGAGAAAAACAGAGAGGCAAGGCATTTATGGGACAAAGAAATGGGTTATTATCTGTTGAAGATAACGTGTATAGTATTTTCAACTGGACCGGTGAGAAATGAATATATGCTGGAATATTCACTTTGCAAGCTAAGTAACATATGTAATGGAATGTATAAAAGAAATTAAAATAAAAAAAATCGTTTTTTAAAAAAGAATACAATGGATTTGCAAAGAAAAGTCAGGGCAGATAGAGTGGGTGAAGTCCAGGTGTGCTTGTCCCTCAACCTTCAGCTTTCCTGTTGGTTTGGAGGCATGACGCTGTTAGTGGCAAGGACAGTGACCTGAAGTGAGAGTTCAACACAAGAGTCGCAGGCTCTTACAGTAAAGGCATATTCCAACCCGTCCACCGAGAACAGAATTAATCCCCTACTCCTGAAAATAACAAGCATGGTTTCACCCCTTTGTGAGGGAAGCAAGTGTAATCCATCTTTGAATAAATCCATAAAGTTTTTCAAAGGTCTGTAGGAGAAAGGAATTATGTAAATGCAAAGCCTTAGAAAAAGGATATTCAATTCTAAAGAGCCAACATGCGTCTCCCACTACACAATTCTGAAAATGCTAAGCACAGCACAGAAAGGTGCTATTGCACCACTGCACACGCCGCTGATTCCCCCACAGCCAACGGCGCATGCGTTCCAGCCAAGTTCACGTCGACAGGTGAAACCAAACCAGCAAGGACTGAGCAAACGTCAGAGGAAATCAGATCGGTATAAATTATATCTGAGCCAATGCACTGCGCAGGCGGCAGAGCTGGGAGCACAAACCTGCCCCTTTCAAATCTCAGAACTGCAAATAGCCTGACTATTTGCACAGGTGAAGACGCATGGCTGTCCTGGCAGGGATCTTGCTAAATTTGAACGTGTTCAAGTCATAATTTTGACAAAAACTCAGCCAAAAGGTTAATAAAGGGGGAGGGGAGGAAGATGACATAACAGGATTACTGGAATAAATGGAGAAATTTTTGTTTTTTGAATTTGAATATAATGAACATTTAAATTCCAAAGGTACGTGCAGAACTTTTGATTCTTAACTGAGAGAATTAATCCGATATAGTTTCTTTCTGTAAGCAAATTTCAGCACAATTTTATTTCACCAATGGGTGTTTGTGGTACTTTTGTAGTCTCTGGTGGCACTACACCGGAATGTTAATTTGAGTTTATACTGACACGGTGAATCAAGACTCCAGGAGGCAGGTGTACGCTCCACATTTTTGCATGTTTTTCCAACCTCTGAGATAAAATGACCTGTTATTGGTAGTCACCAGTAATGAATCAGGTTTCACTTGGGTTTTTTGTTTGTTTGTTTTCATTGCTGTTTGTTTTTAAATAGCTAGTGGTCAGGGGTTTTTAAATCTTATTTACTATTATTATTATTATTATTATTATTATTATTATTTAATTTGCTCTAGGGCACATACACTTGCCGAAAAAAGAGAGAGAAAGTGAGAAAGGAACCTGCCAGATCTGGGACTCGAACCACATTTGGCCATGTGGGAGTCCAGTATCTTAAACACCATGCCACCTGCCGGCCCTGCCAATGGTCATTTTTTTACCTACTATCTTTTGGTTCTTTGGCTTTAGTGTGTTTCCTGATTAAAAACAAAACCAAACTTCTCAGTAACTCATTTCAAGAACCAGCCACTACCGCATTTGCCGAGAACTAGCCTGGTTTTAGCACTGAAAGTCCTACATCTGCAGAAATGCCTTGGTTTGGAACAAACCACATGGGTCATGTTTAAAGCAAGATAATGCCAAGTCAGTGTCTGTATTTAACAGCATCACCCGAATCCAGACTTTAGTCTGTTGTAATGGCCAACCTAGAGAACCGACTGCAGCACCCCTGTAAATTCACTTCCTGGGTACTGGACAGAGGAGGGTACAGACTGGAAGGGTTTCCCTACTACCATCTACACTCCTTCCTAGGTCCTGGTCTCCCATTCCATGTAGATAGAGTCTACAATCCTACTTGGAGAAAGAATTCGATAACTCAAGAAAAGTGTGGACGGGATTTTGGGTAAGCTCTTGCACATAGACAGATCACCCCGCTGAGAAGAGCGGCTCTCATGCCAGCTGGCATAGGCCACAGTGCGGGAGCGGGAATGGCAGGTGTGTGGAGGACGCCGAGCAGTGCTCCCACAGAAGTGCCACGTTGGTTCTGGCCATATGAAATGCTTTTTCCCTCAACAGGGTGTTATTTTCGTTTTGACTGAAGGAAGAGCACTTTGGCAGAGAAAGCTTCAGAAGAGCTGTCTGGGTTACTCAAAACTTGTCCAACTCATTCTTTCAGACTAATAACAGATAAGACTGAAATGAGGCAAGATCTTTGATTTTATGAAATCCTAGGACACAGAGACTCTCACGGAATCCCAGACATCAATGCTGAACCATTCCTTTGCACACTCACGCCAATGGTTTTGCTTTATTTCGTCACACTTGCTCCTGGACTTAGAGACTTCAGTCCCTGCACCAAGTAGGCAAATGTGTAAGAAAAGAACTCCTAGAACAACCTCCTAGAAATGTGTCTTCTCTCTTTTTGTAATTGCACTTGGCGATTGTTTTTTTTATTGGTAGCCAGGTAGCCTCTAGGTCAAGTCAACATAAATACCACACTTGGCAGAAGGTCCCGTTAACATGAGCTCTATTTTGCACAGATGGGAACCAAGCACAGCAAGGCCCACTCAGCCAGAACTCAGCGAGGGCCCGTGTCTCTCTGCTCTCAGACAAAGTACGACCAATCTCCAAAGGACCTCTATGCACACGTGGAGCAGAGTACCCACTAGCCATCATGGGGCCCAGCTGGGGGGAGGAAGGGATGCACAGGAGGCCTCCAGGGCTTTGTGGCCCGTATTGTATAAAAAGGAGCAGACGTTCAGCATGCAGCAGCCGCAGCAGCTGGCAATGACTCTGAAAGGGACAGATGTTGAACTCGCTCATGTCCTGCCAGTGGGGACACAGAAACGGAATTTAATATTTAAAAAATTCAGAATTTGGTCATTGAGTCATACATCTTTTGGCGATGAACTATCCTGCATGTTAAAGACTATATTCTAGGTGGCATGTCTTTTTCTGGGCAGCGACACAGTACACTGCTTCCATGTCTGAAAACACATGTTAATTTTAGTCCCGTCCCTCGGCTGCCTCTCTGAAGCCCAATAGGTATTCAGTAACAGATCCAAAAATCTGTTAACTTGAACCTACAGCACAGGGAACCAAGGATATTCATTCACGGAATAGAAGGGGTAGCTTCAAGAAAAGTATATGAGAAGTGGCATGGCAGTTAAGGTGCTGACTTCCACATGGGCGACTATAGTTCAAGTCCTGGATATGACAGCTTGAAACTCACCAGGTGCATGTGTGTACATGCCCAAAATCCTGAGATAAGAACGGAGAAGAAGGGATTGTGGGCATGGCCATCTCTCCTGGGAGTGATTTTTTCACTTTCCTTCTGTCTTTCTCCAGCAAGCATACATACCCTGTAGCAAAAAAAACTCTCAAAAAAAATTTTTAAAGCCTTATGTATAATGTGTATCAATATGGTATCCCTATAGATAAGATTTATAAGATAATGATAAAGGTAATTAATCCAGTATAATGTATATTGACACTAGCTTTGGGAAAGCTTCTAGAATTGTCCACACTGAAGTGGTGAGTTTTGGGAAGGAGATCCACCCTGCATCTGCATGAACACTCCAGGAAGTTTGAGATCTGGGTCAAGTTCAGCACCATGGGCTGTTGGACTGGGCAGCCAGGCACTCAGTGAAGCCCCAGGGTAGGCATCGACCTTATGGAGGGTCTCGAATACGCAGGAACATCACGCCACTGGCAGTTTTGTCCACAATAATGACCAGCCGTTGAATGAATGGTTCATGTCACTCATAACTCACCCTAGGCCAGCCGCTGACCCCGGGGTGACGGGCTTCAGATCTGATGACTGACCCCCAGACCCTTGTGCCCATTCCTCCTGCTTCATGATTTCCAGAACAGCAAATCTCAAGTCAGCAATCTGACCTAGTCATCTGTCACAACCCAGCATCAAGGCCACGCACCATCAGTCCCCTCATAAGGGCTGCAAATCAGAATCTTACAAAAAACAAAAACAAACAAAACCTTGGGAAAGCAATCCATCTGTCTGATACGTCCTTACAGTATGAATAAGTTACCTTTGGTGAAGACAATGTATTTGGGAAATTGATCTCAATTCTGGTTCCTATTATTTCCAATTACAATCTTGAGCATATAAAAATGACAGAGAAAACTAAATGACATTTCTATATAATACATGCTTTGTATGCATAGGTCGTCCGAAAGTCCTGACATATTTCTCTGTTTTTCTATGCAAAAATGTGTCATGACTTTCCCGATGACCCAATATAATGAATATCTGATACTGATTCTACAGAATGATGAGCTTAGAGAACACTTACCTACACTTAATAGTATCCAGTCATAAAAATCAAAGAACCAATACATTTCTTTTACAGGTTGAAGTCTGCTTGTATTTTGCTGGGTATGATGCAGGGAACGTGCTATACTCATTTCTTTTGTATAGTTCTTACCTTCCACTTTCCTAGCATGCACCACCCAGCCCCCACCCCTTTATATACCCTGCCTGGTATATAAATGTATAGATGCATGACATCAGCCTTTACACCCACTGGAGAGAGAGAGAAAGAGAGAAAGTGAGAAAGCACCCCTACCCCTCCCATGGGGAATGGTCATACCTTTGGGGATTTGGGGCATGCACACACACATTCAGTGTTTGTCAAGCCACTGGGTCTGGGACCCAGTCTATGCAGTCGACCACATGGGATCTGGCTGCTTTAATCACCATGTCACCAGCTGGACCAGCATCAGTCATTTAATATTTATATTTAAATACTCTCTAGCGAACTGAGGTCACACACACACACAAATAGGTAAAATCCACAGTATCTATTTCCTATAATGGGAAGATATGCTAAACAGAAAAAATCACACGACAAATACGATTTGAATGGAAAATAGCCACATGTGTAGTAAAGCAAGGTAGTTTACAATCAAGACCAGAACTGAAGTTAAGACATAAACTAAAGGTAAAAAATACAGTTTTATGGGACCAGCAGATGGCGTAATGGTTACATGGCTGGACTCCCACGTAGTCAACATGTTTCGAGTCCTGGACCTGGTGGCATAAAACTCACACTGTGTGTGTGTGTGTGTGTGTGTGTGTGTGTGTGTGTGTGTGCATGCCCAAATCCCAAGAGGAGAATGGAGAAGAAAGGATGGCGGTGTGCCTCTCCCTGCGGAGAGAGTGATTTCTTGCTTTCTGTCTCTCTGTCTCTCCAGTGAGCTCACACTACCTATTGCAAAACTCTCCCTCTCTAAAAAAATAATAAAATAAATAAAAAATAAAATTATATATATATATATGTGTGTGTGTGTGTGTGTGTGTGTGTCTGTGTGTGTGTGTGTGTATAATTTTACAAGGAGCATGATTAAACATTTCTCAGAAACAGAAGAACCAAAACTTGCCTAGAAAGCTACAACTATCGAAGCCTGAGAGGAAATGATTTTCTCTCTTATAAATCATGATTGACGGAGAAAATCAAGACCCAATCTTAAGGATAAAGTGAAGAAAGAGAGGGCCCAGCAGGTAGTGTGGTGGTTAAGGGACTTCCACATGGTCAACTGTGGTTCAAGTCCCAGACCTGACAACTTGAAACTCACACTGGGCATGCATGTGAGCTCAAATCCCAGGAAGAGAATGAAAGAGAAAAGACTGAGCCATGGCAATCATTCTGGTGCCATTGAACAATTTCTGTGATGGGGAATGGGGGGGTCCCCCATGACAGTCATCTCAGAGGACTCTACGGCAGGAAGACTCTCTAGAGCTAATCCCCGATGGCCACACCCTGGGGACAATCAAGTCAACCCATGAGACACTGTAGCAGCTACAAGTTGCTCCTGAACTGAGTGAAGCATTGACACCTGTTTTTTCGGACTGGTTCAGGCCATATGGAACATAATACTTTAAGGTATTTGATGGCTATGCACATAGTAATAAATAATAATAAATGGTAATAAAGAATAGTTTTTAGAGGTATCCAGTTTCCAATCTTGGTATGGATTGGTGCCTATTACTTGCTATGAGACCCTGGACAAGTTACCTACCTTCCTTAAGCCTCACTTTCTCTCCTTGTAATATGGGATAGTATATCTAGTCATGGGAGTGCTCTTCTCCTCATCTTAGCAGATAGTAAGATCAACAGAGGCATTTTATATATTATATAACCTGTTCTCTTCTACTTATTACCACGGTGATATGCATATAAATAAATATTGTACTTCAAAATTGCAAAAGGCACAACAATTATGAAAATATCACTGGATGACTTGATGAAAAAGAAAACTAAGTATGAATCTCATTAGAGTGTAGTTCTAGTACTCCATTAATGGGGGCTTCATATAAATAGATAGTTCTTAATTTCAAGGTTCTGATGAATATTTTAGTGACTAAAACTCTCTGAATACAAGGCAAGATGAATACAAAATTCTGTTCCAGAAAGAAAATAGTGTAGAAGAAATGTTTTACTTTTCTAATAATAATGACCCCATTTCTTCTAAAAATTAATTGTATATTGCCTATCTTAAAAAGAAAGAGAAACGTTCTTTTATGCACTTTAGACAGCATGTACTTTTCTTTGAATCCTGAAGTGTATTATTAAAGTCTAAAGATAATGTAATGGTGGTATTGCAGCAATCAGCCTAAATGCTAAATATTTATAGAGTTATAGTTTAGCTAGATCTGCAAACTGCTCTACACATAGTCTTTGTTGATATACTAAGCTCATGAAGGGACAATTATATTATTATTACAAATGGAGTTGCTGGGCCAGAGCAATGAAGCTGTTCTCTGGCATAATAGGTTCAGATCAGGTACAGGAGCTCCCTCAAGCTTTCTCTTCAACAGCCACAGCCATTGGAAATGAAGACATA
>NW_006159859.1:3063278-3076203 GCF_000334495.1 Tupaia belangeri chinensis
CCACAGCCATTGGAAATGAAGACATAGCCAGACAGAAACACCTCTTACTAATTTATTTTTTAAATAATTATTTATTTTATTTTATTTATTATTATTTTTTAAAGAGATTTTTGCTATAGGGTGTTTGCGCTCGCCAGAGAGACAGAGACAGAGAGACAGAAAGTGAGAAATCACTCTCCAGGAGGGATGGCCATGCCCAATCCCTTCTCAATTCTCCTCTCAGGATCTCGAGCACACATGCATACATGCCTGGCATGAATTTTAAGCCACCAGGTCCAGAACTTGAACTATGGTCAACTACATGGGAGTCTAGTGACATAACCAGTACACCATTTGCTGGCCCCTTGAAGTAGTTTTAAGTACTAATTCCTAACATTTCTATGAGTATGGGAAGACTGCTGTGGATTTGTGTTAATGAGTGGAGAAACCACTTCTCACACATCACGAAAACAAAGGTAAGTATTTTCTTCACAGGACCTCAGAGAGTATCTCTTCTGTGCTACGGGACTGAAGTGGAAGGCTAGAATATTATTATACCGGGGAGGATGTTATTATGATGTGTTTTCTCTCGAGTTTTTATTTGATAGCTAAAGTAAAACGTAAAATCCAGGAGCGCTCTAAATTAGAAGTGCCCTTAAGGGAATTATTTGGGCATATCTCCTAACACATGAAAAAATACATAATTTATATATGGACCATAAGTACTTTGGAAAGGCCAGGCTGAAAAAGAACTATGTGAAAGAGAACACAGGAAAAGGTAGAGTGGAAACAAGAACAGCTATATAAAGCATCAACTTTCCACATGGAAAGTTCAGATTGTCTGATTATGCCCTCAACTCAACGTTGAGCTAAGAAATGTATCTGATGGAGGGTGAGCTGCCCGCATTCTGTCTGTAAGTGCGTGAGACAGATGCTCGATCTAAAGGGTATACTCAGAAAGACGCTGGCCCAGTGAGAAGTGCTGACAGGGAGGAACAGAGGATGTCCTCAGGAAACAATAAACACAGCTCTAGACGCGTCTCGTAAGCAGTGAGCGCCACTTGGTTTTCCCACTCTCCCTATCTGCACCCTCTTACTCAAAAACATACTTGCTTTACAACATATGCTTGTACCTATCAAATGTGACTCAATGCCCAGGGCGGACGGACTCGCTTCTCTCTTCAAGAATGTTCTTATTATTGGTGAGTGTTCTATAAGACAAAAATCCTCAGATTTCCTTTTCGTTGGGTTCATTCACAACTATTTATTTATTCATACTCTCAAGTGCTTAGTGCCGAGTAATGAGTAGTTGGTGCTTCTACTGGCTGAATAATTCTTTTTTTCTTTTTTTTTTTTTTTTGTAATTAAAGTACAAGTTTATTTTGGTGCAAAAAGTTTTGAAATTATTTGTAAGTTTTTTTTAATTTTTTTCTTATTTACATTTCATCATTATAGAGCTTCATGAGATGGTTTTTCAACATATGCATGTAATACACACACTCAAATAAAATACCTTCATATTTGCTAGTATTAAAATGTTAACATCTAGGAGGCCAGATGATGGTGTAGTGATAAAACATGATACTCTGAGAGGCTGACCCACAAGATGGTTCCCGGTTCATGCCCCCAAACATCTCTGAGTAGAGCAGGCATCTGTGTGCCCGGGATCCAGGGCCAGTTGAAGCTGGCAGTGGATCACAATGTCAACACCCCATTGAGGTTGCTGCCTTCCTTTTCTCTATCTCGCTCATGGAAAATATAAATAAACAAACTTAAAATTGTATAAAAGGTAAAAATGTATTCATCTGACAGTCTGTCATTTATAACTCCTGAAAACTGATACACAATTTTAAAACTGGGTATTTTTTGGGGGGAGAGTGGTTAGATTTTTGTTTTCTGTGTTTTTTTTTTTTTTCCCTTCATTGTTTGGCCTTTGAAAAAAAATTATCCTTAAATGTTCATCATAAACACAAACATCTCATTATCTAATATCAGGTGCATCATGGTTGCATTCTCATGTAAAGTTAAATCCATTTCTTTTAAACTAAGTATGGCTTTTATCACCAATATGAACGAGACAACATTCTCTTACCCTGGTGTGAGTACGGATGTGCATCTTCAGCCCATCATTTTTACTGAAGCCTTTTTCACAGTAGGGACATTGATAGGGACGCTCACCTACAAATAAAGGAAGACTCCGTGTTAGAAAAAGTGACATGGCGAGCAAGCCCTGTGCTGTCCCTCCTCATACACGCAAGTCCTGGGACCCTCTTCTGCCCTGCGCTACTTCAAGGAGCTCCAGGCCCAGTGGCCAGATGGAGCTATGGGCTGTGCAGGAGACCATGGGCCTGCTGCCTGCCCCTCCTGTGGGCCCACAGCACGTCCACCATTCAGGAATAACACCTGCCCCCAGGAGGCTTGCCACTTGGGCCCAACTTCATTTTAAGAATTTGTTAAAAATACTTTACATTAATCAATGTGTTTTATCACCATACTACTTATTACAGGGATCTTTATCTAATTGGTCCATTAGTACTTTGTTTGCCTGCTTTGAAAAATAAGTGGCATAATGTAAATAAATCTATCTTAGAGCTATTAGCTTCAAAATAGTTTCCTACAAATGGTATATGTTACACATAACCAACAATAGTTAAACTAAATAACAATGGAGTCATACTTTCTCATGTAACCAAGCACTTCTCACCTAGAGGTTATTATTTGAAAAATAGGTAAGATATTTTCTTTTTTTTCTTTTCTTTTTTTTTTTCTTTGGAGAGGTTTTTGCTATAGGGTGTGTGCGCTCGCCAGACAGACAGAGAGAGACAAAGACAGAAAGCGAGAAATCACCCCCCAGGGGAAATGGCCACGCCGCAATCCCTTCTTCTCCATTCTCCCCTTGGGATCTTGGGCACGCACGCACATGAGCCTGGCATGAGTTTAAGTCACTGGGTCCGGGACACGAACCACGGTCGACTACATGGGAGCCCAGAGACATAGCCATTACGCTAACTGCTGGTCCCTAGGTAAGACATTTTCTAAGACAAGCAAGCATATACATATTTTTAAAATTATCCTGTAAAATGACAAAATTATGACAACCTTTGCACTAGGTCAACCAAGTTGGTTTCTTGACCTTATAAAAGTTGTGATTATAGGAAGTTGGGACTTTTTATACCAGCAGAACACAGGCTTACTAACATCTAGGAAAGAAGAATCTTGTTTTAACCAAACATTAATTACATGAACTTATCTTAATTTTGGATCTCTGCTGAACTGCCATCTCTAGACACACCTATGTCCACCAGGCCTGGCTCAAAGGGGAAAGACAGAAGTTTTACATTTGCCAAAGGCAGATCTTTTATCAATATTTAAATCAGGGCCACTGGTGCCTTGTATCCTGCCTTATAAGTACACTGTTAAATGAAAGAGTAAACACAATTGTGATTTTGAGCTAATGTCCATTCTAAATAAGTATAGAGTTTGATAAAAGAGCATGCTTAGATTCCTCCTGAGATTAAATTTTGTGAAGGGGAAAGTAAGAAATCACCCCCCTCAGGGGGTTGGCCACACTGCAATTCCTTCTCCTCCTCTCTCCTCCTGGAATCTTGGTCATTCACGCACATTTGCCCAGCATGAGTTTTACGCCACCAGGTCCAGTACTCGAACCACATTCAGCTCTGTGGAACTCTAACAATGTAACTGCTATGCCATCAACTAACCCCGTCTGTTTATTTCTTTAAATTATGTTCTGTCACTAAATAACATTAAAATCCACGGTGTTTTCCTTGAATATATCAAGGAACAAACAGAAACATGATGGTTAACTATCAAAGGTTGATTTTTACATTGTTTTTAAAAGGTGCCACAGAGTGGGGACTCCATGAAGCTAATTTGTTTATTCAAAACATAGATCATTTTAGAGCATATACCATCTTCTAGTTACTATCCTAGGCTTTGGGGATGCAGTTGCAGATAGATTCACAAAATCACTGTCTCTTCAATTCTATTAGTGTAATGAGAAACCCAAGAAAAAGTTAGAGAAATACATAAGATAATTTCAGATGCTGGTAAATTATATGGAAAAAAATAAAACAAAGAAATAGGCTTAAGAAAGATCTATGGGGTGGGAAAGCAGGCCAGTGAAGGATTTGGTTAGTCATTAGGAAAGACAAAAGAAAGGAATGAAGGCAGTCCTTAGTGCCAACTTAACATTAAACATTATCGAAGTCGCTTTTTATAGCTCTTTATTTTTGAACTAGAAGTATTTTAGCTTACAGGGCTTGAAATTAGTGTCTCAAATTCTTAGTTCTGGCACACCTGAGATGGATATAGGTTGAAAGTATTTGAATTGTGTGTGTGTGAGGGGGAGTTGTTTAGGAAAGGACTCCCCAGAATTAGTCATGGTCCTACAAAAGCAGCTAATGGTAAAGAGAGGAGCTTCTGGTTGAAGCATGGTGCACCTTACCCAAGGATGGCTAAGCCCCAAACAAGTTATCGCTAGTTTCAGTGAATCTTTTGATTTCAATCTTAACTTCTTCAATAGTTTGAAAGTCTTTCAGGAATAGGTTGTTTAATTTCCATGTTTTTATGTATTTTCGAGGGCTCTTTCTGTAGCTTATCTCAAGTTTAGTTCGGTTGTGGTCAGAGAAGATACCAGATTTAGTTTCTATACTTTGAAATTTATATAGGCTTCTTCTATGACCTATTATGTGGTCAGTCTTTGAAAACATTCTATGTGGAAAGGAAGAGAAAAGTTTAGTCTGTAGTTGCTCTTGACCAGTTTTCTTAAGATGATATCTCCAAAGGCTCAGAGATCAAATTTTTATATATCACTACCAAACACACTGAATGAATAGGTTCAGTAATAATGATCATGATAAACTCTGAAGACTAATAAATGCACAAAATGGCTAAGATGATAAATTACATATATTACATATATATTTCACCATAATTTTTAAGGATTATTTATTTAACTTTATTTATTCATTCATTTATTTTTAATTAGACCAGACAGACAGAGAGAGAGAGAGAGAAAGTGAGAAAGCAAGCCAGCAGGTCCAGGATTCAAACCACAGTTGGCCATGTGGGAGTGTTCAGCACCTTAACCACCACACCATCCCTTGATCCCCTTTCACTATAATTTTTAAGAAGTAGATACACTGCCAACTGCCAATGTGAGCCTGTACTGTAAATGATTTTATAAACAAGCAGGAAAGCTTAATATGTAATTCAAATATACAAGTTTGAAGATACTTAGATTAAAATAAAATTAGACTCTTTTATAAAGCATTTTAATAATTTTCACTTCTATTTTGTCATTTAATATATTTCAAAAAGGCTATGTATACTCCAGAGAACTCCCATAATTCTTTCTAAAGATAAAAAGATGTACACACAGAGAAAAAAAAAGATATTTAAAATGGAATAAAATCAAGCTCATTAATTTTAAATGACTCCAGATTAAGTAACGTTTAAATAATTAAAAGAAATAACATTTAAAGATTTTGGATCTGTAGTTTAAATTTTTATTTTGAATAACCCGTTTGGAGATGGCAACACTTTCACATGGAAAAGCAAACATCCAAAGTGTATTTTCATGACAAATTCTCTGAGCTGGTTCCACATGATTGAACTTTATATGTATTATATGGGAATTCTTCTAGAAGAACTTTACATTTGTTTTTCACAAATATCAAGGGACTGATTTCTTTTCCTTTTGTGAACTAAGGATATTTTTCAAAACAGCAAATTGAATCATTCTCAATGAAAATTAAACCCAAAAACTATAATTGTGAAAGCACCACCCATCACTTTTCCAAGTCCACCATTCCAATCCCTTCAACTCATGGCACATCTAATAAATTGGAAGTACACCGCAGAGAGAGGTGAAATGCTACACTGACAAATGGGAGAAGCTCAAGTTCACTCTTGGCACCTTTCTGTGAATTGAAATACTTCTTTTTTCCCTGCAATGAAAAGAGCCATGAAACCTCACTGAACCCAACTTTGTTACTCTTGGAGTTCTCCCATTAATCAAACCCTTAGGAATCTCACTTGATCTGAAGAAGTTAAACCTGAGGACAACACTTAAGAAAGAAAGACAACAAAAACCTGAACTTGACATTTACACCTTGAATATTTACTGCAATATTCCACTTCTAAAAGTCTAAAGAGTCTACAATTGTATGTCAGCAGGCAATAAAAGTAGAAATCAAGTAAGGGGACTGTCACTTCTCACAACTAATACCACCTGAATCAGAACAAATTGAGGCTTTATTTTAAATGCTAGGTTCAACCGAGCTACAAAAATGTAAAGGATGAAACTTTTTCCTTGAGAAATTTTTTTTTTGAGAGAGATTTTTGTTATAGGGTGTATGTGTACACCATAGAGAGAGAGAGGCAGAGAGACAAATAGTAAAAAAATCACACCCCCCCCAGGGGGGGATGGTCATGCCATAATCCCTTCTCCTTCATTCCCCTCTTGAGATCTTGGGCACACATGCACACACGCCTGCCATAAGTTTTAAGCCACCGAGTCTAGGACTTGAACAGCAATTGACCATGTGGGAGTCCAGTGAAAAAAACATTATGCCATCTGCGGGTCCCCTTTCCTTAAGAATTTTAAAGTTCAGTATCTCTCCTTCATTTTCAAAGAGGTGCCAAGTCAAGGAAGTTCAACAAGAAGGGACTAAAAGAAAGTCATGTGCTGCTCACTGACTCTAGTCTGTATTGATTAGGAGCCAGACTGACTGAAGGCAAAGCAAAAACGCAAGTCTTGTTGGTGCAAAAAGACGTATAGAATAGGAGATGTAGAACACACAAAGACAAATGTTAGTGAGAAATTGAAAAGTACGCTTAGCAAGGAAGAGGAGGTAAAGGTCCCCTCCTTCTCGGGATCCTCTGGCTTTGACCATATTTACATAACCCCATTATGTGACTTGCGGGAGGAAAGCAGGTCCTTTCATGAAGCCCCACAGTAAGTGCAAGCAGCAAAGGGGACTATTTCTCAAACCCTAGAGAGATCCAAACAGTCCTGCTGCTAGCAGTTTGAAAAGTTCTGTTTTTTTCTTAACAACTGTTTCCCAAGTGTTGCACACTGCTACAACAGGGACAATGTAAGATAAGAAATAGTGTCTTTAATTAACTGGTTGGTTTGTTGGTAAACAGTCAGACTTTGGTGGGAAGACCGTTAATCCTTTCACCTACGAGTTTTTAATTTTTAGGAATTTCTACCAGAAGTTTTATTTTATTTTACTTTATTTACTTATTTTTGTTTGTTATAGAGTGCATGAGCTAACCAGAGAGAGAGAGAAAGACAGAGAAAGTGAGAAATCATTCCCCTGGAAGGATGACCATGCCATGATCCCTTCTTCAGTCTCCTGTGGAGATTGGCTAGTCTGAGCAAACATGCCTCTACAGAGGCATGCAGAAACACACTTCCTTGATCTTCATTTGCATGGCTATCAAAGCATTTGCATATGAAAATACTAACTGCCTATTATTGTGTATACCCTAGAGCAGTATCAGGTTAAAGGAATACACATGTGTTTATCAAATTTTGCCCCAAAGAGATCAGAGAAATTACATGGCACCAGTTGTTTTTGCATCTTCAGATGATTTACATCCAATAGCAACTGGCTTTGCATTCTATTTCCTCCTCCCCCATTTTCTGCCCTTTAAAAGAATAAACCTGAGACTGGTTCCAGTCCTTAGTTTTTCATTAGAGAAGTCTGGCCCAACTGATCCATGCTTCGCTATATTTTCACATCTTTGTGTGTTTATTTTTACATTTATTTTTAATCCACAGTACCCTCCCCCAAAAAAATGTATTTTGTGGAGCAGGTCCCACCAGTCTCCCTTCAGGAATCTGGTCACACTTGCATATGCACCTGGAGTGTTTCTCAAGTCTGGGACTTGAACCACACTTTCAGCGATGTGAGATCCTGTTGCCTTAACCTACACACCACCAGCTGGCCCCAGAAATATTATTTAATCCAGTATTTATTAACTTGGTTTGTGAGCAGTGTTTGCGGAGTGATCAGGCAGTTGAATCTCATGTGCTTGCACACAGATGCATTTCCTGTGAGTACTGCAAGCAAGGATGAATCAGGAGGTATGTAACCATCACCCCTAGGGGGTGAATTTTCACTTTCTGCCTCTCTGCCTCTCTGGCAAGTGCATGCACCCTATAAAGAGAAGAGAAGAGAAGAGAAGAGAAGAGAAGAGAAGAGAAGAGAAGAGAAGAGAATCCCAGTATATCAAAAACTGAAGCCAAGATAAAAATACAAGTTATTTTTAAATTACGGTATATTTTGAACAATCCATCTTGTCAGAGTCTCCGTGACTATATTATTAGCTCGTTTGATGATTGTTCATAACACTATATTCCAGGACAGTGTCACTCTATCACTCTTCCTTCTGTGTCCCTCATTCCAACCTATGACAAATCTTGATATAAGCACTATAATGTGTGAATTAAAAACTAAGATACTTTGATATTCTTAAAACAAAAAAGATAATCACGCTTCCAATAAAAGCCTAAGTGAATGTCTCTGTTTTTTGTTTTGTTTTGTTTTGTTTGTTTTTTAAAGAGGTTTTTGCTATAGGGCATGTGCACTCTTCAGAAAGACAGAGAGAGACAGAAAGTGAGAAATCACCTCCCAGGGGGGATGGCCACACCACTGCAATCCCTTCTCCTCCATTCTCTTCTTGGGATCTTGGGCACACACGCACACGTGCCCAGCATAAATGTAAGCCATTGGGTCCGGGTCTCAAACCACAGTCGACTACATGGGAGTCCAGCAATGTAGCCATTATGCTATCTGCTGGTCCCTTTTTAAAGAATTATTTTACTTAGCTTCATTTATTAATTTACTTTAGTAAAAAATTTTGATCAGAGAGAGAGAGAGAGAAAGTGAGAAAGCAAGACACCAGGTCTGGGACTGGACGGCCATGTGGTAATACAATGCCCTTAACCACCAAGCCAACTGCCTGCCCAGGTCTCTCTCATTGTTAGGTATGCTTGTCCCTAACCTCCAATCAACTGAACAAGAGCTTAGCACAGAAAAAAAGAAGAGGAAGAAATGGTATGTTCTGTTGATGAGGTTGTTGAGCAGAAGTTATCAAGTATTGAATAACACTAAACAAAACCACAGAGTTCAAGACTTTACCTATGAGTAAAGAAATTCCAATTAAACAGTTTCTTGGGGGAAAGCCTGAAACTTGGAGTATGGTGCTGAGGAAAGTATTGATTTCTATGCAGATTCTACATTCAATAATGTTATATGTAGGAGGACATTTCATTTGGCCTAATACCACTAATGAACCCCTTAGAAAATAAATTCCCTCTTGGCCTAAGAAGGTCCTTTAATTCTTATAAAAATGTGAAACACATGTTTAAATTTTCTTTAGTCCTTTGAACTAATTTGTTCACTTACTCTTTTTGTTTACTAACAGTTGTCATTACTGTCCTATAGTTATTGGGTCGTCAGAAAAGTCAGGACTTATTTTTCTATGCAAACGTGCATCATGATTTTTCTGACAACCCATGACTTTAAATTATTTCTAGCTGTTTTTATAAAACTGAACAACCATTGTAAAAAGAATAAAGTCACTTCTTTAGAAAAAGAACAGTGGCTAAAATCTAAGTGTGATCCAATACTGATTCTTTCTTTCTAAGCTGATCACAGGTACTTACCCAAACAATTAAATATTTCTTTAGAGAGTGATTTATTAGCACGGTCAGAAACAGTATGCGAGCAAGCTTAGGCCAGAAGGGTCAACAGAGCTACTATCCACGAACACGGAAGCTTGGCTGGGACTGTAGGCAAGTAATTAACCTTTGGCCTAGAGCTTTAAAACCCAGAAAGCAGTTCCTAGAATTTCTTTCATAATTTATGAACAACTGCTGGAATTCATGTCACAGTCAGTGGATTTCCTTGCTGAATTAACACAGTTCTCACTGACCCTAAAAAGCTATAAACCACCAGAATGAGCTCTACGATTTCAGCTGACCCACAAAGTGCCATCTCTGTCATTCTAACAGAGAAAACCGGATGATGAATTACAGAGCTGCCTGCCAGGCACAGAGGAAACATCCACCTTCATGGACGATGACGGTAACACACCGAGTACACTCTCACTGGGCTCAGACTAGCCCTATCTGACAGCAACCCCACGTCTGCATTCCACAGAGGAGCTCTATTCCACTGCTAGCATTCATGAGCAGGTAACCATGAGGGCACTGGAAACAGAAGGTCAAGCAGGGTATCGAGAGAACATGAACACGTCTGATTAAACAGAGGTTGAAATACAAAAACAAGGCCAGCCAGCGGAGTGGTGCTTAAAGCAGCTGGATACCACATGGCCAACTACAAGGTTTGAATCCTGGACCCAGTGGCTTGAAAAAAAAGTGCCAGGCTTGTGTACACCTGTGCATCAAATCCAGAAAGGAGGAAGAAGTGGAGAAGGGTAATTATGCATGATCATTCCCCCTGAGGAGGTGGCGGGGTGCTTTCTCACTTTCCCTTTCTCTCTATCTCTCTCTGGCAAGCATATACACCCTCCAGGAAAAAAAAAAAAAAAAAAAAAAACTTGTTCTAAGAAAATGCATACATATGAAGGAAGCTGCCTTTCATGCTACAGAACACAATTCCGTAGCATGAGTTGGGAAATGTTGGAAGATTCCAACTGGCTAACTTTTTTTAAAAAGAATTATTTATTCAACTATTTTTTTAATTTATTACTATTACTTTTAACTTACTCTTGGGCACATGCATTCATCTGAGTCATGGTACGTGGCCCTATGGCACAACACTTAAAAATAAAATCTACTTGATTGGGATGTTCTTTTCTGGGCTGGAATCTATGTTTCAATGTATTTGAACACTACAAGTCCCTACCTTTTAGAAATATACTATGCCAAACATAATTCACTTACATTGCAAGGTCTCAAGGCATTCCTACACACTTTTAGTTCTGATATACAGATAAAATACACTTTCCCTATTTCCCCATTTGCCCTCCTCTCATACACAAATTACATGCAAACTGACACAGAATCTGCAGAGCAAACTGGAAGTTTTATTTTCAGTGTGGCACAAAGACATCTTCCACAATGACTGATGTGGAATGAAAGAACACTTGGCCTTACCCCACCAACTCCACACAGCCCCAAATACAAAGAAGAGAGAGATGCCCGATGACTCTGAGGACCAGGCCAGCAGACAGCAGGGGCTGGGCCACACTTCACAACTCGCTCTGTTTTCTCTTCCCAGTGATTTGCTTCTTCCTTACAATCACTGCACAGCATGAGCAAGAACCGTAAGTGCCCTTACCAAGTAGTAGGTAGAGAGAGCTGCTGCTGGTTTCCTTGTGTTTGGCTCTAATTTTTGCTGCTCTCTGCTTCTGCAATACATATTGAACTTCATCCTGAAAGCCTCACTTTCTCTAGACAACTCCTAAGCAAGAAGATCTCCCTTGTGTTCTTCAGAACATGCATTATCCCACAGCTATCACCTAAAATACTCGATCTGATCCTGCTTATGCATTTCATTTCGAAGTAGTTAAGAGGCTACTCTGAGACAACAGAAACTAAGTTTTGGTGTTAGCCAGGAAATTGTCGTAGTGACATTCTGCTCCACAGTTGTGCCTTCTTCCAACTCTACCTAATAGTGACAGTACTGATTGTCTGACCTGCTTAAATTACGCTAATTGCTGGGGATACAATGGTAAAGAAAGCCAATGGTACATAGCCATCAGCTATATAATCCAGCTCCATAGTTCACAGAATGGTACATAGCCATCAGCTATATAATCCAGGTCCATATTTTACAATATAAATACATTCTAGCTCTGAAAAATGTCATATTTTAAAACTACTGTAAAAACCATGTGACTATTAAAATTAATAGTATTCTTTAAGTCTTTTTTAAGTACTTATCTACATGATAGATAAAATCCAGTCAAGTTTCTTTTCAGAATATTAGTTGTTCTTTCACCTTTGACTAGGGAATAGCCTTCCTTCATTGGAGAAACTGTACAGAAAGTAGTAAGAAACGAAGGGAATCTCTTAGGAAACAATCCATGCCAATACAGTCATATCACTCATGCATCTGATAAGATCCTACAACATTCAAGCATCATTCCCAGGATTGTTAAAGATTTTTAAAATTTGGCCAGCGGTCACGCGTGCTTGCCAGACAGATACAGACAGAGAGAGGGAGAAGGAGCATGCCTGCCTGTGGGGAAGGTCACGCAGCAATCCCTTCTCTATTTCCCTACCCTGTCAGGATGTTCAGGCGTGCATGCACATGTGCCTCCCATGTTTCTCAGCCTCTGAGTCTGAGACTTGGATCGCAGGTCAACCATGTGGGTTCCAGCTGCCTTAACCACTAGGCCACAAAGGTGGCCTAGATTTTTTTTTTTTTTTTAAATTTAAAAAGGCCACTACTAATATGAGTTAGATTTGGGACTGTAAGAACCCCTTAGTCTTTTGTAAAAAGAGAAACTGTTAATTCCTGTTCTATCCATTAGAATCATGCATAAGGCAAAGTATTGGTATAGCACAATCAAACTAAAAATTTACTTCCACTTTAGACCTTTTTTTGAGAGATTTTTGCTATAGGCACATATGCTCACTGGAGAGACAGAGAGAGACAGAAAGCTAGAACTCATTCCCAGGGGGGATGGTCATCCCACAATCCCTTCTCCTCCAATTCTCCTCTCAGGATTTAGGCACTACACACACGCACCCAGTGTGAATTTGAAGCCACTGGGTCCAGGACTCGAACCACTGTTGACCATGTAGGAGTCCAGCGAAGTACTATTACACCATCTGCTGGCCCCCCACTTTAGATATTTTACTTGGTTTGGGAAGATACATTTAGATAAATTCTTCTAGATTAAGAAAGTGAACTTTACTCACTTTAAAAAAATTATTATT
>NW_006159859.1:3076423-3112696 GCF_000334495.1 Tupaia belangeri chinensis
TTTAATTTAATTTAATTTAATTTATCTATTTTTTATTTTATTTATTCATTCATTTATTTTTAATTTGACCAGAGAGAGACACACAGAGAGACAGAGATGGAAAGTAAGAAGGCAAGCCACCAGGTCCGGGATTCGAACCATGGTCAGCCATATAGGAGTGTCCAGTGCCTTAACCACCATGCCACCTACTAGTCCCACTACTCACTGTTTCAAGAGAAAGAAAACAGCCGAGATGCATTCTTAATGTGGAAGATATTTTGTCATATTACAGTATTCCCTGTCTCTGAAGAATACGAGTTCTCTAAGTTGTTTTCATCACCACGTCCGTTCTCCATACCTGTGTGGCTCCGGATATGAACTCTCAGTGTCCCACTGCTAGCGAATTTCTGGCCACAATAGGGGCAGACTTTCTCCTTTTCTCCTGTATGTGTCTAAAAGGAAAGGAATAGAAGGTTGAGGATAAATGAAAGAATTAAATAAAGATGATTAAGTGCCTCTGACAATAGTAAATCCTTACTTTCCAGGATTATGTTTCATTAAAATGATTTACTATCACAATGAGATTTTAAACAATTTATCATGGAAAGTCCCACCAATGGAAAAACACTGTTTGAATCATGCATTAGTGTTAATTTGAAAATAATTCTACAGTTTACTTTCTAAGCTCTTATGGAGTCCCGCATCACAAAATGACAGAGTTATACAAAACCAATACATGCTAGCTAAACCACTTAATCGAAACGGGGCCACAGCCCCTGACCGCTGCCAAGAAACACTTCCTTTGAAGCATTTTCCACATTCTTTGTGTGTATTTAACTCTGGAGGACAGAATTAATCTCAATAAAGTCCTCTATGACTTGCCTTATGCTTGTCTGGACCGATTTGATTGCAAATCAAAAAGGAATATAAATCTGTTTCGGCCTTTAAAACCAGCAGGTGTTAATTGAGCAGTTAATTTGAAAGAACATTCCTTCCCTAAATATACCTTTAATCTAAGCATAAAACAATTGCACGATGAAAGGTGAATGGGTGTCATCAAAAGCAAGCTTCAGAAAATGTTGGGGAGTTCAAAGAAAAAAGAGTAGCCCCTCAAAAAGGAAGAGGCAGATGGAGCATTTTAAAGTGGCCTTACGATCTCATCACAAGAGCCAGTTTTCTACCAACATCAAAACAGATCATTCCAATAAGCGAAGGGTCAGAGCTTTTCCTTAAGACCCAATGTTTCTCAATCTTAAAAGAAAGGAAAGAGACACAGGAGTGGCAATTTCTTCAGGTATCTGCACATTCCCTAGGAGACTGCTTTTGGAATTTATTAAAGGATAACCTAAAAATTGACAAAAGCATACAGTGCCTCTTCTGGGTTACCATCACAGAGCAGAACTCCTAAGGCTTGTGTTTGCATTTATTCTTGTGCAATTACCAGCAAGTGTTCCTATTTAAATGGCCATGAACTAATGAAAAATAATTTTTTAAAAAGATTGTTTTGCTTTTGTTCTCGTTTTCAGTTTTTGCCATAGGGTGCATGCATTTGTTGGAGAGAGAGAGGGGGAAAGTGAGAAATCACCACCCAGGATGGGGGATTAAAGATGGGGGCAAAGGGGGTGATAGCCATGTGGCAATCCCTTCTCCACCATTCTCCTCTCGGGATTTTTTTGGGTACATATGCACACCCACCCAGAGTGATTTTCAAACTGCCAGCTCTGGGACTCAAACTGTGGTCAGCCAGGTGGGAGTCAATCAATACCTTAACCACCACACCACCCACTGGCCTCTAGAAAAGATTTTTTTTAAGAAAATCACATGTTCTCTTGTGCTGGAGCCCCAGACAGTTGAATGTATGGTTCGAGTACTGGACTGACAGCTTGAGAAAACACACTAGGAATGTACGTGTGCATGCCCAAAATCCTGAGAGGAGAGAGAGATGGAGAAGAGACTGCTACAGGACCAGGTCTTACAGGAGACATTTCCCCTTTCCTTCTCTGGCCAGCATACATCCCCTCCAACTAATTAAATAACAATTACAATGATACTTTCTAAGAAGAGAGAAACTGACTGGGACAGAGAAAAAGAAGTGGGTCACCTGACAATTTAAAAGAACCATCAACATAGCAAAACATTTTCACCACCATAAACTATTAATGTTAACATAATTTCTTTCATACCCTTATTGGTATATAATTTTCAAATCTGAATATTTGTATTATAATCTGAATTTAGAGACGCACTATTATAGTTGTAATTTTTTTAAAGAGTTATGAACTAAATACCTTAGTCAACATCAATGTCTTTAGAATTCTTTTCCTTTGGATTCATATTATGCTCAAGTTTGAGAAACATAGTCTAATCAATGCCATGCTAGCCAACCACTGGGTCTACAGCAGACATTTTCTTGATTCTGCATCAGAAAAACACATAACTGTTTTTGCTACAGGCTCCTGTATGAGAGTTACACATCTTTATATCTCAGTTGAACTTTTATTTATCCGGATCCATATTATCATTAGATTTAAAATAAAAAGAATAACATTTTAACATAAAAGAGACCTAGTTTCTCATTCTCTGACAGGAGCAGCAAAATATGGTAATTCTTTCTTGATTAGTGCAAGGTTGTATAGAACTATTTATATCTATTATTATAACACTGGACAATTTCCGACAGGAAGCTACCAATTTATTTGTACTATCTTTATAAAATCCAAACGATTTCTTTTGTTTTTACCTAAGTATTTCATTGTTCACTTAATGACCTAAGGTACTTAACAGGGGTAGAAGTTACAAACTAAAGGATATGAGGATTATATAAATGAAAATTAAAATATCTCTTTTATTTAACTCAGGAAATATATCCTATCATTAGGTATAAAACTTGGTAAGCAGGTTTTAAAAGACGCTGATGGTACAATACTTAGCTGCCGTAAGTATTGCCTCTGAACAGCTCACTGTAAGAACAACATTGGGAACCGGATGGGAGCCCAGTGGTCAGATGCAATGCTTGGCAAAGCTACCCACAAGGGATTGTTCAGAGACTCTCCTGATGCGGGGTTGGCTGAAGTTGGAAGTGAATCATGGCACTAAAACCCTGCTGGGGGGTCTCTCTCTCTCTCTCATTAGATAAATAAATAAATATAAATAAGCTTTCAAAGAACAATATTGGGCCAGCCATGGCATAGTGGTTAAGGCAGCTGGATTCCACATGACCTTCTACTCAGTTCGAGTCCCAGCCCTGGTGGCTTGAAAAACACACTGGGCCCATGTGTTTGCATACCCAAAATCCCAAGAGAAGAATGAAAGAGAAGAGATTGCAGTGTAGCCATCCCTCCTTGGTAGGTGACTTGTCACACTGTTTCTCTGTCTCTCTGGTAAGCACACGTAGCAAAATTAAAAAAAAAAAAAAAAAAAAAAATGAAGTAGAATATTGAATAGCTGTATTAGACAAAAATGAACAATATGATATAAAGATACATTCTCTGACAATGTTACTGCAGACAAAAAAAAAAACTCACCTAACAATTCACAGTACTTTTCCCTTATTTATTAAAACATAAGAAAAAAGTATTAAATTCATACAAAAAAAGTAACTGGAAGTTGAAAAGGTAATTGAAAAGTAATTGAAGGCATATACTTACTTTCTTATGACTTCTAAGGGAACTGAAAGACTACTCTCTTCAGAAATTTTAAAAAGAAAGGTGAGAACAACAACCACTGAGCGTTAAAGACAACAGGAAAAGATAGCCAGTGGATTCTGCCCTTTTGCAATAACCATATTAAGGCTATGCACCAAAATAAAAGTCATATTGAAAGAGTGATCCTAAGTTTTATTTGAGTCAAGCAATGCTTTCAAATCCCTATTCTTTTTATTTTTAAGAATTATTTTATTTTATTTCATTTATTCATTCATTTATTTTTATTTGACCAGAGAGAGAAAGAGAGAAAGCAAGTCACCAGGTCCGGGACTTGAACCATGGTCAACCCTGTGGGAGTGTCCAGCGTCTTAGCCACCACGCCACCTGCTGGTCTCCTCAAGTCCCTATTCTGAACCAGGAGCTTCCATATGTCTAAAGATGCAAAGATGAAGGTTCGTTCCAATTCTAAAAGAACTCAGTCTCACAATTTGCCAGTAAGTATCTCGATGAACTTTAAAAGATATAAGAATCATTAAGGCACCACTCCTACTTCTTTAAAATAACTAAGCCTACGTTAATCCAAAAATGTATAGAAATCAAGTACTCTGTAAGATCCACCTTTCAGCCTAACTCATAGGCATAGAGAACATACATCTCACTCTGAAGTTCTCTCTCATGGAGAAATACATAACTATTCCGAAAACTGAAGAAAATGCATGTTTTCAGAAGAGCTGATATAAACCAGGCATTTGCCATTTTGTGTAAACATGTTGATACATTAATATGAAATTATCACACAAATAAACATATATCTCCCTCTGTTTCCATATTGCATCCTTTCAAGCAGTCGGAAAACCTGTACTTACTTTCTTATGACTTCTAAGCACTGAGGGTGTAACGAACGCCTTATTACACAGCTCGCATCTGTACTTCTTGTGTCTCTCATGGACCACCTGCACGTGAACGTTTAGTGTATCCTTCCTTTTAAACGTGGCATCGCAGTGGTGACACTTGAAAGTCCTCTCACCTCCGAAACAAAAGAGTCAATAAGAGAACCATAAGATGCCACAGCAGGGTCCTGTCAACTCCTTCTCTTACTGCCTTTCTGAAAAGTAAGCTTTATAGCTCAAACCATCATCATAACCATAACAGCTAATTATGTTTACAACGAATTTCAGATTCTCATCTGCTAATTCACTGTGTGACTGACTGGAGAGAGTCTGGCCAAAATGTCACCTACCTTCCAAGATTTTCAGTCTCCTCAAATGGAAAATGGGGGATTGAATTGGCTAATTTTCTTAAGATACCATGAACATTTTTCAGAAGCATGATTTCTAGGGTAGGGCCTGGGTTGGAGCTAAGTAGACTTGTGCAGTGACCCAAGGCTTAAGTCACTAGGTGAGTTGCTCGTGGGCCCCCTACCAAGCTCCTGTCAGATCCCACCACTGTCCATAGGGTCTCCGGCCGTCACTGATCCCGACCTTTACCTTCAGTGACTAATTCACTCACTCAGCTATCAACATTGATTTTCCTGGTCAAACGTTATGATGCAACTTCATTGATTAATGTGTTGATCATCATCAAATTAAACAATTCTTTCAAGAGATAGTGAAAGTATAAACAGTATCTGGGTTGCCAGTTTTTCAACCATTTGGCCCATTTCAAGTAGTTTTAAGTGGCTTTTTCTATATTTTATACACTATTGTGTTAACCCAGGAAAAACTGTTGTTAAATATGTTTCTGTTCAAAATTAAACTTTGAATTCAAATCTTCTAGTCAGTAATTGGCAGCATCACGTCGTTTTTACACATTTGTAAAAACAATTTTCTCTGTGGTTAATAATTGGTCTTCATAATTTTTCATTTTCCCCTTGGAAATTCCTAGCTTTTAAAAGAATATTTGCTAAAAGTATGCTTTGAGTTTTAAAAATAGCTTATTTTTTGGATATTAAATTAGTGTTATATATTGAAAAAAAATTAAACATGTAAAATGCAGCACAGTCTGCATCCAGTCATTTCAATCCTATTTCTCAAGTTGTTGAGAACCAACAATCTAAAATAAAAAGTATTAGATTCTGGGATGAGCAGATGGCGTAATGGTTGTCACTGGACTCCCACACAGTAGACCATGGTTTGAGTCCCAAAGCTGGCAACTTAAAACTCATGCTAGGTCCATATGCATACATGCCCAAGATCCCAAGAGGAGAATGGAGAAGAGATTGTGGCGTGGCCATCCTCCCTGGGTGGTAATTTCTCGCTTTCTATCTCTCAGTCTCTCTCTTTCTTTCTGGCGAGTGCACACACCCTATAGGAAAAACCTCTCAAAAAAAAAAAAAAAAAAAAAAAACCACGCCCCTGCCACTCAGAGGCCTAGCTGCGACTTCCAGCATGGTGAAACTAGCCCCGAGTTTGTCACTGTTCCTGAGTCTCAGTATTCTCAACTCTCATCCACTCTGATCCTTTCCAATCTGAAAAGTTTTGAGATAATAAAATCCCACCAAATATCTCCATACTTTAAAGGGTCAGACAAGCTTCCTTCATCATTAAATTTATTGTTTATTTATTTTATTTATTATTATTATTATTTCACATGAATTCTGCAAGTGAAAGACAGAGAGTGAGGAAGAAAGCAAGCCATCAGGTCTGGGACTCGAACCGTGGTCGGCCATGTGGGAATTCCAGCATCTTAATCACCATGCCACCTGCTGGCCCTCATCATTACATTTAAAAGGGAATAAAAACATCTATTTCCAAAGAATGCACAAAGATACCTTATAGGATATAGGAAATGTGTTTAAATAATGGGAAAAAAGGATATAAAATAAAGTGTTTCATCAAAGGTGAATCTTATTATGGGAAAATAAAGCGAAAATAAGGAAGAAAAGATGAAAGGCAGAGTTATCAGCCATTTTATGTTTAAAAGCAGATTATAAAACTAGCAGCACACTTCCGACAGCCATTCTCCAAGACTACAGAACAAAGTATGAGATGGGTCCTTTTGTTCTCAACTGTCTGAACCCTGACTTACTGTTATGTATTAGCAGGTGTCTCTGCAAAGAAAATGGGGTCCGGAACAAAGCCTTACATTCCTCACATTGAAAGGGCCTCTCCTCAGAGTGGGTCTGCAGAGGAAAGACACTGAGAGTCAGAAGGATCCAGAATCAACTAGTCATGACAATCAACATATCTCGGATTCATGATGTGAAAAGAAAGAAGGGATGGTGGACAGCATCGCGTTTCTTCTGCTGACATTCTTCCACCTTGAAATTACAAATGCAGATAGGCCGTGCTCACAGGAGAAATCAACAACTGCATTTTAAACTCCCACATTAATTAAAAATTTGAGAAATCGTAAAGGACATTGTTCCTATTATTTTCTTTCTACAAAAAATCAACCACAATATATTTTGAGTGTCAAAAGCAGAAAGCAACACGTTCCGTTTAGAATACCATTTAAACTCTACGCATACTCACACAGAACGGAATCTAAGATGTTCTACAATACATTATGCAGGGTTTTTCCAAGAAAGTGGCAAGTGGTATTTAACAGAATGTTTGGTTTCTTCTTTATTGCATTCTTCAAACTTTCTACAATGAGTAGATACCATTATTATAAAAAGAAAGGAACCTTTTTATTTTTGGAATATCCAGATGGGAACGCAGGATTGCTTTAGTCTTCCAAAAAGACTGTGTTCCACCCTAGCTCATTCTCCCTTTTCCCAAATCTAGGACAAAGCAACTTGCAGAAATGACTTAATAGCTTGATTAGGAAAGAACCTGGAACAATAATGCCTTTCAGCGAGGTTAAACCAAAGCTGCATTATCTAGATATTGGCCTAAAGTCAACAGTGTAGTATTTTTAGCAGTACATTATTAGTGCACAGCAAGGCCAATAAATACCTTTGTCAGAAAAGATCCCAGCACCACTCTCTGAATGGAATGGCATGACATGTGAACATTTTAGCAGGGGATGCGTGCATTCAACCAATAGAAAGAACCCAAGAAGCCATCTCATTTAAGCAAGAAGGAGTAAATGTTCACACGTGGACCGAAGAATTCTGTCTCCAAGATATAATATATTTTTCAAGTAGCAGATGTAACTAAGCTTTCTTAAAGGTATCTTATCCCTCAATTTTTCATTTCTAAAGAAGGCCAGACTTTTCACTGATTTATTAATCAAATAACCCTTGAGCTATAGAACATCCCCCCATTAAAAGTCAAGCCACTGATGACACCAACATCTGTCACTGTAACAAGCCAACAGTCCACGAATGAATGCTATGAAATACATCTTATACGCTATTCTTTGTTACGCACCAGATCTGATTACTGTTACAGATGTAGAAAATACATAAGGAATTTGGATGAACTATTTATAACATCCACTAAGATGTCTCAAAAATGCCTAAAAGATTTTAAACATCATTTATAATAATTACCAAACTAACGCAGTTCAAGTCACATGGATCAAATATTAATTTCATGAGCACAAAATAAAATTTTCATTAAGACCATTCACAATTAGAAAGTATAACCCCGACTATCAGTAATATATATTCACTCCATAGTAACAGTAGAGATATTTCTTCTTTGGATCATGTGCAAAGCAAAAAACACTCATAAAATTAGGAGAAATAATTAAAGATAAAATAAATTTAGAGAAAATGGTTCAGAGATATGCTTATTAAGAATATTCTTTAGAGTGTACATGCCCTATAACAAAAAGCTCTCTTAAAAAATAATAATAATAATTCTTTTTTTAAAAAAAGGAAAATGTTTTGTTATTGAAGACTCAAGTCTGAATATCAAAACCTCATTACTGTCCCACTGTAACCCATAAGAAACCTAAAGCTACATAAAATGCAAATCAGCTGACTGTTGACAAAGTCTGTAGATTATATTTTTACTATTAAATTTATCATTGGCTTCCTCAAAAGCCCTTCTCCCAACAAACATACATTGAAACTGGAAGGATATTAAAGAATCCAGTTTTCTTTAAGCTTAATATAGACATAGGTAGCACACTCTACATAGAGAGGAGCCTAAATTTTAGATCCCACAGATGTACAGCCCTGCATGGCTGCACCCAAATTTACAGTGCTTGAAAATCTTAACTCCATTAGTACAAAGACAGAAGCCCACTCAGCCAATCACTGAATCTCCATGGCCTTGAGAATGCCCTACTAAGGGAAAATGGAATTTTCTCTAGTTGTACTTTAGCTTCACTCATGAAGATCTAGCTTTTACACTCACCACAGTGATTGCAGAGCAGGACCTTCTGCACAAAAATAGCATCCTACATTTAATTACTCCCATGTAATAAAACATAGTAAATATGCGATATACTAGTTCCTATAATGGGTAACATGTTTTCTAAGCGGGACGGTTAAATAAATTGGTAATTTTTCATTAAGATTTATTTGCTACGTGAAGAGAAACTGGTGCAGATCCCTAAAGTACAACTAGGCAAACAATAATAAACTGATGTCAGTCTTATCTAAAATTATAAAGTAAATACGACCATCAATTCTTGACTAAGGAATCATATTCTATGTAATATAAATGCCTAGAAATTTTACAGATACTAAGAGGATAATAGGATTCCAAACATTTGGTGAATACCGGTCAGGCAAAATAGATCGATGGAGAGAGAGCAATATGGGTGACGAATATTAAAATGTGTGTGCATGTGTATGTTTACGCCATCACCAAACTCTCAGAAGTGTCTGCCAGAGGGAACCAGCAGTTAGCGTAATGGCTATGTCGCTGGACTCCCATGTAGTCGACCGCGGTTCGCGTCCCGGACCCGGTGGCTTAAAACTCATGCCGGGCGCGTGGGCGTGCGTGCCCAAGATCCCAAGAGGAGAATGGAGGAGAAGGGATTGCGGCGTGACCATCCCCTCTGGGGGGTGATTTCTCGCTTTCTGTCTCTCTGTCTCTGTCTGTCTGGCGAGTGCACGCGCCCTATAGCAAAAACCTCTCAAAAAGAAAAAGTGTCTGCCAGAGAGGCATATTCTCAATGAAACCTTCACACGCACTAGCCAATCTATTTTTCAAGATAACACGGGTGTACAGTGAAGTCCAAAGAACAGATTTTGAGTCATTTTCTGATTTTAAATACATCCAAAATGAGATATAAAGTTCAAGGCCTATTTTCTGCTGAAAATACTGAACCTTAGCACACTTTCATTAGAGCATCATTCTCATTTGTACTTTTGTAGATTTCGCTGGTTCCGATGTGTAGTATCATCTGATATGAAACAAATTACTACGTCACAAGAAGGATATCTCTTTTTCAGAGATGAATTACATTCCATTTCATTTATCTTAACCTCGAAAAGTATACTACCAATTCATTAAGACTGGGGACATCATTTAAAATTCATCACCTTGGGGGGCTATGGAGGTGCAGTGCTGAAACGTGACACTCTGATGATGACCCAGAAGGGAAGGTTCTGGGTTCATGGCCTTTAACAGAAATGGTGGGCTGGGAGATGAGTCAATCAAGAGGGTAGAATTCCAGGTAAAGTAAAAATGTAAATCACTTAGGAAGAATCTCCATGTCATGACTCAATAACATGTGTTTTTTAAAACTTCTATTATTTCATTTCTTTCATGAGTGAGAGAGACAGAAAACAAGACAGAGAGACAGGCACTCCCAACTCACACTCCCATAGCCGGGATCGTGGGCATGCATGTGCACGCATGTGCACACCCAGCATGCACAGGGAGACCACTAGAGAGGAACCCAGGACTTTCCTATGTGGGTCCAGCATCCCAGAGCATTTTGGTACCACTGCTGTTGGCCCGGTAACATGTTTGATGACTTCTGGGTCTTTATGTTTCCTGTGTTTTATGTCTTATTTAGAAAACTCTTGATTCTTATGCAAATATTTGTCATTGATTGATTGATTGATTGGTCAGAGGTGGGTGTGCTTTGTCATAGCACAATCCTTTTTTTCTTCCATTTCTCTATCCCATTGGCATTTGGGGCATCCATGCGCACACAACTGGCAGGTTCTTCAAGCCACCAGGTTCATACCTCACATGCCTCCCATGTGGTGAATTTGCTCCCAGTGTACAAAGATAGGTAACTGTACAATATAACACCGTAAATGAAAGCACACGCTTCACCTGGAACATCCTTGAGGAAGAGCAACCTGCTACAAAGTTGGAGGAAACCTTGAAAACGTGATTTGATTATTGAGTACTATCTCTCAGTCTCCAACCTGGTACCTTCCTAAGAGATTTTCAAGTTTGTTTTGTTTTTAACCATATTGGATTTATGCCATGTATTCTGGCTATAGAACCTAATACACATATTAGAGAGGGACTCGCCCTTTTCTTTAAGGTCAAACGGAATTCCACCCAGGCAAAATCTGAAATTATCTTTCAAATTATTTGACCAGGACCATAAAATACTTCTTACAATGAAATCCAGCACACATATACACACACATAAATGACCTTACTCTTACACTTTCTATTTGCATTTTTAAAAAATTTGTCAGAGGACATGTGCATTTACCAGAGGGGAGAGAGAGGGAAAGAGAAAGAGAGAGCGAGAGAAAAGGCAAGAAATTCCTCTCCAAGGGGTATGTTGACACAGCGACCCCTTCTCCTCCATCTCACCCTTCTTTTTGGACTTTCAGCATATATATGCTCATGCCAGTGTGTTTTTCAAGCCACAGGGGCCAGGACTCAAAGCACTTGGTCTGCCATGTGGGATCCAGCCACCCTAACCACCAGGGCACAGGATAGTCCACTATTCTACTTCATAATGGCTAGCAAATTGATTTCAAGACCTACAGGTGGTATTAGATCCGAGTTTGAAAATAACTAGATGAGACATTATTATGAAAGGCCCATTCAGTTTTTCCAGAAGTTATATTATTCCAAGAGAAGTTCTGGCGGGATTTTCTCATAGGCCTCCAGAGTTTCATCCCCTTCAGGAAAGGTCTTTCATTTGAACCAACACACAGCTTTCCCCAAGGAGCTTGTTAATGATTCCACTAAGGCAAAACCCTCCTTCCTCACTTCCATCATCAAGCAAGTAGGGCCACAAGCTCCAGCATCCATAGCAGGAGGAGGGAATTACCATACACCGTACAGGAATTTTGCTTTGCATTAAGTTGGACAGAGAACAAAAGGAAGGGCAAAGACTAATTGACCAGTTTCTGTCTCCTGTGGGCCTAAACATCTGTCCAATCATGATTTAAAGAAATCTAACTATAGTTGGAACCAGATAAGCAATATTTAGCTTAGTAAAATCCTAAAATACACCAATGAATCAGATCAAATCATTGTCAGAAACGAGAGAGAAGACAAATGAATTTGACCTACTGAGCCTGTATAACTGGAAAAATGATAAAATGAGCAACTAAGTTTTTTTTGTTGTTGTTGTTGTTGTTGTTTTGGTTTTGGAGAGGTTTTGCTAAAGGGTGCATGCATTTGCCAGAAAGACAGCGAGAGACAGAAAGCGAGAAATCACCCCCCATGGGGGATGGCCACACCACAATCCCTTCTCCTACATTCTCCTCTTGAGATCTTGGGCACACATGCACACATGCCCAGCTTGTATTTAAACCACTGGGTCTGGGACTCAAACCGCAGTCGACTACATGGGAGTCCAGTTACAGAGCCATTATGCCAACTGCTGGTTCCGCAACTAAGTTTTAAAACTAGAAGATGCCGTTCGAGGAGGCCAGCAGGTGGCATGGTGGTTAAGGGCAATGGACTCCCACATCTCACACATGGCCAACTGCAGTTCGAGTCCCAAACCTGGTGGCTTGATTTCTCTCTCTCTCTCTCTCTCTTTCTCTCTCTCTCTCTCTCTCTCTCTCACACACACACACACACACACACACACAAATGCACAGTTCCTCTCTGGTCAAATTAAAATAAATAAATAAACAAACAAAGTAAAGTTCAATAAAATAATTCTAAAAAAAAAAAAAAAAAGAAATTGCCCCATTCGAAATGTCACTATGTTGTCATAATTGCAATGAAAGATAATATTCCCTTTCCCATGCAAATCTGAATGAAAGAGAAGATCTGACCCAAAGTCAAAAATATAACAAAAATGCATAGGCTACATTTTCAAAACACAAAATAAAAATTTACTTGATGTAAACAGTCCTTGGGACATGGAACATGATGGAGATCAAAGTGACCCTTAATGGTTTTATTTTTGTATTGCAGATTTCCTTCAGACAGCCTTATTTTTTGGATTCGATATATTCTTATGTTTCAGTTTCCCAACTAGCCTTTAATCAACAATGAAGGAGGAAAAAGTTGATTTGCTTTTTTACATGCTTCTTGGAGAATTATTTCAGATACTTTCATATAGCCATACCAAACATACATTAGGATCATAGCCTAGTAAGAAACACATTTGTCCAGAGCAGAAGAATTGAATGTGCTTTCCACTTGATATTACAGGCATCGGTGTTTCCATTCTTCCCAAGACATCATTATTACTTTCGTAGGATTTATGGTTGGACGTATGAGAGATGGTGCAAAGATCCCGTTCTAAATTCCCATATGGAACAGAGCATAAGCCAAACTGTGAAAAACTCATAAATGTGGGCAGATCAGTTTCATCAAGGAAAGGAACAAGAAGGTTCCAGAGACTGAATAGGAAACTAGCCAGATCATTTTTTACAGTCATGTAATTCCAAAGGAGCAGCAATAAATGCAGTCCGATCCTTGAACACATAATGCTTGAGTTAAATATCAGGGCGGTAAGCAAGAAATTAAACAGAGATGATCTGGGAAATGATCAATCAACACTTGTTTTTCCTTTGGGAAATCTCACTCTTTGGTTTTTGTTTTTTGAACTATAAAATTGATCAATTTTGAAAGTGATATCATGATTTTTAAAATTATTTCTAAAGAGATAAAGTGATTTTTAAGATTATTTAATTATTATTATTATTAATTTGACCAGAGAAATGGAGAGGGAAAGTGAGAAAGCAAGCCACCAGGCCCAGGACCCAAACCATGGTCAGCCATGGGAAAATCTAGCACCTTTAACCACCATGTCACCTACCTGCCCTGATAAAGTGCTATCTTTGGGAATCCTCACAAATACTGAAATAACTATAAACCCCTTGGAATATTACAAATGAAAAAAAAAAAACCAACAATTATTGAAAAAGAGATTATATACATGTTACTTAACAACATGGTAAAATATATTAACCAACATCAATAAGCAAGTATTTATTACATGGAATATATTTTTACAAGCATTTTTAAGATACTGAATATGTTTGACCAAATCTCCTACATTTAATTCAAACATTATTTATTAGTTATACAGAGTAAATAAGATAAAAACTTATACGTTATGAAATAAGAACTTGAGTAAAGAAAAAGAAAGTGTAAGAGAGATAAACAAAAGGTGACAGAAGAAACTAAGAAGTGATAACTTGAAGAGAAGGGAGTAGAGACGTCTACTGAGTAAGCAGGTATAAACGTGTGTCTGAATCTTGGGCTTAAAAATAAACAAATGATTTCAAATTCATCAGTATGGAGTTAATAATGGATATCGCTGACATTTCTTAGGGAGAGAGAATGTAGACTAGGTAGGTCTGTAGCTAAAGCATCCAGGGAAACCTGGGAGAAAGGTGAGGAGTATTTTAAAAAGGCAACATCAACAAGAGCATCAAACTTTATAGAAAAAAGGAAGAGCATAAAGACTTTGCAATCAGTAAACCCCAGGCCCAGAAAATGGATTTAAAAGCTCAGAGTCTAGAAACACTGGATGACACGTTGCTTATGAAAACAGTTTCCCTAAATACAGAAGACAGAGGCCACACGGCGTTCTGGATGGAGTATGTGGTCACCAAGGAGAAGCAAGCTCCACTCCCATTATGTACATCATGGCCCAGATATGCAGAAATGTCTTGAGAAGTTAGACAGCTTGAAAGCATACCAGGAAATCAGTTTAAAATACAGCATAAGTAAGTTTTACCTTCTTGTGATTCTTGTAAACATTTCTGTGGGCAAATCCCTTTCCACAAAGCTTGCATTTGTAAGGTTTATCTTCGCTGTGTATTACTTTATGAGCGCCCACTTGATCAAGCCTCTTGAAAGATTTATTGCAAATCTCACATTTATAGGGTCGTTTTTCTGTAAAACATGAGTAGAGACAATCTCATATTTTTATAAAGGAAAAAAGGGAATGCATTCTTACTTTGTGTTATTTCTTATGGACAAATAAATTGAAGCATGGTCAAACAATCAAAAGAAAAAAGTAAAGAAAGCTACTCTGTGGTCCGTGCATATGAGACCTGTGAGCCTTCACTAATGGAAGGTGAGCTGCTTCTTTTACAAGCCTATTTTGTAAATTCAATGTATGAAATAGCTGTACACAGGAATTTTAAACTCAGTTAAGAAATCTTATTTCTGGTTGAAAAGGGGCCTCATCTGTGTGAGTTGAAATCAGTCACAGCCCCAAATGCTAAGAGTGGCCTGAGTCAAAGAGGTACAGGCCACAGCTGCCTTCTGTTGGGCCACGTGGGTGGCATGGAGGCAGAACTTCCAGTCCTCAGCACACCTCTCCATTTAGATGGGTATGGAAAATCCACATTCATGCAACATTCATATAATACTGACAACTACATTTCTTTTTAAATTTTAATTTGTTATAAGGAACATGTGATTCCTGGAGAGAGACAGAAAGAGAGAAAGGAAAAGCAAGAAAGCACTCCCCAGGGGGGAAGGATCATGCTGCAGTCTCTTTTCCTTCATTCTCCTCGTGGCATATGCATGTGCACTCAGCATGTTTTTCAAACTTCCAGGTCTGGGACTTGAACTGTGCAGTCGGTCATGTGTGGTTCAGCCACCTTAACCACCATACCATCTGGATAGCCTGACAACTGAGGATGTTGGGAAAGTCATGACGCATTTTTTTCTCTTATTCTATGCAAAAATGCATCATGACTTTCCCGACAATCCAATAATTCCTTTTTTTTATTTGTCAGAGGACATACACTCATGAGAGACAAAGAGAAAGACAGAGAGAAAGTGAGTAAACACTCCCCCATGAGGGACGGTCCACTGAAACCCCTTCTCCTCCTGTCAGGATTTTGTGCATGCACGCACACTCGCTCGCTGTGTTTTTCAAGACACTGGGTCCGGGACTTGAATCTCACAGTCAGCCATGTGGGATCCAGCACCTTAACCACCATGCCATCCACCAGATGGCCCCCAAAAACAAAATAAAAAAAAATACTGTGTATCAAACAAAACACAAAAGAAAGCCAACACTTGGGGAACTCTGATTATTTAATTTACTAAAATATCTATATCTAGATGCTCCAAACAAAGTAGGTATTCAAAAACTTTCTGACTTCAGGTTCAAGTACAGACACACTAAGCTCTAGAAAGAGAGTCTATAAAGCAAAAGTTATTTTCAGAGCTAACCTGTTAGTAAGATCTATTGGTCTTTCAGAAAAGTCATGATATGTTTTTCTATGTAAAAATTCATCATGGCTTTTCCGACAACCCAATATTAGTCGAACTTGCTTAAAATGAAACTATGGCTTTAAAACCTTAAGTTCTCAAAACCTATTTATGAATTTCTCACTGACATTTATTAGTAACTTAGAATGTAAAAGCAGCTAGAAACGTGAGAACTACTGTGAGTGTTGAATCTCTACGAAATGAGATACTATGCTAGCTAGCATAGCACATTGGATCTCATTTAACCCTCATAGCTATTTTGAAAGGTAGATACCAGTAACCCATTTCACAGATGAGAAACAAAAAAACTGAAGTCCCAGCAGGAGTAGGTGATAAATGAAATGATGACTATGAAGATTTTCCATAGCATTTACAAACACCACCTCATAATAAACTGAAATCTAGAGAATTAAATAACTCGTTCAAAATCACATGATTATACTTAATGGCCAAGCTAAAACTTACAGCCAGGCCTCCTGACTATCACTCTTACAGAGTTTCTGAAATTTCAAAATAATATTTTTATAGTGATTTCAGTATAAAAGAAAATATGCCGTTTACCTGAGTGGGTGATCATATGGCGCTTTAGTTGATTAGCTGAAATAAATTTCTTCATACATTCCTGACAATCAAATATCTCATGAATCTGCAAAAGGTTCAATGAACAGGTAAATCATCTGTCAAAGCCTAGTAAATACTGCAACCAAACTCTAATAAGACATTAGATACACCCAATTAAAAGAACAGTTTCAGTCAAAAAGAATTTAGGTCAATGAAAGCTGCCTATTGACTCAGTAGGGCTAACTTGGAGGATTATGCTACACTGAATGAAGGACTGCATTGAGCTAATGTTATGAACATTCTGCAAAGACAATTTGAGAGGCATTAGCTCCAGCTCCTGTAATCTGCCCTTAGGTAAGAATTCTACTATTAAGATATAAGAATACTAAAGGTTAGCCCAGCACCCAACTGCATAAGGGAGTCAGATCTTATATGGCCAACTACTGTTCAAATCCAGGCCCTAAAAGCTTGAAAACCATGCCAGGCATGTGTGCATGCATGACCAAAACTCCAAGATAGAGAAATGGAGAACGGACCCCATGGGCTCTGGAGACAGAAATGCATCCCCTTTGCCAATTTAAATAAGCAAATAAATAAAATTAAAGTTACGTCCTGTCAAATTACTTTGGGATACATCTATATACAAACAAAGAGTTAAGATTCATTTTACAAAATATAGATATTTGAACCCTGTCATGATGTGAACAAAAATCTAAATTCTATTTTAATATAAATTATTTTAACTAGTTTTGATTATCAATGTTAATAACTGTCATTTGTTTTTCAATATTAACTTTTCATGTCAAAATAATAACCTAGTAATTGTTATTACAAGGTGTGAAATTTATTGTCTATTATAATCATTTGTGCTAACAATGCTTTGACTTACAAATTTATGAGTGCATGCTTTATCATATTAATGCTCTAAAATAAAATCAAGTTCACTAAAACATTTTATAGGCAATTCATGTAATTATGAAATGATTACATTATATTATTTATAATTGTACTTTTCATTTTTCAAAATAATGCAGTGCTTGTCTCTGTTGTGAAAGACTGAACTATAATATGCATTCATTTTAGTAGCTAAATGTAACTGCCTATCACATTATAAATACACAAAAATGTATGGTTTCCTCGCTGGTTTCTATTTCCTGAGCAAATAGCACCTGACGAAACTTGAAAATGAGGAGGAAAATTACAAGTGAAGGATCCACCAGGACATGACACTTGGTATAGCAGAAAAGTTTCTTCTAACTTTGAGTAACAATAAAAAACTCAAAACTATTCTTTCGTAGTTCACTTTTCTTTCTCAAAAAATAAATATTTACTTAATTTTATTTATTATTATTATTTTTTATTTGACCAGAGAGAGACAGCAAGAGAGAGAGAGAAAATGAGAAACCAAGTCACCATGTCTGAGACTCAAACTACAGTCAGCCATGTAGTAGTCCAGTGCCTTAACCACGATACCACCTGCCAGTCCTATAGTTTACTTTTCTGCAAGTTAGTCCAAAATATGTTTGTACTTAAATTAATAACAAAGCTCTCTTAACACTGTAGGAAGTAAACTAGAAGTTTCCATAGCAGTCACTATAAATGACAAACAGGTCTCATGCTGTGATGAAGGTTAATCTTCATTTTACTGGCCTTTCTATGTTCCTGCAGGCTTGATGCTGAAGAACACTTCTTATTGCACACTGAACAGACGAGCTTTTTCTTGGGATCTCCTAAAACAGAAACAAAATACATCATAATATAAATGAGAACATTAAGAAGAACAGGGAGGCCCATTCATGTGGCCAAGATGGTGGGGGTGCTGCTCAGTGATGCTAGAGGCCACATGGGGTGGTTTCTGGATTCACATCCCAGAGCTACCCGGGAATGTCTGGCAGGCTGACAGGTGCACCCAGGATCCCGGCTGGCTGCAGGGTGGGGTGGGGGAAGGATCTCAGCATGAAGACCCTGCCAAGGGTGCCCTCGTTCTTTCACAAAACAAATAAATGGACGGGAGGGGGCAGGGAACAATAGATTTAGTGTTCCTAGGTAATGTGCAATTTCTTTTTTTGTGTGTTTTCTCATTTTTTTTCTTTTTATTTATTACCTTCATTTTCTATATGTATCATTATGGCATACAAAATGCATTTTCCCACCCAGAATACACTGTATATTGGCTCAAAGATATTACCATACATATTATGCAATTTCATTTTCCTAATTTAAGATTCTAAACTGTTCAGTGTTATAGAAACATGCATTAAACACAGATAAATAATTTGTGTTTTAAACCATTTCACTTTAATTTTTTACTTTTTTTAAACTTTTTTTTTAAGAATTAATTTAGGGTCAGCAGGTACCAGGTGGCTAAGAGTGCTGGACTCCCACATGGCTGACCGCAGTTCAAGTCCTGGACCTAGCAACTTGCTTTCTCACTTCTCTCTCTCTCTCTGTCCCTCTCCCTGGTCAAATTTAAACAAATAAATACATACATACATACATAACTAGATAAATAAAAATAAAAGTTAATAAAATAATTCAAAAAAGAATTTAATTTTATTTATTATTATTATTATTTAAATTTCCTATAGGGCCCATGTGATCATCAGAGAGAGATAAAAACGGGTGGGAGAGTGAGAAAGCAGGCCGTCGGGTCTAGGATTTAAACTGCTATCGGCCATGTGGAGTCCATTGCCCCAACACCACTCACCTGCTGGCCCCTAAGCTCTTTCTTTTTAAATGTGAGAAATCGTCAGCATTGGTATACCACTTTCTGCAAATACGAAAATAGGCCTTTCATTTTTCCCTATTAACATAGTAAGAGGAAAAACATGGTTCCACAAAAAATCAAAATGAAATTAAAATGAACCAAAAAAGAAAATTAAGATTTATTAATTCATAACTTGATTGTGCTACTTCATTTGTATTTCAACAGAATATTTTATTTAGTTAGCTGTGTTTTTTTTTAAAGATAGAATTCCTACATGATTCTTTCCAGCTCTAGATTCTTGCAAAATTTATGAACTTATACTTTATCAAATCAAATGTTAAAAACGAGAATGAAGTAAAATCAAGTACAATAAATTATGTTGGCAATTCATATTAGACACACCAAAACAAAGACCAATTTTCTTACCTAATGATGTGTTTAAGGTATTTCATTTCCCATTTTATATTTCACAGTAGCTGTAGAAATAGACTCAAGAGGCCAGCAGGTGGTACAGTGGACAAGGTGCTGGACTCCCACATGGCCGACTACCGTTCAATTCCAAGACCCACAGTGGGAGGACCAGCAGATGGCATAATGGTTGAGTTGCTGGACTCCCACATAGTTGGCCACAGTTCAAGTCCTGGACCCAGCAGCTTGAAACTCATGCTGGGTACATGTGCATGCATGGCCAATATCCCAAGAGGAAAATGAAGGAGAAGGGATTGTGGTGTGGCCATCCCTGCTGGGGGTGATTTCTAACTTTCTCTTTCTCTGTCTCTCTCTATCCCTCTGGCTAGTGCATGTGCCCTATAGCAAAAATCTCTCTTAAAAAATTTTTTTAAAAAGACTCATAATGGGTACATGTGCATATATGCCCAAAATCCCAGCAAGAGAATGGAGGAGAAGAGACTGTGGCATGGCCATCCACCCTGGGGGGTGATTTCTCAATTTGTCTCTCACCGTCTCTTTCTAGCAAGCGCACATACCTTATGGCAAAATCTTTTTAAAAAATTATCTTAAACATGATATAAAACAGTACCATTTGCATCACCATCAATAATTCCACTTTTTTCAAGTTTTAATTGATTTCAAATACACAAACAAAATAAACATGCAGTATAATGAACCACCATGCACCCATTACCCACACCAACGATGACTAACACTGTTCCAGGCCCAGACTCAACTGTCCCCCTTCCACTTCTCAATCATTTGAAACAAATCCAGAACAAGTAAAATCAATATAATGAAGTGATGGAATTCAATTTTTGTTATAGGACTGTATTTATAAAAGAGAAGTACTTTTTTAAAAAAGGAAAACAGGATGTATTTGTCTTATTATTCCAGACACCTATTTTATTCAAATGCACTGATTTTAGCATCCTCAATTGTATAGCCAAGACATTTTTTTCCTCCATAATTGAGTAGTCATAGGGCTACTAAAAGAAAATTCTCCCCAGCAAAATGAATTTTTGAGTGTATGTACTTCATCATCAAGTGCCTATACATATCTATTATACATGAGGCGCCACTTTTTCAACTACCAGTAGCTGCGGCTGTCCATCTTCCACCCACAGCCCTTCAGCCTTGGCCCACCCCTCATAGCAGTTGCTCCTTGAGACCAGGCCCCGTCCTTTCCACCACGGAGGTCAGAGAATGAAATGTGAGACCTCTGCTCCTGCCCCTGCTCCTCCTGCAGGCACTGAGGGTAATGAACCAAACCCCGTATTCAACTGTCTCTTTTCTCACGTCTGCTCCCTTTGGCATCCTACAACTGGAACCCTAGTTCCTTTGAGAAAAAATCCAGGAAAAGCTATGGCAATTCACCTGAGAATATAGCTTTATTATCTCCCATAAATACAGCTCCTTCCCTAGCATGCACAGAATCTGAGCAAAACAGAAAAATGGCAAGTGGGTTGAGGACCTCTGCCCCTTCACTCTCTTCTGTTTTCCCTTGGGTAACTGGAAATGTTCTCACCACCCTATCAACTTCCCTAGGTTCAAAGACAACAGCACCTTCTAAACTGTTTTACCGAGATTTAATACTATTTTAGGGGCCAGCAGGTGGTCTGGTGGTTAAGGCACAGGACTCCCACATGGCAGAGTATGGTTTGAGTCCTGGACCTGGTGGCTTGCCTTCTCACTTTCCTACTCTCTCTTTCTCCCTGGTGAACACATATACCCTATAGCAAACTTTAAAAATAATAAATAAATAAATAAATAAATAAATAAATAAATAAATAAATAAATAAATTTAAATAGTATTTTAGTTTTCTTACATTCAGGTGAATCTGGTATCACTTTCAATTCAACTTTTCAACAATACTGAGGAGAGGTCAGCAGGTGGCATGGTGGTTAAAGGTACTGAACTCCCACATGGCCGACTGTGGTTCATGTCCCAGACCTGGTGGCTTGCTTTCTCACTTTCCCTCTCTCTCTCCCTCTGTCTCTCTCTTATCAAATTGGAAAATAATAATTAATAAAGTTAAATAAAAATCACTCTTTTAAAAAAGATGGGGCTGACAGGCGGCATGGTGGTTAAAGGTACTGAACTCCCACATGGCCGACTGTGGTTCATGTCCCAGACCTGGTGGCTTGCTTTCTCACTTTCTCTCTCTCTCAGTCTCTCTCGCTCTGTCACTCTCTGGTCAAATTAAAATAAATAAAGTTAAACAAAAATAATTCTTTAAAAAGATAAAAACAATACTGAGGAACACATGCCTTATGGCAGTAGGCAATGGTGAAATTCATACGATTATATCTAATGCTGTCATTTAAGTACTCAAGCTGCAACACGCTGGGTTCAGCATGCTTCTGGAACTGATCTGAGAACCTGCACACCATATGTTTCAGTTCCTATAGAAAAACAGGATCCATATTTAAAATCTCAACCTCTCTCCTATCAGCATTCTCAATTCTTATCACCTAACAAGGGGTAGCTGCAATCCTAGGTAGAACCTGCAAGATCTTCCCTTGCCTTGAATACCTCTGCCTTGCAATACCAAAGAATTCTCTGACTATGCATGAGAACACTGCTTTGCCTAATATTCCAGCAGGGAATACCTCTTCCCCAAATGTCTCTGTAGCCACAGAGAAGGCAAAGGAGAGCACACGCATGAGAGACTGAAATCACATACCAACTCCAGCCATCACTATACATAGTGACATTTGGCTAAAACAGCAAAGTTCACATTTCATGCAATCTGCAATGCATAAAAAGAAAAAATAATAAAACCAGGGACCAGCAGGTGGCATAATGGTTAAGGCACTGGACTCTCATGTGATTGACTGAAGTTCAAGTCCAGGACCCAGCATCTTGAAACTCATGCTGGGTGCGTGTATGTGCATGCTCAAAATTCCAAGTGGAGAATAGAAGAGAAGGGATTGCATGCGGCATGGCCATCCTCCTGGGGGGATTTTCTTGCTTTCTGTCTCTCTGTCTCTCTTTGTTCCTCTGGTGAAAGCACATGCCCTGTAGCAAAAAGTATTTCAAATAAATAAATAAACAAAATCTCCTTTTATAAATAATTTCTTACAAAAATCACCAGGAATTTGCACGATTCGCTATATAATAATACCCAAGGCCATTTACAAGAAACCTCAAAGAAATGATGTGTCTAACACAGCCTGAAGACCACATGCCCAGGGACAAGAAGGCAAGTTTCCAGAGTTTCCGCATGCAATCTGGCTTTTTACTTAGTTCAGCAAAGTTAATTTTAAAACTGACATGAAAGTTTTGTTACAATACATTGCAGACATAGATGAAGAAAATTAAGAACAGCGTTTTAACCAGAACAGCATTAAACTAATTTTTTAAAAAGCTATGAAGGCGAGTTCTATCAAAAAGTTATGCTTGCTTTTTGTAATCATAGAAAAGGCTCCAGTATACTGAATTCAGAAAAATACCATCTTCACTATATCACCCATAGAACCTTCAAAAAGAAAGAAACCAGAACACAGTGATGTCCCAGTGACGAGCTCCGATCTGAAGACATATTATACTAGTCCTACACCACCCTGAGCTTTCATGTGACGCTCACACCTAATGTGTAGCATCAACCAATGACGCCAAGTCCGAATCAGCTGTCATGCTTGTCCTGGCCTCTGCAGTTTCAGTGTTGTTCCAAACTCCCGGACAAGGAACAACTATAGACTAAAGATGCTGGGTACAGACTATCCTTTTCACCTGAATGTAGGAATAAACAGGAAAGGAGAAAAGAAATCCATTTTCCTCTCTAGTCACAGACACATTTCCACCCGCTTGCCAAGAGCCGAGGAGGAAAGGAAAGCCATGAGAATAGGATAGGCATAGAAAAATTTGCAGAGTTCCATGAACCTCAACCTCCTTTAAAAATGAGACACCGAGGAAGTAAAAAGTGAGCTGCGACAATACTACATCTGTTCAACTCAGCACAACCGAGTAAAGCCCTAAGCCAAAATATACCCATGGACTGCCCACTATCGGCTACACAGATACAGTCTAAATGATTTTATATATTACTATGTTGTGCTGGCCATAGCCTAGTGGTTAAGGGTGCCAGACCCCACATGGTGGATTGTGGTTCAAGTCCCAGCCCTTTTTGTTTGAAAAGCATACTGATGAATCCCAGCTGGATGGAGAAATGGAGGAGAAGGGATTGAGGCTTAACTACACCCCACTAGGGGGTGCTTTATCCCTCTCTGTCTCTCTCTGCCGAACACACTTGTCCCCAGGCAAATGAAAATGTTTTTAATGTTTTCGTATTTGGCTAACTATTAGATGGAGCTCAAATAGCATTTGCTTTATTAATTCAAATGTATTACATTCCCCATCATAATGTGGTTTTAAATTTTCTCCAACATAGAAAAAAAAATAAGCATTTAAAATATTAAATTTCACTGTAAAAATATGAAGGCAGCGAGCTATCAGGTGATGTGGTAGTTAAGACACTGGACTCTCACGTAGCCAATCTGGTTTGAGGCCTAGACCCAGCAGCTTCGAAATTACGACAGACACATGTGCATTCGTGCCCAAAATCTGGAGAGGAGAATGGAAGAGAAAGGATGGCTCTGTGGCCCTTTGCCCTGAGGGATGATTTCTCACTTTCCCTCTCTCTGTTTCTGTCTTATATATATATATATGTCATATGTATAGGTAGAAGAGCATCACTTAATAGTTCCAAAATGTATCTATAACACCATAGTCAATTTTAACAGTGTATGGATGAGAAATTCCATATGATCAAACATTAAAATTATAATTAATCGTCAGTGCATCTACCTAGGTCTACAGTTATGATAAACTGGGAGATGTGAAAAATGCCCAATCTGCTGAAATTAACTTAAAAAAGAAGCAGTGCTCAGTGGAAGGCAAGCCCCTGCTGCCAGAGCTCCACACCTGTGTGAAACAATGGGAAAGCCGGCTCTTCCTCGGGCGAGACCCGAGCACAGATCGCCCAAGCCAGGGAGAGGAAGCCCCTCCACAGGGCCCTCCAGCGACTCCTCACCAGTGTGGACATTCTCCTGGTGTCTTCTCAGGGCATCCTTGCTCTTCAGTCTCTTCCCACAGCTGTCAGCCTTGCACACGAACCTGACCTCCCGCCGGCAGATATCCTGGTGCTGCTCAAAACTGCAAGATAGCCAACAAAGACAAACAGGACCAAGAAACGTGAGGCAGCTACACCATGCCAAGCTCACCACGGGGGTATGGACCTCACGCTCCCTAGTACCATTTCAGGATTATTGCATGCATTATCTAGGCAGGTAAAGAAGGTAGCACTGAATTCTGCAGTCCTACGATAATCGCTCAGAGGCATGAAAACACACATGCAAAGCATGACCCATGACTGTAGAAGGTCATCTGATAACTCAGCACACAACCTTGATGCCGAACTGAAGGAAGAACTGCAAACGGAGCACTGGAAACTTCGCGAAGAATCCTTCAGACTGCTTTTTGCTGTACAGTGAAGAACACTGAAGGGAAAAAAGAAAAGGGAGAGAGAGAAACACAACTGAAAAATCTAAGCTGCAAAGGTAGGAGAATATTCCAGCTCTGAGTAAAGTCACATCGGTGATCCCTCTTTTCATTCTGTCTTTTGCCTTCTTACATTTTTAAATAGGGGGTTGTTGAAAAAATCATGATACATTTTTTGCATAGAAAATGTAGAAAAAATATATCATGACTTTTCCAACAACCCAACAGGATCTTATTTAACTGTATGCCCCAGTTCATCAACAATATGTTTTTTGTGGATTATTTAATACTAGGGCCCAGAAACTAGTGCAGTGGTAAAAGGTAATACTCTGTGAGGCAATCCCAATGGAAAGGATCCCAGTTCAAGTCCATAGACCTTCCTGAATATACCTGGCATACACTGAGAAGGGATTGCGGAGAGGCCACCCCTCCAGGAGGGGATTTCTTATTTTCTGTCTCTTTGTCACTCTCTTGTCTCTTTGGCAAGCACATGCGTCCTATATATAACAAAAATCTCTCCAAAATAATAATAATAATAAAAGCCACATACAGAACAATGTGTAGGATCATTTAATTCATCATTCTGTCATATCCTGTATCTATTCATCTTTAAATTATTCCTCCAAAGTTGGTGCGAAATACACAGTGCTTCCCAAAATGTCCATGTATTCTTTAGACTCTGAACCCTCCCCATGTCTTAAACCTTTCTGTGATTCCAAAGGGAATATCAAACACAGACAACCGAAACTTGATCTGTCAACTCCAAGTACCCGCTAAATTACACTGAACCTCAAATTAGTAAACCAATGAGCTCGACGTGGAATGGCAAGTTATTAAATGGACAGACCGATTAGCATAAACAATGCTTACTTGTTAAATTTTATAATCAGAATAGCTCAAAAATTAACATACTACACTAAGAGGAGATGAGTTGATGACAATGACCATATAGAAGGCTTACTGTGTCCCACTCACTGACACAAACACAGAAACGTTTGCACACACACACATGCTTGCACACATACAGATTAGAAACCCCGAGTTAAGCCAAATGGTTAAACAAGGTATTAGCTTATCATGAATATACGCACTGTCTTTGCAAAGCCTGCCTAACTGGGAATTTCTTTCCACAGTTCTTGCACTTAAATTCTTTCTCCTCCACAGGCTTCTGGTGCAGCGCCTGAAGATGTTCTGCAAGAATATCTTCACTGGGAAAACTTGATTCACACTGGGGACAGGCGTGGTCCTCTTTACAGGCAAGGCGATCTGTACAGTCATAAAGAAACAGACTTACAAACAGAAACTCAGAGCCAAGAATTGCTCCATTTTGCCCTCATTTGAAAATTAAAATGAATTTTGCTAACAGGTATCACATTAGTAAATTCTTATTATCTCTATGAGTATTAATAACATTGTCCTTAAAAAAATAAGAGGAGCTAGAGAGAAATATACCATATAATGTAAATAATGTTATTTAAATAAATTTAATCATTTAAATGTACTAAATAAAATTGAAATCATTTTATTTGTGTTTCACCAAATTATATCAAATCAAACTGAATTTTTTTAAAACATTGTCTTAATTGTTTATTTTATTTTATTTATTATTATTTCAAATTTGACCAGAGAGAGACACACACAGAGAGAAAGGGCAAGTGATAAAGTAAGCTGCCAGGTCAGGACTTGAACCAAACACCACTCCATCTGCCAGCCCCCAAACTGAATTTTTAATTGATCCTAATATGGAGTTATTACAGATGTTGAACTACAAAAAAAGTTTCTCCTGAAATAGGTCATCTTTGGCTCCCTTTTAGCTTCACCAGAAGAAAACTTCAACAGAGACAAACTAAATTGAATTCCCAAGGGTTATCACACATGTAAATTTAAAAAAATGCACAAGTAAAAAAAATAGTGCTGGCTACAGTGCAATGAGTGAAGCTCTACTGTTTCACGTGGACAGATATAGCCCTACCCAAATTTCTTAGTGTGCTGTTTAAATTACATTTTCCTTCCTGATTATCAGAGAAAATTAGATTTAGAAAATATAAAGAAAATAAAAATCACCAATAAGCCTGTCATGAAGAAACACCGCTGTAATTTAGTTCCAGGCCTGACTTGTTTTTTGTGCATACCTATTTTATGCACCATCTAGGAATAACTACTCTAATAATAATACTTCACATGCTGCTCTTTTTTTTATATTTAAGATCTACTTTCAAGTCAACTTTTTTTTTTTAAAGGTAACAAAATTTACTTAACTAAACTCTCCATGGTAAGACATTTAGGTGGCTTTTTCTTTTCTTTTCTTTTACTGCTTTTTTTGGTCTTTATTTTTGTTTTCATTATGTGTCTTCACTTTTATAAATAAGACACTAAGAATTCTAAAATAAACATAGCAACAATACATGTATCTGTTTCACAGAGAGAGGGAAAACTCCTTTGGTTTCTATTTATTCTTTTGACAAAGGTAACAGAAACTAGTACTTAAATAACTAAAGAAGAAATCAGGGCAGATGAATAGATTTATTTTTACATTAGAATAATGCACACCCAAAATATGAAATCAAAGGAAACAGAATAATATGGAAATAAACCCCAGTTCGCCAAATCTGACATACCAAATAGCATAATGCATATTTGAAAAACAGAATCGTCTGAGCCTACACTCCCCTTCCCCCCCTTAAATAATCTACCTGAAACAAAGAAGCATAACCGTAAGCTGTAATGGTGAGAGAATGCTCAGACTTCCTACGCTGAGCAAGTCACCAACTCTCTGAGGCTTTCCTTTTGCACACGAGAAAGGTGAGTACAGAGGCAAGGTGTGAAGATGGGCCCTAGATCCTAAGGAATTGCCAATGACATACCATTAGAATATATAATTGATATAAAAGCAACAACTTGGAACCAGCGTCGCTTCTGAAGTGATTTTCTACACAAAATGGAAAAGTACTGTGTGGTAAGCAGCAGCCTGTTGTCTGCACATCCCCACAACTCCTGTGCTGAAACCTAATCCCCAAGGGAGCAGAATTAAGAGGTGGAGCCTTTAGGAGGTGATTAGGTCATGAAGGCTCCAACTTCATGAATATGCTTAATATTCTTATAAAAGAGGCCCAAGGGAGTTTTTCTGCCCCTTCCATAATAGAGGAGCCATCTGTGAACAACAGGCCCTCACCAGACACCAAATCTGCTGGTCACTTGAGCTTAGACTTCCCATGCTCCAGAACTGTAGGCAATAAAGTTCTGTGGCTTATAAATTACCCAGTCTACGGTGCTTTCTTATCACAGTCCAAACGATCTAAGAAATAATCTAGTACAAAACGGGAGTATCTGTGAGATCACTCATAAGTCCCTGGAGAGTAAAATACGGCATTACATTGATAGAAAGAAAGCGCACTAATAATTCACCAGCAGCTGACAACCCAGTAACACCCATCTCCTGGATGGCAGGTCTGGGATTCGAGCCAGAAGAACCTGTGGTCAGCTAAAGTTTTTGATCACCCAACTACGACAATCTAGCAATCCTGTTAGCTCTGTGATCAGAATAGGAGATTCCCAGAAGTTTTACATTCTCTGAAAATCTCTAACAAGAATGAGGCCCCAGAATCAAACTGCTAGGATCCAGGGACCTCCCTTCACACCTTACCTCTGCAGGCACTTCTTTTCCTGTGCAAATAAGAAACTGAAGTCTCAGAGAGTTAGTGACATGCTCAATGCTACAGGACTGATTAATATCAAAGCCAAGAAAAGAATGCAGAAATTCTCACTAAATGCTCACCACCTGTCAACCCCCACATACCAGGGAAGGTAGTGAGGGCCAGCAGCTGCCCCAGCAATGCAGTTTCCCCTCACCTGTACAATCCTAGAGTATATTCATTACTCACTCCCAATGTTCTTTTCCTTTAAAAAATGAGCACACACCTGGGAACCTGCTGAGAGCAATTCTGACAAAACTTTCTCTCAAGGGAACCAGCAGTTAGCGTAATGGCCATGTCGCTGGACTCCCACATAGTCGACCGCGGTTCGTGTCCCGGACCCGGTGGCTTAAAATTCACGCCGGGCACGTGTGCGTGCGTGCCCAAGATCCCGAGAGGAGAATGGAGGAGAAGGGATTGCGGCGTGACCATCCCCCCTGGGGGGTGATTTCTCGCTTTTTGTCTCTATGTCTCTCTCTGTCTGTCTGGCGAGCGCACGCACCCTACAGTGAAAATCTCTCCAAAAAAAAAAAAAACTTTCTCTCGAGAACTCCATATTATAATGATCCATAATGCTACCACGGTTCAAACCACATCTCTTCTATAACTTTTATTCTCTCAGATAACCAAATGCCATACCTTTTTTCCCAGCTGTTGACTGTCTTTTAGAATTTTCAACTTCTCCTTCTTTGATCACTGTCACAATTTGCTGTTCTTCCTCATCGGCTTCCATGTCACTGTCCAGGTAGCCAATCAGAAGCTCTGTATCTGTTTCTATGTCTTCAACTGCCAAATAGAAAATGTTTTCTCCTTCCTGAAACAAAGTTTCAAAAAATGCTAAACCATTCATTCGTATCTAACAGTAATTAAGAAGAGTATCTATCCATGTGCCCATGAAAAGATGCTATTACTCTTTTATATCTAATTGATCCACACACTGAAAAGGGTAAGTGACAATATTTAGTCATCTGGCACATAAGATACAAATACATATTTGTAAAAACATAATTATATATAAAACAAAATGAAATAATTATGTAAACATTTTATTATGAATATTTTGCATTATTAATTGTCCTACAAGTAACACTTTGTGGAAGCTTATTACTTTGCGGCCATCCATAATTGCAGTTTGTCAGGAAACAATGTCATTTACACACTCAGAGAACAATACAATATCAACAATTTCCTGGTGATTAACATTAAATCCAAAACTGGGGAGAGAAAAACAACCTCTCACGTTCCAAAACACACCAGAGGATGATCTGCAAATGTGTCCCCTAAAATTTTCAAACAGCTGGGTAAGAAATAGGAAAAAGAGTAAACATCTGGGCAGTCCAAAGCGTTGACTGAGCCATCATGTATGCTGCAACTTCTCAGCCTAACAGATGGAAGAAAACATTTAAAGAAGTCCACTATTGACATACTGAAACTTTTTAGAAAATTCCAGAAGACAGAAATCAGGCATTGTCTAAATGATAGATTACCAGTGCAAGGAAAAAAAAAAAATCTACACCAAAAACAGATTCAGAAGAAGAATGCTGCAAAGAGCCTTCTTTCCAAGGGGACTCCAGAGAAACATCACGCTCGGAATCAAATGCAGCAAAAGCCCCTCTGGGCCATGGGCCAATCACTAGGGAAGCCAGAACTGGGGCTGCTTTGCTGGCTCTCCCCAGGAAAAAGCACCCAGAATTGCTCTTTCAGACAGTTGAGGGTTTGTTCTGGGAAGGTTCCGAGTTTGGCTGCTGAGGATAAAGAGAAGCAAAGCATAGCCTGAATTTATTGAACCTTCGTGGTGGGCAAAGGGAGGAAAGGACAAGGAAAATAAGCTCCACTCAGGAGTGAAATTCAATAAAGCTCCGAGCACAGAACAAAGTGGTCTTCCCTTTGGCAATACCACAAAAACCTACCTAAAGGAGGAGGAGGACGACAAGGAAGGGAGAGAGGTAAGAGGACAGACAAGAGGTGGGAGGAAGAGGAGTGGGTAATGAGTGCACAGGTGGGTAAGTGGACAGACACACAAACAGAACCTCCAGGAACAACCGGAAGGCTGTGGGCCAGACTGTTTATATGGTTATGATGTTGAGGATGGGAGAGGGGCAATTATCCTACACTCAATATGGTTTTAGTTGGGGGTTTTTATTTTACATTTTTACAATAAGCATAGATTATTTTGTCATTCTAAAAACAATATATGTTAGAAAATTCCATAGAAGTGGCAGAAATGATGATCATATTCATCCAATTCTGGGGAAAGGAGGTTTGGTTCGAAAGTTCAAAGCACTGAAGCAAATTGAACCATTAGCTTCACTTAATTAAAGGACATTTCTATAATATTTAGAGCACTCTTGGAAGTTTCTGAATTTCATACCTCCAGGAACATGAAAAGTTATTTCTAATTGCAATCGTTACTCTCAGTGCTGTATCTCTTGCATTTTGAAAGACATTATGAGCTTTTCACCTGCCACACATGGCATCTACAAGTGCTCTATTTAACACAAGAGCAAGTCTGCAGTAGGGGAAATTTGCAAATTCATGAGTTATACACAAATCTCCTATGAAATGTTGAGACTGTCTGTCTCATCTTCCAGAAAAAGCTGCATCAAGTTTATTCTCCATGTCACCACCAGGTCTGGAATAGCAAATGGTAATTAATTCTTTTCAAGGGACTATTAGCATAGACCCAATAGATAGAAATTTCAATGAATTAAAAAGGATGATTGGCTAAGAAAATACTGTGGCTAAGAAATTTTAATTATAAAAATTTTTCTAAATATTATGCTTTCTAAAAACCATTCACAAGTAAGTAGATGAATTAAGAGATGTTAGTAAACACACACACACACACACACACACACACACACACACACACATATTCTGGTAAAGAGAGATCTTCTTAACTCCAAAGTGGAAATTCCCTGGGTCTGAAAACCATTGACCATTGACTGAGGAGTTACCCAAAGCATCTCAGGACTCACCTAATGAAGACTTCAGAACACAATCATAAATCTCAGTGCTTATCTGATCAATAGCCAAGAAAGTTAATTGAAACGTCTTTCTAGCATGTAAGTCATTAATCTTGTGATGGCCTGCATAGCACCAAGAAAAGATAATAATGTTTAATTTTAAGACATGATAACGCTCACTTAAATTGCAATTGTGAGACATAGTGTGTGTATGTAGGGGGGCTGTAATAAAAGAACACTTCAATATGCCAGCTAAAACTTTAATGAAAGGAATGGCAGCATTACAGTATCTAAAGAACCAACCAATCATGTTTCCCCTGTTTCCCAAATATGTGATATGAAGAGGAATTTAATTATAATCTATGTATCTAATGCTCATATCTAAATCTCTTTCTACACATAACTCTTACCACTGTGTAGGCCAAGAGAGTCTTCTTTTTCATTTGCTGCCACATTATTAAGAAATATTCTTTGGGCAAGCCCATAACCTAGTGGTTAAGGGAGAGAGATCACACATGGCCAACCTTGGTTTGAATCCCAGCTCCAGCAGCTTGATTTGCATGTGTGCACCAAATCCTGATAGGACGCAGAAATGGAGAAGGGATTGTGGTGTAAACACACCCCATTGGAGAGTACTTTCTCTCTCTTTAGCCCATGTGCCTTCCGTAAATATTTTTTTTATATATATATAAAAAGAATCCTCTTCAGGATCAGCAGATGGCATAATGGTTACTTTGCTGGACTCTCACGTAGTTGATCGACCTCAGTTTGAGGGCTGGACCCGGTGGCTTAAACTCACACTGAATGCATGTAAGTGCGTGTCCAAGATCCCGAGAGGAGAATGGAGGAAAAGGGATTGCAGTGTGGCCATCTGCCTGGGGGATGATTTCTCACTCTCACTTCCTGTCTCTGTCTTTCCAGTGAGTGCACGCACCCAAAAGATAGGAAAAAAAAAAAAGATAGGAAAAAAAAAAAAACCCTCTTTAAAAAAAAGTACCTTCTTCTTTTTAGAATTGATTTAGCTCTTCTTTTTGGACAGAAAAGCCCTCACCAGAGGGACAGGAAGAAAAAGAGAAGGTGGCCCTCCATGGGGCATGGTCTTGCGCAGTCCCTCTTCTTCCATTTCTCCATTCCTCCGTCAGGTCAGGACTTTGGGCACGCATTCGCATGAGCCCCAAGCATTTTTCAAGCCACTGGGCTGAGATCCCAACCCCCAATGGCCCTGTAGGATCCAGTTACCTCTGTGTGCCTTGCGCCTGACTGCTATGTCCTGAAAATATCCTCTTAAATTGCTTCTTTGCCTACACTGCACTGACTTCTAAATACCTTACAATCCGTACAAGTCTTTTCGTGTTCTTCTCTTCCTTCCAAAGCTCCTGTTGTCAAAACTTGCCATATTACTAATCTCCAGAGCCATTTTCCCCACCTATCGATGCATTTCAGGCTGGATCTTCTGCCCTTTGAAGGAAAGGACTGAAAGAGTGTTCCGCCAATGCTCTGGGACTATGTGAAGTACGTGTTGTCATTAGCCTGCTATAAAATTGTGCTCCGCATTTGATTCTTATTTTAATGTTCCAATCCAGTGATTTACTTCTCCTTGTTGCAGCTCTCCTTTCCAGTCATTATTTCATGGCTTGATCTCTGAACACAGACTCTTTAAGACCGCGTGACCCTTGCCTTTATATCTTAAGGATTATCCACCTTCCTGTGCCTCCATCTGAGGGCTGGGGCATCCTTACCTCGGCTGCCACTGACTCCTGGTGATTTTGCTAAAAACACCTGGAAAGGTGTTGAACATCATGGTCTGCTGCTCAAAAGCAAACATGCCTAGCATGGGTTTCATGGTACTGTAAAATCTGAATACAACATAAAATAAATGATTTTACATGTGCTATTCCTCTCTCGCATTAGCATTTCTGTCCATCTTTTTAAATTTTTGGTGCTCCTCAGTCCTGTTTCATTTGCTTTATTTTATTTGCACACCATTGTTGGCTCATTATTTCTACTACAAATTGTTTGTAATCAAAAAGTTGCAAAACTCTGAATGTCCAATGATATTGTCATCCTGGATCTCATGATCTTGTGTTCCGTTCACCTGTTCTCACGCTAACACGATCTTCTGGTGTGGACCCCTGATGCCAACCACTTGTCTGAGTTACAACTAAAGCAAGCAACCATCTGGTTACGGGGCACTTGGGACTCTCAGTGTGCTAAACCTGGGAGAGCCTCAGGCAAAGCAAGACAGTTGGTCACCCTAACTGTACCCATCGTGCTCACCAGAATCCTATTCTTAGATCCACCTCCTTCCCTATCTCCAGGCCCCAGTCAGGATCTGCATTAGAACCAGTCATGCCCCAAATAGCAGGTAGAATCCCATAATCTGAACCCATTACATTCTCTCACTCCAACTATCCTTCAAATGAGCCACTTCTTCTTCAGTTCACTTTCACACTTCCTCTTAGCAAGCCCTGAGCTGGGGCGGGTCCCACAATGCAGCAATTACCTGGTATCCAGAGAAACCAGATGCCATGTGACCAACTAGGGATGAACTCTAAGTCCTGGTGGCAACATACCAGAAACATGCATGTGCCCAGGAACCTAACATGAAGGGCAGGTGGAAGAAGTGCAACCAGCCAGAACTGTAGCAAGGAGCCATGGGGCAGTAATAAATAACTGGGTTCTGGATATACTTTGAAAGGAAAGTCCTAATAGACTCTGCAAGAAGTGTGCAAGAAGAAGGGTGAGTCCAGAGTGATGAAGTTTTCCTTCAAAACTTCAGAGATGTTGCTCTACTTAATAAGGATTCTTCCTAAGGATTCAAATAAAAACTGGTTACCATGAATTTTTGCTTTGAATCTTCTGGGTTGTCTGGAAATTCATGATAGATTTTTGCATAGAAAAACAGAAAAATATGTCATGACTTCCCCAGTGACCTAATATATCTTCTACCTTATGTTTATATATTTTTTGCTTGTGGTCCTTCACTTAGATATTCAAGAGGAAGAATGGTCTTCAAAAGGTTCATAGAAAATATTATAAAAAACTGTACGGATTTAATTTTTTTTTTGCACCAAGATAAATTCATATGTTAGCTCCATTTATCCATGAATCTTTGTCCCCTTGTCATTTTAGTCATTTATTTTATTTTATTTTTTTAGAGAGAGATTTTTGCTCCAGGACATGTGTGTTCACTGGAGAGACAGAGAAGATGGAGAGACAGAAAGAGAGAAATCACTCCCCAGGGGAGAGGGCCACACCACAATCCCTTCTCCTCCATTCTCTGTTCAGAATTTTGGTCATGTGTGCAAACACACCCAGTGTGAGTTTCAAGCCTCCAGGTCTGAGACTCGAACAGCAGTCAGCCATGTGAGAATCCAGTGATGTAATCATTATGCCATCTGCTTATCCCTCAACCATTTTTTTTAAAGCTACTTACTATCCTTCAATAAATCTACAAGGTTTGTCATTCACATCTCCAATGACAAACATATATACTTTGGATGATAAAATACTTGCAAAGCTCTTCTTCTGGACAGCTAATGCATTTTGACAAGAGACGCAGAGAGTAGGATCCTGTTTTATTGAATAAAGCTGGAAAAAAATAGTGATGGCTCAGATTTTATTAGACTCATCATTTTGATAACATCATGTAATGTGGAATTCAGATTTTCAAGCAAACTTACACACACAAAGAAACACACAAGGGTTTTTCTAAATATACTGGTTGCCAAGGTTTTCAAAACAAACTTATTTAATAAAATAAACAAATCTGGGGGAAAAAAGCAATATTCTGGATAAGATAATTCACCAGAAAAGTGAGAGGTATGGGCTGTGACAGAGCACTCTCTGGAGTGCTCCACCAAAAGTCTGACGCCGAAACACTCATCTTAAATTCAGAAGGCTGAGAAGAGTAGCTGTAAGTGGGAGACCACTGAGACAGAGGAACACTGTTCCACATGAACACAGCACTTGGCAGTTTTCTAGTTCATCCTTCACTTTACATTTCATCTCCCTTTCACATTAACCTTTGAGATATGGATGGAACGTCAAGCACATTGGGCAGATGATGGGCTTTGAAGTCCAACATCCTAGTACACAACACACTAGTTGTGGATTCTTAGGAAAGTTTATCCAAACACCTCTGAGTCTCAGTTTCCTCATCTATAAATGGAGTCAGTAGTAGCTACTTCAAAGAGTTGCTTTAAAAATTAAATAATATAGAATATGAAAAAAGAACTATTATATAGTAGGCACATAGGAAATGGTTATCATGAAGGTCTATCTACAGCAGGCATGCCTCC
>NW_006159859.1:3112709-3122616 GCF_000334495.1 Tupaia belangeri chinensis
AGGAATGACTCCATCATGAACTTCTCTGACTTGCCTGTTTTATATATGGGCAACATCAGGCTAAGTGATGATAAATAAACTGTAAGATCACATAAATAGTAAATCCTAGAGCCAGAATCAAACCAGAGGCCAGGAATAGTACCATGAGAAAAACCAGAATGGCTAAGTCAGAAATGGAATGAAATCAGTTCATCGAAGCAGGTATAATTTTTTTTTAGAAGAGATTTTTACTAAGATGTGTGTGCTTGCCAGAGAAACAGAGAGACAGTAAGCGAGAAATCATCCCCAGGAGGATGGCTATGGCGCAATACCCTCTCCTCTCGGGATTTCAGGCATGCACGCGCACACACACACACACACACACACACACACACATCCAGCCTGAGTTTTTAGCCACCGGGTCGGAGACTTGAACTATGATCAATCATGTGGGAATCCAGCAACGTAACCATTATGCCATCTACTTGTTCCAAAGCAGTTATCATTTTAATTTCACTGGATAAAATACTTTCCAAATAAGCCTATAATAATACATTTCAGGACCAAAGGGAATTTGGTCCCATATAATTTTTTATTCACTTTACTTTCTGATGACTCACAAAATAATTTTTTTTTTTTTTTCGGTCAAGCACTGGAGTCAGAACCTTACTTACTATGTGGCCTTGGTTTCATGCACAGGAGAAACTTAGAGTCAACTGACTGACTACATCCGATATTAATATAGTCTTAGCTACCATGAGTATTACACAAGAAGAGCACTGAATTAAAAGTCAATGACTGGTCATCAGGTTTGGTTTTGTTACTCTTGGGCACTGCCACCTTGAGCAAGCCTCTGATCACCTGGAACTCTCATTTCGTCTACACAACAATGGAAATGGATTTTACTATCCCATCCCTTCCAGAGCTAGATTTAATCACAAGTGAAATAAACTCATCTTTTTTTTTTGGGGGGGGGCGAGGTTTTTGCTATAGGGCGTGCACTCTTCAGAAAGACAGAGACAGACAGACAGACAGACAGACAGAAAGTGAGAAATTATCCCCCAGGGGGGATGGCCACACTGCAATCCCTTCTCCTCCATCCTCCTCTTGGGATCTTGGGCATGCACGCACATGCACCTGGAGTGAGTTTAAGCCACCGGGTCCTGGACTCAAACCGCAGTCGACTACATGGGAGTCCAGCGACACAGCCATTACGATAACTGCTGGTCCTGAAATAAACTCATCTTTGAGACAGTCCAGTTAATGAAACTAATAGGAAAAGTACAGATACAGGCGGATCTTGATGATCTCTTTGCTTCTCAGACCTGACCCTGCAGAAAGGAAGTCTGGCATAAAATTAAGAGAAAAATGTATCTAGGATGCCAATGAAAAGTTAAAATACACAACCTTGTATGGTTGAAAGGTCTGTTCTCCAAAATTACTTAGAGTAATGTAAGCCATCATTTGATAAGATTTTATCAATACAACTGCTTCTGTCTTGCGGCAATGTTTAGGACCAAATGAACTCAAGATGCCTTCCAGTCGAATTCTTACTGATTCCATCGCTGCACGGAAATGTTTACTCTTGAATATCTAGGCGATGGATCTACTTTTCAAATTCCCTATCTCCCTTCACATCCGGTACTTATAAACTTCAACTTTCTGACAATTTGTCCATTGTCCCTTCTCGAGTACCATGCCTCACGAGGATAGATTTCATGAACTCACACATTTGAGGTTCAGTTCCGTTGTTTCAAAACAGCAAAGTAACTGTCTCTTGTTTCACAAGGAAATTCTGATCCCCACTGTGTGCAAATAAATACAAGTCCAGAAGAGGCCATGGGTGCTTTGGTATTTCAGCTGCATCCATGACTTAAACTTGGATTTTGTTTACTTATTGGCAGGCTGCGGTCCACATGTGGACAACGTAAGAGAAACTGTGATTGTGAGATTGGCAAAGACAATTCGCTGTATTGAAAAGATAGCAAGCTGTGAAAATCCACACTACCCAAAAATGACTAATGGGTAATTCACGCAGGAAATCATCTCCTTAACCACTCTTGGGCTTGCAAACTAACAATTCATACTACTGTGGTGGGCCTTGGATCGCTGCTCAATTATCAACAGAAGCAGAAGACAAGTAATAAAGGAATGGAAAAGAAAATAGAATAATAATTAAGAATTTTCTATTTGCTGTCCTCTCACTTAACTTTTCTTTGATACAACTCTGAATCAGTCTCAATCTACAGATCACATCATCTCTACAGAGCTCAACATGCAAGCCAACAAACATCAGGGAAAAAAATCATTTCCACCCTAAAAAACCTACGAAATGTATCTATAATAACAATTTAACAGTAAAACCAAAAAATTCATTAAGAAGACATTTTCGTAATAGATTGTAGCAGAATTCCCCTCCCAACAAGAAAACAAGATGCCACGTGATTCAGAGTGCTAGAGATAGAGCCCAGATCCAGTGTATTCAATGCAGTGTGGATTAATTCTCAAATACTATTTTTTTCATTATTGTATTTGTTAAGTATGATCTGAAAGCACCCTACCATTTCACAGCAAAAACCTCCTTGATCATTGACTTCACTGTATCATTGCTAATTTTTTGAGAGGTTTTTGCTATAAGCTTGCCAGAAAGACAGAGACAGAAAGTGAGAAATCACCCCCCAGGGGGATAGCATGCCACAATTCCTTCTCCTCCATCCTCCTCTTGGGATTCTGGGCATACATGCACATGCGCTCGGCATGTGTTTAAGCCACCAGGTCTGGGATTCAAACCACAGTCAACTACATGGGAGTCCAGCAACATAGCCATTATGCCAACTGCTGGCCCCAAGAAAATAATTTTTACAGGCTGGACTTAACTTCATTCAACTGCATATTAATGTTACCAAATTTCATGATCACTCACAAATTAAAGAAAACTACTATTTGCATTTGACATATAAATGCATTTGTTTATAAAATAAGAATAAATAAAAGTTAACCAAAGCCATTTTTCTATGTTTTGTTTTGTTTTGAGAAGTTTTTGCTATAGGGCGCGTGTGCTTGCCGGAAAGACTCAAGCCATGGTCGACTACATGGGAGTCCAGCGACGCAGCCATTACCTATCCATGGGTCCCCACCATTTCACTATTCTATAGCCCAGTTTTCTGAGTTAGTCCAGACTGGATTCTCTGTTGGTTAACCAAGGAGTACCTGAGTTAAGACTCTGCTTGTCTGTATGTAAAACGCCTTGACATTACCAATGAGGTGCCGAGAGCTACACAGCAGTCTGGCTAAGAGATAAAAATACTTACGCAGTAGACTAGTACATGCACATATATACAAGTATGCACTCAGCACTTGCAGATTAAAAATGTGATGCTTTGCCAAACCAAATACTCACATGCACATAAATTGCAAGCCAGAGTTCAAGTGGAAGCATTTGCTTTCTGTTATTTTACAAGAAACAGACGTTAAGCTTTGTCCAATTGACAAGACCCACTCAGCTGGGTCCACCCCATCAGGAAAGAGGTGAGAGTTAGCAGCAATAAAGCTATAAAGACAAAAACTAGAAACCTGGCAGGGGTAAGATAATGAAAATACAGCTAATGTATATCGGCATGCATAAAAGCCACGTGTTTTGCATATACTACCCTATGTAATGTAATCGTCACAAAAATTCAGGGAGGTGGGTATTATTACAATCAAGCCACAAAAAAGAGCAAGTTTTGAAGACTATTTTTACAGCTATGAAGGTAGGAACAAGGTCATTCTTCTAGCTTTCATATCTCAAGTGCTGGCATAGGGCCTGGTGCAGGGCAGACGACCAGTAGCTACCAGCTGAATGATGAGTTGAATAATCTGCTCAGCTAGAGAGGGTTGAAGTCAGGAGCCTTCGCAAAGTCCTTTAGATAGTAAAACTGATACCTTTCTACTGCTCAAAACTGACTTTCTCAATATCAGCCCAACGGGGCTGAGTTCTGCATTCCTTTATCAAGTGCATGTTTTTCTATTTACTCTAATGTTACCCCATCTCTCCATAAGGCAAATTCTCCACACTGATCACTGTCATAGCCAGCCTTGAAGGTGGCCCCCAGCGGTGCCTCGCCTCTGGTATTCACACCCTCCCGCAATCCCTTCCTGCACTGGATCAGGATTGGCTTGTGTGACTAACAGCATTGAACAGAAGTGATGACTTGGTATATTGTTTCCAAGATCAGTTTATGAAAGACACGCTCACCCGTCTCTATCACTCTTGCTCATCACCCTCTGTGGCATAGTGGTTGTGGCACTGGACTCTCACATAGCCAACCACAGTTTGACTCCCAGACCTGGCAGTTTGCTTTCTCACTTTGTCTCTCTCCCTCTGTGTCTCTCTGTGTCTCTCTCTGCTGAGCACTATGGCCTATAGCAAATTTTTAAAAATAATAATAAATTTAATTTAATAAATAATTCTTAAAAATAATGAAATAAAAATAATATAAAATAGTAAAATGAAAAATGAGATGTTATACTTATCTCTGTAATTTCCAAATCTAAATTAAATAATTCTGTATTTTAATAGTTTTTTAATAAGCAGATCAGAAATTTATTAAAGCATTCAAAATACTGACTAGGTCAAATTTTTTTTCCAATACCACATATATATTTTTCCTTTAGTACATCAAAATCAACATTTGTAAGACATACCAACTTCTTATAAAACTAAAGAATCCTTTGGGTTCATTTGATGCCAATCTTTCACATTTAGAATTTTCTAGTCGTAAGTGGAAACTTTTCACAAGTCTGAGCATATAGTTCAACTGATTATTCTGAAAAACAGACATGTGGGAAGACTTGTTTGCTTACTAGATCCTTCTTTAATAACTCAAATACTTAAATCATCATTTCCAAAGAAAATTTTCCAAAGTCAAATAAACTGCAACACTAGAAATATAATCAAGTCTCCAAGAAGAAGTTCCAGTCCTCTGTCAAAACAGACCTCAAATTTTTAATCCCTTGTCCAAAAAATTTGGACTAAGTATTGACGTTTTCCACCAAGCAAGCCACATAGCCACAAATGTTTCTCATTTACTCCACTCCCGGGACGTACAGCTCAAATAAAAAATTTCCTGAATACCCCAAATTTCAGATGCAATTTAGAATGCAAGTGATTCATAATGTAATGCAGGAAACATTATGATCTTCTCTTACCAACTCAATATTTCTGGAATGTAATTCTCAGGAGATCACCTCAACGAATTACAAAGCTGACATTGCTTTCAGCCATGTGACCCAACTATTAAGCTTTCTGCCCCTGGCTCAGATGTGATTTTGAACCCTTTGCAATCCCCTACTACAGCTACTGTTCAAATAAGAAATGTTACCTCAAGAGAACTAACAAAGTTTCCCTATTGTTCTATGATGAAAAACATGCAAATAGTGTACTCAATCCCCCTGTTAAGAAAAGGCAAAACAGTGCAAAAAAAAAAAAAAAAAAGAAAAGAAAGGCTACTGTCATTGTTTTCTGCACCAAAAGACACCCAGTGGCCTCTGAATGGACTTAGAGTCTGATTAAATTCAAGAGTGAAATTTTGCAGAGCCTTGAGTTACATGAAACCTATTCTAATCCCACTTTCACCTGTCCCCCTCTTGTTAAATCATTAATAATAATTGGGACCAGCAGTTAGCATAATGGCTATGTTGCTGGACTTCCATGTAGTGGACTGCGGTTCAAATCCCAGACCCGGTGGTTTAAATTCACACTGGAAGCATGGGTGTGCATGCCCAAGATTCTGAGAAGGGAATGGAGGAGAAGGGATTGCAGTGTGGCCATCCCCCCTGGGGGGTGATTTCTCACTTTCTGTCTCTCTGTCTCTCTCTGTCTTTCTGGAGAGCAATATGCCCTACAGCACCCCCCCCCCAAAAAAAAGAGATTAATACAGTATGAAAATTACAATAAAATTCATCAAATGAACCCCAAAATAGTGTTAAGTCTTTGCAAATGTGATGACTGAAAATGAGAAAAGTGTCAGTGCCTACCGTAAGATATAGAGGCCATAGTATTTATCACTAAAGAGAAAAACAAATCTAGCTGAAATAATATTCTCTACAAATATAATAATGAAGAACTTAATAAAGCAATGAGTGGACTTAAAGTAAATTTCACGGGACCAGCTGGTGACATGGTGGTTAAGGTGCTGGACACTCCCACGCGGACGACCACAGTTCGAGTACCGGACCTGGTGACTTGCTTTCTCACTTTCCCTCTCTCTCTCTCAGTGTATCTCACTCTGGTCAAATTAAAAATAAATGAATGAATAAATAAAATTAAATAAATAATTATTTTTAAAAAAATTTTAAATACAGTAAATTTCATGTATCTGTAAGAAATCTGGGTAATAGTAACATTTGCAAAGAAACAATCAAATGGAATCTATAAATTAAAATTAAAAGATTACAAGATGAATTTGCCTCAGGAAGCCATGATGAAATATAGAAATACTCAGAAAAAATAAAACAAATTAATGTCTACATGACAAGAAAAAAAATCAATCAGTTTAGATTTGTGGTTGGGTCAATGCATGTCATAAATAATCTAAAAAGCAACCTGAATACCTCTGACTGCCAAAGAACCTGTTTTCCATCCCAACTCAGTCACCTGGTTAAGAGTCACATCTTAGGTATCCATACCCAAAGAGACAGTGATCACAATGATTATCTAATACTTATTTGTACTGGAAACAAACAAACAAAGAAAGGTTAGATGATATTTAAAACAGAATATTCTATAGGACTGCATTTTCTAGTTACTTTAAAACTTAATTCTGGGGCCAAAAAGTGGCATGGTGGTGAAGGTGCTAGACTTCTACGTACCCAACTGTGGTTCGACACCCAGACCTGGCAGCTTGCTTTCTCCCTTTCTCTCTCCTTATCTCTTGTCTCTGTCTGGTAAATACACATGCTCTATAGCAAATTAAAAATAGTAATTTTCCCTCTGGCCACTGTTGACTTTATATTTAGAACTGAATGAAATGAGCATAATCCTCAACAAATTATCAGAGCTCCTATAAATAAATGACCGCAGGTATACCAACCACTATGTACACACAATATACCCAAGTATTGTTGTTCCCTTATTTTTATCCCTTCCTCTCCCACTTCTGCCAACTGTAATTTTACTTCCTCTTCTGCATCTTAAGATCCCAGAGGCTAAGCTTTCACATGAGCCCGATCACTTCTCTGACAGATTAAGTTATCCAATCTATGCATTTTCATTATAAGGTCCATCTAAAAAAAAAATGCACCTTTTTCTCTTCTTTAATTTCTACTGAGGGATCACCTGAGCTCCACTCACAGTTTCTATCAGAGCCTAGTGTTCTATGCAGCAGTATACTAGGATCCAGGGAAACAAAACTCCATAAAACAGTGTTCCTACCTGGAATGATTTGATTTTATATGGCAACTTACCTTAGCTATGATACACTAGATAGTAGGTAAAACATTACTCAGAGTGTGTCTGTGAAGACATCTTTAGATGAGATTAACAATTGAATAGGTGGTCTTGAGTTAAGTATTTTAATCTCATAATGTAGGTAGGCCTCATCCAAACATTTGAAGTCCTTAATAGAACAAGGGCTGACCTACCTCCAGTGAAAGAGAAATTTCCTCTCTGGCAGCCCTAAAACTATGGTTTCCACTCTTCCTGTTTGACCAGCTTCCAAGTGGGACATTGAGTATTTTTGGTTCTAAGCCTCAGATTCAAAGTGGGACATCAGATCTACAGGTGTAGAACTTGCCAGCCTCCATAATCATGTGGTTCAATTCACTATTTTTTATACATACGGATTCTGTTTGTTTCTCTGGAGAACCCTAAACACTGTCTTCAAGAGGCTCAAGCCTAATCATGGGAATACACTCAAGTAAACTTTCTCCATGCAGGGACTAGCAGATGGTGTAATGCTTACATCACTGGACTTCCACATGGTCAACCATGGTTCACATCCTAGACCCGGTGACCTAAAACTCAACGCTGGGTACGTGTCTGTGTATGCCTAAGATCCCAAAAGGAGAATGGAGGAGAAGGGATTGTGGCATGGCCATCCCTCCTGGGGGGTGATTTTTCACTTTCTGTCTCTCTGGCAAGCATACACACTATATAGCAAAAATCCTCTTTAAAGAAAGAAAAAGAAAAACTTTCTCCATACAGAACAATTACACAGAGTATAGTACCATGAACTACATCAACTGCAAACCAAAAGCACTACCAATGAACATTCAAGGAATGACATGAAAGTACTTGAAGGCAAGATCTGCCAAGGACAATATCAACCCATGTAAGTCATTCCCTTGAGGACTCTCAGAAAGTGAGGGACCTGGTGCTAGTTTACAGGAGGCTTGCCCTTTCCTGCACGTGCTGCCTCGCTGAGATAGCTCTGCTTTTGTGAATTAGTTACTGTTATTTGAAGCAGGTCACTGTGAAATAAATGCAAAGCAGGAGTCCAGTCATAAATTAGTTCATTCCCCGCCCCGTGCATATGCAAAGCAGCAGCAAATGAGCTCACCTGAATGGCGGCCAGGTTCTTCTGCTCCTGAGATGGTGCCTCATGAACGAAGCGAAGCCAGTTGGAGTGTCGCGGGTTGGTGGCATCCAAAATGTACAGGACTTCTCCCTTATTCCCCCGGACCTGAAACAAAGGGTGTCTGAGTTTCCCTGTGAAGTCGGTAAGCCAGGCCAAGCTCACTAAGGGTAGGACAGGATGTTTTTCTCATAAGCACATACTTTTTTATTGACGGGCACCAAGTAGATCCTGAGTCAACATGGTGTCTTCCTTTAAACATCAATACGAACCAAGGATGATGTTTCATCTGGGGTTAGGCACATCTGCTGCATGTACTTCAAAAACAGCTATTTTAAGATTCTAACACAGTGTCCAGCAGAGGGCACAGCAGTTACGCTGCTGGACTCCCACGTGGTCAACCACGGTTTGAGTCCCAGACCCGGTGGCTTGAAACTCACACTGTGCACGTGGGCATGTGTGCCCAGTATCTCTGGAGGAGGATGGAAGAGAAGGGACTGCGGCATGGCCATCCCCCTGGCGGGGGGTGATTTCTCACTTTCCCTCTCACAGTCTCTCTCTCTCTCTCTTTCTCTGGCAAGCACACACACCACAAGGCAAAGATGTCTATGAAAGAAAAGAAAAGAAAGAAAAAGAGAGGAAGGAAGAAAGATTCTAACATATATTGACCAGGAAAAAATCGTTCACCTGTTCCTACTCTCTATCTGATCTACTGCCTTATTTCCCAACCAATCTCTGCTTTTTCAAATGCCCAAGGATCCTAGATAGTCCTTTAAAAATCTCTCTAATGAATTGCCAGATCCTCACTGGGAAGTAGGAATTTAATTTTGATTCAGAAATTGCTAAAAAGAACTTAGGACTATACATCCTTCATGGTTATATTTTGCGTGCTCAGGTGTGAAGTGATGCAAATTTGTTATTTGTTATTCTTCTCACTAAATAACAAACTCATATTGAAAAGATCTGCTTGGGAGCTGAAGATGGCTAGACCTCTTCTTGCTTACGCCTGACTCAGACCCCTCACCACCCACTGGGGAAGGGGAAGGCTAAAAACACCCAGTGACACTGCTAGACAGGCCGAAAACACACTCTACGTCTCTCCCTCACGAGCAGCCAGTGCACATTTCTTTCAGCACAAAAAGCACAACTCATTTAAAGTATTTAGGTATATAGCCCTTCTTTTCAGGTACTTCCACAGCTGTTGTAGCAAAACTACTTATATTGACAAATAGGTAAATGAATCACTGCAAACATAGAATGCCACTAGATTCTTGAAAGAAAAATTTTCACCCAAGAACTAAATTACTTTTTTTCTACAGGGCACACGCACTTGGGGGGGTGGAGGGGGGGTGAGAAATCGCCTCCCCTGGGTG
>NW_006159859.1:3122702-3135489 GCF_000334495.1 Tupaia belangeri chinensis
GTAGGGAAACGCCAATGGGTTTGCTGTGGCACGGCTCAGTCTAAAGGACAGCCCTAGTTAGTGCAACTAGTTTATGGACCTTCTTGGTCAAACCATTGGTACCCAGTGTTCAGCACAATACGTGTCAGATGTGTTTGACATTTGCCATTCTTTCTTCAAAGACTTGAGACAATGAAGATTCCCCTGTAACTTATTAAAGGGAATATATTTGCGTTTTGACCAGGGGCATTGTTTGTTCCTTATGATCTTTCAGCTTTTTCCCAGGCCCTTTGGTCTCAATGATGCACAGTTACTCAGTATTAGTAACTCATTTTCCTTTCCGTACATCTGTCTTAAGAATAATACACCATTTACTTTTATACTGAAATTCTTCTGAAATGTGTCACTTCAAATACAAGCAGAGTTACATACTGCTTTACTTAAACTCTCATAATACTGGTGACAACCAGCCATTGACTGTATGTTTTCTATTTGTCTGTAGTTGAAATAATGTTTTGGGTTCATTAACAAAGTCACTACCCATTTTATTCCAACAGACTTTCAACTCAATCTTTGCTCTAGGTAGCTGCCCATTTCTCCAGCTTTCACGTGGCTGGGATGTCTTCATCCCACCATGCTGGTCTTCAGCACTTCACTAGAGCTTCTGGCTTATCTGCTCATGTGACATTCACCTTCCTCCCCAACCACAGCGCTCTGCTCACTGACACAGTGTCTAAAAGAGACATCCACGGATAATCTAATCCATCCTTTCTCTTTCTAGCAAAACCAAATCAAAACAGCTCCAGACAGATGGCTATTATTAAAGTCTCTATTTCTCTCTTTTAGTTTGATATTGAACCCTGAAGTAGTAAATTGAACATTTTTAAAATCTAATGATTAAAGATTGAAAATTCCTTGGTTCCATGTTCCAGTATCTCACTAACCTTTCCAACCAAAGTAAATGTTTTTCCCTTGACTAGTCTTCCACATACCATCTTCTTCTAGTTCCATTTTTGCAGGAATGAAGTGCACTGCTTTCTGTCCTACTTGGGATTGTCTTTGTTACCTGGGCCTGGAATGGAGTTGACATTCTCATCATGCGATGGAAAAGCCAACTCAATCTCAAAATCTGTTTGATTTGTCCAGGCTTCCTATGCCAGTTACATGAAAAGGTTAGCTAAAGTAGAAACAGGAAAGAAATCTTCATGTGAAAATGACCACTCCGTGCTTCAGTTACTTTGGAGTTGTTCATATCTCAGTGGAATTGCTCCTATCTCTGTATCATTGCCATATTACAATGAAATGGGAACATCCCTAAGTAGGAACTCAGAAAGTTCTAACCTCAGTTAAATATTACTGACATCACTTTTCACTTTTCCAAGAGAAGTAATGTGGTAAACATCGCTATCATGGACCTATACCTGTTTCCAGATTTAAAAAATGAGCAGTACTGACTATAAGACATAGTTCTCTGTCTTCCCTCCTAGAAAAGGACAGTGGAAACTACAAATGAGAAAATGCTAACATGTCAATGAAAGAAAGATTGGAAATAGGTGATCAATACAAATCTCCCTTCCCTAATTTAAATATTTTCCTTGCTGAATTGAATCAGCCAGAGGGAGAGAAGCTCACTTATTATTACTTGAGTGGTTCATTTTCTAAAGAGAAGGGTCTACGAGATGACTTACTATATAGTTTTCCTTTGATCATTTCAAATGCCTTGGGGATTTTTACTCACCACATTCATTCTATCAGGGTTCCAAGGGCAACACTAATCATCCATATTTGTCCCCCAGAAGTGACAAGATGTAACTGACACATGAGATAGATGGAATTTCATTTAGCATATGGTAAAATTTAATCACAGTGAAGTACAGTCAGTTCCAAAAAAGATAGCAAAAATATCCTTAATGAGAAGTTACAGAATGTTATGTTATATGAACTATTTATTATTAAAGAGAATCTATTTTCCTTTGTATCTTTCAACAAGGCTTTTCAAAGAAGGTGGTTTTAAGCACTAAAATTTAGAGTATGGATGTCTTTAGAGCATAAAATATCATATTTTTGTATTTAAATTATAGGCATTCTTTCTGCAATTGTTTTTAACTGAAGTAAAGCCATATGCCTTGCCTTGAGTGTTTAATTAACCAGACTTCGGGATATCTTTAGGAGCTCAGAAAAGCAAGTGTGCTCAAATAGAGTAATCAATTCTGACAACATAGTGTTGTCAGATTTACATCAAAAAGAGACGCACTTTCAGAAATCAGCAAGGATCATTGCTAACAAAATGTGGTGAGTTAGAGTTTCTAAGCAAAGGTTATGAGTCCTTGATTTTCTTTATTCCCTTGTGGATTTTTTAAGGAAGGCTGTCTAAAGTTTTAGGGGTTTTTTGGTTTTGGGGGTTTTTTTGAGAGATATTTTTGCTATAGGGTGCGTGCCCTCGCCAGAGAAACAAAGAGACAGAAAGCAAGAAATCACCCCCCCTGGGGGTGGGGGTGGGGTAGCCATGCCACAGTTCCTTCTTCTTCAGGCTCCTCTCAGGATTTTGGGCACATACATGCACACACCTGGCTTGAGTTTTAAGCCACCAGGTCTGGGACTCGAACTGTGGTCAACTATGTGGGAGTCCACCAACGTAAACCATGCCACCCACTGGTCCCTGTCTGTGTAAAATTCTTGCATGTTTTGTTACTATCAACACATCTCCATACCACTATAACCTAGCTGCTTAAATATCTCTCCACTCCCAACCCAAACAATTCATATCCTATGATCTGCCTGGTGGATTCCCCACCTCTGCATGGCAAAACAAATAGAGAAGCACAGGCTTTTACAGATTCCTGTCTCTTTGTCAAAAATTTCCAGAATAAAAAAATATATATCTATTCAATGACTGCAATAGGATATGTCGCCCCAGCTAGGTGCCACTTTATAGGATGTGTGAAGTTAGATTTGTGTTCATGGAAATGTGTGTGTCACCTGTGTTTGCTATGAGGGTATTTGGATTCATTGGGGTCTTTGGTGATTCAATAAAATGTGGGGGGAAAACAGTATAGAAAGCAAACATTGATACCAGAGACAGTGTGGGAGGAGAATGGGAGATGGCAGAGGGTAAGAGATAGGGAATCAAGGATGGGGGGAAAGTAGGGAGTGGGAAACGAGGGGGGGGGGGGGAGGGCAAAACGTACAGGAAACAAGAAATGGAAGATCGTTTGCTGACAATAACATGTTTGTTGATGTGCTTGATTGAGACAATATACAGTGTACTCTGGATGGAAAATCTCATTTTGTATGCTGTAATGATGTACAGTGAATGAATGCAAATAAATTGAAAAGAAAAAAAACTTCCACAATAGAATACACACAAAGTTAATAACCAATTTTAAAAGACTAATGAGAAAAAGTCTCTTTTTTGTTCCAAATAACTTAGTGCCCTAAATATCTGAAGCTGAAAGGAACCTCAGACAAGCCTCTGGAATGGTCAAAAGGCTGGACTAGGAAGTACATGCCAGGTGTTCCCAAACCTCCAACTACATGCTAATGAATCATTTTCTCTCACTGAACTACAGTCCCCTGACTGCTAAAATGGGATAGGGCCAGCTCTACGGCCCAACAGTGATCCACTGCTCAAAAAAGTCAGATCCCACATGACAAGCACACCTCAGATCCCCAGCCCAGTCAGCCTGAACTATGTAAGACACATGCTCCAGCACCCAGGATCCACTAGCTGGAAGAATAGAGGAAGGGGATCACTGGGTGGCCAGACCCTGTGGAGGGTGTTCATCTATCTCTGACTATCTCTCATTCTCAAATGCAAGTGCACATGGTATCCCATGAAGAAAGAACAAAGAAAGAAAGAGGAAGAGAAGGGAGGGAGGGAGAGAGGGAGAAAGGGAGGGAAAGAAAGAAAAGTTTTTCAGAAAAATAAAGTACAGTAAAATGGAGGTGACATTCTCTGCCTGTGGTCTCACACAAACTGTGCAAATATGGCACAGAATAAGAGGAGTGATGGCTCTTTATTTCTCTATTAAGAAGATATTCTACGTTCATGACATATCAGGTTTTTTTTAACAAAAATTGTATTCAGTTTATTCAAAAATATTGGCAAAATGAATATCAGTAGCAATGTCACGTGTACCAAAAATAAAAGTGGTATTCATAAAAATGACTTAAAAATTAATGATACACTACAATTTCACAAAAGATTGTAAACATTTTGCACACTAGTCAAACCCTTCTTTTAGGCAAAGTGCTCTTTTGATGACAGATAAATTAACAAATACACACTTTGGGAACTATTTCAGACAATACAAAAATAGGTTTTAATTTGTTTTTCTCTTGTAAACAAAAGTTTACCATTTATTATCTTTTTTCCCTTTTTGGGGGTCTCATATCCAACATCCACCACCCACTCAGTATCAACTGAAAAATTAACAAATAGACATAGGAATTAATTGATTCCATGAGCCAGATGAACCTGACAGACATATAAAGTATTGCATCCAGCAACTACAAAATATACTTATTTCTCATCTCCACATGGAACATTTTCAAAGACTGACTTCATAATAGGCCATGAAACAAGTCTAAATAAATTTAAAAGTATAGAAACTATACCTGGTATCTTCTCTGACCACAACAAAATTAAACTTCAAATCAACCACATGAAAACTCCTTGAGGGACCAGCAGTTAGCATAATGGCTATGTCACTGGACTCCCACATAGGTTCACGTCCTGGACCCATTGGCTTAAAACTCATGCCAGACGCATGTGCGTGCGTGCCCAAGATCCCGAGAGAAGAATGGAGGATAAGAAAAAAAAAACCTCCTTGAAAATATGCAAAAACATGGAAATTAAATAATATACTTCATAATTACTTTCAAACTATTAAAGAAACTAAGATAGTGGGAACCAGCAGTTAGCATGATGGCTATGTCACTGGACTCCCACGTAGTCAACCGTGGTTCGCGTCCCGGACCCAGTAGCTTAAAACTCACACCAGGTGCGTGTGCGTGCGTGCCCAAGATCCCGAGAGGAGAATGGAGGAGAAGGGATTGCGGCATGACCATCCCCCCTGGGGAGTGATTTCTCGCTTTCTGTCTCTATGTCTCTCTCTGTCTGTCTGGTGAGCGCCCTATAGCGAAAATCTCTCAAAAAAAAAAAAAAAGATAGAAATAAAAAGACTCATTGGAACTAATGACAATGAACACACTACTTTCCATAACCTTTGGAACACAGCAAAAGCAGTCATAAGAGGCAAGATTATAGCCATCAGTGCTCACAAGAAAAAAAAAAAAGTGGCAAATAAATAACTTAACAACACATCCTAAAGAACTGGAAAAACAACAACAAACATACCCTAAAAATAGAAGAAAAGAAATAGTAAAGATCATAGCTGAAATAAATTACATAGAGAATAAAATAACTATAAGAAAATAAATGGAATGAAAAGCTGTTTTTCAAGAGGATAAACAAAATTGATACACCATTAGCTAGACTAATTAAGAGAAAGGAAATGGATATTTAGGTAAAATCAGCAATGAAGCTGATTACAACTGATATATTTGAAATACAAAAAGTTATGAGGGAATATTATGAGCAACTACATATATACCAACAAACTAGAAAATCTAGATGAGATGGACAAATTTCTAGATAAGCATAAGCTACCTAAGTGGAATCAAGATTAAACAGAAAACTTGAATAGACTAACAAGTGAAGAGATTGAAGCAGAGATAAGTAGTCTCCCAAGAAAATAAAAAAGTCCAGGTCCAGTTGGCTTCAAATCTAAATTCTACAAAATTTTCAAGAAGAACTAACCCCAATTCTTCTCAAGCTATTCCTAAAGGTTCAAAAGGAAGAAATTCTCCTGATCTCATTTTATGAAGCCTCTATTATTTTGATACCAAAACCAGACAAAGACATAACAGAAAAAGAAAACTACAGACCAATATCCCTGATGAATATTGATATAAAAATTTTCAAAATGATATTACTAAATCGAACCCAACAACACATCAAGATTATACACCATGACCAGGTAGGCTTTATCCCAGGGGTGCAAGGATAGTTCAACATACATAAAAGAATAAATGTAATATACCACATTAACAAAAAGAAAGAAAAAAATCATATGATCATATCTATAGATCCAGAAAAGGTCTTTGATAAAATACAACATCCCTTCATGATCAAGACTCTCAGCAAAACTGGGGTAAAAGGGACATTCCTCAACATAATAAAAGCTTTAAATGACACACCTACTACAAGCATCATACCTAATATAGAAAAACTAAAATTTTCTCATTAAAAACTGAAACAAGACAAGGTTGCCCACTCTCCCCATACCCCCTTAGCATAGTGCTGCAAGTCCTAGCCAATACAAAGAAAAGAGTAAAATGAAAGGCATTCAGATAGGAAAAGAAGAAGAAGCTAAAATGTCCCTATTTGCAGATGACATAATAATATACCTACAAAATCCCAAGGAGGGTATAGCAGATAACATACTAGTTACGTCCCTGGACTGTTGGGTAACAGTTCACATAGCCTACCACAGTTTGAGTCCTGGACCCAGTGGCTTGAAAATCATGCCGGGTGCATCTGTGTGTATGCTCAAGATACAGAGAGGGGGGCTGGCAGGTGGCGTGGTGGTTAAGGGCACTGGATTCCTACATGGCCAACTGCAGTTCGAGTCTTGAACCTGGTGGCTTGCTTTCTCATTATCTCTCTCTTACTTTCTCTCCCCCCAAACAATCAAGTTAAAATGAATAAATAAAGTTAAATAAAATAATTCTTTAAAAAAAATTAGGAGAATGAAGGAGAAGGAACTGTAATGTGGCCATCCTCCCTGTGGGGGTTGATTTCTCACTTTCCCTTTCACTACCTTTCTCTCTCCCTCTCTCCAGTGAGCATGCATGCCCAAGGCAAGAAAATCTCTTTTAAAAAGACAAAAAGAAAGAAAAGAGAAAATCCTAAGAAATCCAAGAAAGAAACCCTAGAAGTAAAAAATGAATCCAGCAAATCTGAAGGGTACAAAGTCAATCTACAAAAATCTATATCTTTTTTAAACAACAATAATGAACAGACTGTGATAGAATTGAAGAAGGCAATCCCATTTACAATAGTTACAAAACAAATAAGACACCTAGGAATAAATCTAACCAAAGAAGTAAAAGATTTTTATAAGGAAAACTATGAAAAACTGGGGAAAAAGTTGAATATGATATTTAAAAATGGAAGGACATCCATTTGGATTGGGAGAATTAATATAATCAAAATGTCAGTCCTACTCAAATTAATTTACAAATTTAATGCATTTCCAATCCAATTACCTGAGGCATTCTTTACAGAAATAGAAAACAATTATAAACTTTATCTGGAATAAAAAAAGACCTAGTTCTGCCAAGCTAATACTCTATCAAAATAATAAACTAGGAGGCATCTCACTTACCTAACTTTAAAGTATACCACAAAAGAGTGATAATTAAAACAGCATGATACTGGCACAAAAATAGATATGCAGACCAATGGAACAGAACAGAATTCCAAATCATACAGTCAAATGATCTATGATAAAAGGGTATGAGACAATGTACTGAAAAGAAAGTCTCTTTGGCAAATAGTGTTGTAAGAATTGAATATCGATCTGTAGAAAAGGGAAACTGAACCCCCATCTCTCACCATTAACTAGAATGAACACAAAATGGGTCAAAGACAGAAACATAAAGGCTCTAAGCATGAAACTACTGTAGAAAATGTAGGGGAAACTTTTGAAGACATTGGAGTAGGCAAAAATTTCTTAAATAAGACCCCTAAGGCACAAGCAATGGTCCCTAAAATAGACAAGTAGGATTGTATCAAGCTAAAAACCTTTCTCAAAGCAAACAAACAAGCAAACAAACAAACTATAATTAAAGTAAAAAGACAGCCCTCAAAATGGGAGAAAGTATCTGCAAATTATCCCTCAGATAAGGGGGATTGGTATCTAAAATATATTGAGAACTCACGTGGCTCATCCATACAAAAAGCCATAATCCAATTAAAAAATTGGCAAATGAATTGAACAGACAACTCTCCAAGGAAGAATGGCTAAAAGACATATAAAAAAAATGTTCAGTTTCTTGTCATAAGGGAAATGCAAATTAAAACTACAATGAGATATCATTTAAAATAAATATAGCAAGGCCCAAAAAATAAAGAACAATAAGTGTTGGCAAGATTGTAGTGAAAAGGGATCTCTCTTACACTTTACTGGGAATGTAAATTAGCTCAGCCTCTATGGAAAACAATATGGCTATTTCTCAAAAGCCTGCAAAGAGAACTTCCATATGACCCAGCAATCTGACTTCTTGGTATCTACCCAAAGGATAAGAAAACACTTGATCAGAAAGATATCTATACATCCCTATTTATTGTCGCATTATTTACAATTGCTAAAACATGGCACCAACCTAACAGTCCAAAACGTAGTGATTAGATTGAAAACCAGTGCCATATATATACTTTCAGAAACAATGAGATCCTACTGTCTGACTCAAAATGGATAAATGTAGAAAATAACATGTTGAGCAAAGTGAGCCAGACTTTAAAAGATACACATTGTATATCCCCACTCAGTATATTCTGAGGGTCTGCACTTTATGGTAGAGGTTGAGAGATCTGAAGATACGATGCTAAAGAGGATCAATGTGGATGCTAGAGAAACTCAAGACATATTATTAGAATGAAGAAACTGGGCCCATGATGGTTGGCAAATGCCTTAAAGATAGGCATTCTGCTTTCACTGGGGAAAGACAGATATTCTGCTTGTAGCTGGGGACACAGGTGCTTACTATTTTTTTGCCTCATCAATTATTTCAAGGAACAAACCTAGAGGGTATTCTAACACTGTTATTTAAATGAAACTCATATTCAAATAGCCTCCACTTGCTTGAACACTTAAGAGAGCTGCCACCATGAGGTTGTGGCAAATCCATATGTCATTTCAGCTTCTTGGACACTCTACCTTATGCCAGACTGAAACCTGTGGTTCTGTGATCCACCGCTGTCCACTCTAGCTCTGCCCACTCCAGTAAAGAACATAAAGTTTCAGTAAAGAACATAAAGTTTATCTGCATGAATGTTGTGGCAGATAGCCTGGCTTTTCATTCTTCTTCTATGTACAAAGGATATTCAAAAGGTTCATGAAAAGTATGTATTATGCATGTACTTCAAAAATTTTGCACCAAAATAACATCTACTTTAATTCCATTCTTCTACAAACATTTTGAAGTCCCCTTGTATAATCTTTAAAGTTTCCGAAGGCAAGAATCCTTCCTTCTCTCTGTTTTCTCTTCCACTAGAAAATAATTCCTTCCTTGTCTGATGCTGTTTCAAACTCTCTCACTATCCTGGTTGTCCTCTAGGGATGCACACTTATTTGTCCATCTCTTTTGTTTTTCTTTTATTTGGTTTTTGCCATAGGGAGCATGCACTCAATAGAGAGAAACAAAGACAGACAGAGGGAAAGCTAGAAGTCACCCCCAAGGGAGGATAACCATGCCATAATCCCTTCTCCACCATTCTCCTGGGATTTGGGGCACATATGCACATGCACCCGGTGTGATTTTCAAGTTGCCAAGTCTGGGACATGAACCACAGTTGCTCATGTGGTTATTCAGATCCTCAACCACCACACCACCTGCGGGCCCCTGTCCAAGTCCTCATAACCTGGGACACTATATGACACAAAAAGAACTACCATGATCCATGATCCAGGCATTATTTCTATTGATGCAGCTTAAACCAAAATCACAAAAGTTTTCCTGGTTGCCATGTCTCCCATTTACCTGAGGTTGTCTTTGGATTAAGAAAGAGTTCATGATACTGTCAAAGACATGACGAGAAGTTTAACTGAGAGGCTTGGTCAGGTCTACGTAGCTAAGCTATCCTGTATTGGGCAACTGATCACTCAGAGATGGAGCCTTTTATTTGGTTTGGTCTCAATAAATATTTTATTAACTAAAAGCTCAGCTAATGTGTCTCTCTTTAAAAAAGAAATACCATTTCCTTTATTTCTTTTCAAAGTTCAAAAATATTTTATGAGGGGAAATGAGAGATAAACATTTAAAAGCACTTCATGCCTTGCCTTTCAAAGTACTTTTTAAATTGGGCTAATTTTTTTAAAAGAAGAAATAATTGACATAAACTGAAAGACACAATGAAAAGCACATCTTTTCCACAGTAATTTATCAAAGTGCCTTACAGGCTAGCCATTGTCCACTTTCAGTAGGAAATATATAAAAAAAAAAAAAAAAAAAAAAAGAGTTCAGCTATTAGGTCATCATCAAGAAAGTCATGATATATTTTTCCATGTATTTCTATGCAAAAAAAAAAAAATCATGACTTTCCAGATGACCTCATATTTAGATTTCAGTGGCATTTTTAGACAGGTAAATTTTTTCTGTATACAGAATAAAGTGACCTTAGTTGACTAAAGCCTATCATAGTCAATACTTTAGGTACTTTCTATAAAAAACATACTGGTTAAATTGAATGCATGGCATTTATTTTGGCTTTCTTATTTACTTTTCTATTTTGTTAAGACCATAAGGCAGGTGATTTCTCTGTAAGAGCTGGTTTACCAGGAACTAAATTTTATATATAACTAAAGACAGCATGTCTTTCAACAGTTTGGCAGGGCCACAGGATCCATCAGCAATGACTCTCAACACTTTAAATCTGGTCAAACTTCATGAGCTCTAATGTTGCCCAATTTTTTTTATAAGTTTGAGACTTGCACAGACTTCAAACTTTGAAGTCAGCTATTACAGAATTTCCCCTATGGCATATAAAAGGGTATATAAAATGTACTAAATTATAATAAGCAATTTGGCAACAAAATTCTAATCATGAGACATGAAATCATCTGAAAGAGTTGGAGGTCATGTGAAAAACAATGACGGTCTCCAAGATCCTGAGATGATATCATAGCTTTGACGGTGTTTTTAGAAGAAGAGGCTTCATACACAAACACGTCTATGGAAAGGTCATAGAAACACTGAATAATAGTGCATCTTAGAGTCCACAGGGAGAAAAAGTGAAAAAGAAAAAAAGAGTCCACTCTGATCTTGCTTTCCTAACCATAATCCCACTCCTGTAGTCACTGTGTTTTCAGATGTCCCTAAACACATAACCTTCTACAGCTATTAAAATTGAATCCTCCCAAGGGACCAGCAGTTAGCGTAATGGCTATGTCGCTGAACTCCCACGTAGTCGACCATGTTTCAAGCCCCGAACCCAGTGGCTTAAACTCAGGCTGGGCGCGTGTGCGTGCGTGCCCAAGATCCCACGAGGAGAATGGAGGAGAAGGGATTGCAGTGTGCCCATCCCCCCTGGGGGGTGATTTCTCGCTTTCTGTCTTTCTGTCTCTCTCTGTCTGGCGAATGCATACGCCAAGTAGCATGGTGGTTAAGGCAGTTAGATCCCACAAGGCCCACTGTGTGTTCAAGTCCCGGGTCCAGAAGCTTGAAAACCACACAGGGTGTATGTGTGTGCATGCTCAAAATCCCACCTGGATGGAGAAATGGAGAAGAAGGAATTGAGGAATGGCCACAACCTACAGGGGGATGTTGTCTTCCTCTCATGTTCTTTATCTCTCTTTCTCTCTCTCGGGAGTGTATGTGTCCTCTAGCAATTAAAAAAAAATTTTTAAAATAAATACCCACGTCCTCTTTCCTTTCCTAGTTCTGTAGATCAGAAGCCTGCATGGGCTCAGCTGGTTTTTCTGTTCAGAGTCTCTGGGAAGATTCTGTGTAAGACTCTGCTTCTGCATTCAACCAGGATCTTGTCCGAATTTCACTTCCTTGGAGTTGTAGGACTGAGAGCCTTATTTTCTTCCCTATTTCATTTGAAGGGAGATAATAAATGATGACTTGCTATCTCCAAATATTCATTATGTTAAAATAATGTGAAATGCCCTTAAATAAGATATATTGGGTCGCTGAGGAATAATGCTTTCTTACATAGAAAACCATGGAAAAATACGTCATGACTTTCCTGACGACCTACTATCAGTTGATGTAAGGAATTTAGTCTCCTATTAAGTGAAGGAAGGAGAGGGGGGAAAAAGGAAAAGGGGGGAGAAATAGGAAATCCTATATATTCTTCACATATTTTGATTCTAACTCAGGTTACAAACAGAGATAATCAATTCCTTTTATAATTTTTTTTTAAAAAATGTAAACCCAAACATATGTTTCTACATTTCTCATTTCACCAGTTTTCTCCAGATCTTAAGCCTTCAATTACATTTGTTTTGCTGTTTTTGTTTATTGTGGAGCTGCCTGCATATACTTTCACTAGTGTGTAAATAGAGATACCGCACTTGTATCAAGAATTTAACACATAAGGAAACTATTGACCATATTTTTCTATTGCTTTTTCTACCTCATAAAGACATAATAAACCATTAAAAACACAGATGTAGAACACAATAAAGAGAAGAAGTTAGGGAAATTGGTGCTCAAAAGATATTATGTAACTTGCATTTAGGTTTTTAAAAGAGAGCTTACAAATTTCGGGCTTTCTCCAAGGAAGTGTTTTTAATTTTGCAACAAACTACTCTTTAAAATAAGTCATCTAAAATTATAAAGTGACAAAAACAAACTTCTCTGTCCAGAGGCATCTCACTGCACTGGCAGCAGTTAGCACAAAAGTGAGAAAAAACTTGTCCAGTGCACATATAAAAACCCTAATATGAAACTGTGAAGACCAACGCACGGACTCAGACTTCCACCTTCCACCTTCCACTGAGGGAAATGGAAAGAG
>NW_006159859.1:3135520-3139239 GCF_000334495.1 Tupaia belangeri chinensis
CATTGCCAATGAACTCCTGCAGGACAGAACAACTTTTAAAGGTGAGTATTCAGCCGGCCCGTGGCATGGTGGTTAAGGTGGTTGGATCTCACAAGGCCAACTATGTGATCTGAGTCCTGGACCTCACAGCTTGAAAAAAATACACCAGGCATGTATATGCAAGTGCTAGAAGCCTGAAAGGAGAAATAGAGGAGAAAAGATTGCTGATCAATCACGTCTTGTGGGGATGCTTCCTCATTTTCCCTCTCTCCTCTGTGTCTCAAAAAAACACGTGCTCTCCAGCAAATTAAAAAAAAAAAAAAGTGGATATTATCTTGCTCTGTATTATGAGTATGCTTAATATTTCCTTTTAATTAACAAGTACTCCTTACTGACTAAAATCTACCATTTTCTTCATATATTGTTACCCTGTTATCCTAGGCTTCATAATTTTCTCCATAGAAATGTTAATAGTATTTTGTTTTGTGGTTCTTGTTGTTTTTTACCTAGACAGACAAGAATTAGAAATGTTTCTATAAAATATCAAAATTGGTTAATGAAGTGTTTTGGAAGGTTCTCTTTTATTTTTTATAAGAGATTTTTGCTAAAGGACGTTTGCACTCACCAGAGAGATGGAGAGAAAGCGAGAGATCATCCCCTGGTGATAGCCCTTCTCCTCCATTCTCCTCTCAGGACCTTGGGCATGTACTTACCCATGCTTGGTATGAGTTTTAAGCCACCACGACTGGGACTTGAACCACAGTCGACTATGTGGGAGCCCTGCGATGTAATCATTATACCATCTGCTGGTCCCAGAAGGTTCATTTTTTAAACACTTTATTTTCACATGTCATATGGCAGCCCAGCCTCTGTGGCAGGCGAGTCATGGCTACTTGCAAGTTGAGGCCAGATGGGAGGCCCAGGTTCGGGCCCAGGAGGCCCCGACCTACCCTTAGGCTCTTACCCAGGGGTGGTGGCCAGTACTTGTGGTACCAGCCACTCAGAGGAGGCTGAGATAGGAGGATCTCAACATATAAAGATTCTGTCTGGAACAACAGCACACACATGCATGCACACACACACACACACACACACACACACACACACGATCCATACACTGTTTGCAGGATATTTTGGCACATCCTCCCATAATCAAGCACACTCATATTCCTGCAACTAAGTATACCACTAGCCATGCTAACAGGATTCAAAATGAAAGGCTACAAACGGCCTCACATAAGTTTAAGTCATGTTCTGCTGCTAAACTAGGTATTTTTTTGAGGGAAAAAAGAGAGAGAAAGACAGAGAGAGAAATTTGGCTTTCAGAGCTTTTTGGGATTCTAGATTTCTGAAGAACTACTTATGGACCTACAGGGCAGAATTAGAGATTAGACCAACCATTAGAGTCCTTTTTCTCTAGAAAGATGAGTTAAATGTTTGAGGATGATGACAGGTGCTCTGGCAAAGGCACCAGGAAAAGGACAATGCCCCAGACTTCACATAAAACATGTTCATTTATCTGGGAACAGAGATCTCACAGGCTGAATCTGTGAAAGGAGCCCTGGATGGCAGCACTCAGCACCGCGACTCCTGCGGAAACAGATTCTCTGTGGAGAACTATTGTCGCATGTTCACCTGGAAGTAAAGCCCATACATAAAAACAGCGCTCCTAATAGAAAATCCAGTCTCTTCTACACTCACGAAGATTTTCTTTTCCAGGTCACCTGCAATCTACTCACTAATATGCAACCTGGAAACAACTTGCAAGTCCTAGACATTGTGTCTAAAGCATCCTTTGAGTTAAAATGTCTGAGATGGGGCCCAGCAGGTGGTTATAGTGGTTAAGGCACTGGATTCCAACATGGCCAACCATGGTTCAGGCCCCGGACCTGGCAGCTTGCTTTCCCACTTTTACTCTTTCTCTCTCTGTCTCTTTTTGGTTAGTGTATGTGCCCTTAGCAAATTAGTAATAGTAACTAGTATTATTTTTTTAATTGCATAATCGTTAAAAACATATTAGAGATTTTTCATTGAACAAAAAAATATGTAACTGTTTCTATGGATCTCTAAGGCCAGAGAGACAGAAGGATTTTTAAAAACATGATTGGTTAAGTGGAAACTTAAATAGTAACCATAAGCACATTAAACACTAATAATCTAAGCTGCTCTAAAAATCCTTCAGAGAACAAAGTATAGTAATTTATCATATAGCAAGAAAATAACAGGCCAAATCATTAAACAGAATTTAAGTCCATGAACATTAATCTTCTTTATATAAAAAGAAAACAGAGTATTTTGGTTAGAGGTTTACGTGCACCCTCAGGAGTCTTCAGTACATGCACAGTAGTTACACGAATGCTTGGCTTGTAGGAAATATTATACCTGACTTTAGGGAAAAAAATTAAATCTACTTTTTCATGTTAAACAAGAAGTAGAACTACAACAGGTAACTAAAACAGACCAAAATTAACTCATGAGACAGCAAGTGGCATGGTGGTTAAGGTACTGGACTCCCACGTGATCGACCAGGTTCTAGTCCTACACGGGGCGGCTTGTTTTTTCATTTTCCCTTCCTCTCTCTGTCTCTGTTGCTCTCTGGTTTGAGTACACATGCCCTACAGAAAATTTTAAAATAACAAATAAAGCTAAATAAATATTCTAAAAAATAAAAGGTAACCTCACAACAGCTTACATACCCAGATACAAATAAATCAAGCTGCTCACGAAGAGGCTCTCGTTGGCCTGTTCTCACATTTAATTTACTACAAAGAAACAACAGAAAGGGCTTGGCAAACCGAAAACTGTAAACTACCCTGACTGCAAACAGACTGTGCTGCTCTGATATTAAAGAATCAACAGGCGGTCGGCATCAGGACACTGGCACCAGTACAAAAAAAAAAAAAAATCTAGAAAGACAAGTAAATAAAAAGACAAATGTGTAGAAATTGAACAAGGTGTCTTTGAACCTCCTTTGCCATATTGGAGTGGTATGGGGGAGCCTTCATCTAGAACTGCAGAGATCTGGAATCTGTTAGGATCTATGCCTCTGAGGTCTTGGGAAGCACACTGCGTTAGCCGATGCGTGAACTGTAGGATGAAAAAAACAGTCTGCCAAACTCTACATGCAGTACTGCATAAGCAGACTGCACAGTTTTTAAAAAGGAAAAAGAGCAAAAGAGGGAGGAAGAGAGGAGGAAGGAGAGAGAAGAGAGGAGGAAAAGGAGAGGAAGAAGCTGAGAAAAGGAATTGGAGGAAGAGGGAAAGGTGGAAAGTGAGGAAGGGAGGAAGGCTTGCTTGCTTGACCTTCTCATTCCCCACCCACCACACATCCCCACAACATTAGGGTTTCCAAGGAGCATGCAACGATGTTATGATCTAAACTGAAGGATCAGCACACTCAGTTCTTCTGTTATTCCAAACTACTAGCAACTGTGTCAAGCACTGGGACACACAAAAAAATACTCCATTACATTTCTTCTCATTCATTAAACACTGTCCCTCAGTGGAGGCAGGCACTCCGAGGTGTGGTGCTGACCTGCCTCTGGTATTGGGGGCTCTGAGGAAGGGGCCTGGGCCACTGTGAACAGCAGTGGGACAGGTGAGACAGCACATGACATCCAAGCAAAGATGGCGCACGTGGAGGGGTGAGGTACACATAAATGTACAGAAGAATAGAGTGTGAGGCAGGGAAGGTTGACAAATGAGGACAGGTCACACTGGGTCAAGTCTTGGGCTCCTTA
>NW_006159859.1:3139270-3150165 GCF_000334495.1 Tupaia belangeri chinensis
AAAGAGTGTAGCTCACCATCACCCCCGAGAGGGTTCTCAGCAGTGAGGACAGAGTTCCAGACTCTCCCTAAGGAGATATTCACTCACTCAGAGTCTAGGTGGGAAAACATGGCCACTACCCTAGGTTAGGCTTCTTTTCTTGGAACTATTTCCTGTCTGTGCTCTCACACTCTTTGGTGCACTGATCCACCTAGCCAGGGCTCCCACCTGTCAGCGAGCACCCTTTACAGCACTGCTCGGCCCTCCTCCAGCCTTTGCTAGAACTCTTCCCCGACAGTGCACTCCCTAGGCTGGGTTGCAAAGGTTTCACAGACTGACTACCAGAAAGCTTTTTCTCCTGTTGATTAGAAACATGCTTCTCTCTAGTTCCACAGGAGGGATTTTATTTTTCTTTTCTTTTAGTTCTGCCCTCAGTCAAGCTACGCCTTAGAAACAGATCTACCATTTGATCCAGCAATCCCACTTCTGGGTATAAATCCAAAAGAATCAAAGCAGGATTTTTTTTTTTTTCTACAGGGCATGTGCGCACGTCAAAAAGAGAGACAGAAAGCAAGAAATCACCCCCCAGGGGGATGGCCATGCCGCAATCAATCCCTTCTCCTCCATTCTCCTCTCGGGATCTTGGGCACACACACACACGAACCAGGCATGAGTTTAAGCCACTGGGTCCGCGACTCAAACCACGGTTGACTACATGGGAGTCCAGCAACATAGCCATTACGCTAACCGCTGGTACCAAAGCAGGATCTTGAAGATCTATCAGTCCCCATTCGCAATAGCACTATTCACAATAACCAGGGGGTAGGAGCAACCCACATGTCCGTCCACGAGCACATGACGATGTATATCAGGGAATATGATTCAGCCTGAAAAAGGAAGGAGACTGTTACCTGCTGCAACACAGATGAACCTTGAAAATATGCTCTAAATAAGCCAGTGGTAAAAAGTACAAATACCGTATGATTCCACTTCTCTGCCTTATATAGAGGAATCAATCATAAAACGTGAAAGTCAAACAGCAGCTACCAGGAGCTGCAGGGAGAGGAAAAGGGGATATATTTCACAGGCATATGGTTTTAGGTTTGCAAGATGAAAAAGTTCTGGAGATCTGCTTTACAATGATATGATTCTATTTAATACTACTAAACCGTCCACTTAAATGTTAAGTGCAGTGAAGACCAGACTGTGGCACAGCAGTCAAACATGACACTGCAAGGCTGACCCATGGGGGAAGGCTTTGGGTTGCCATCCTGAGACTTCCCTGAGCACAGCAGGTATATGCGTGCCTGTGATCAGGGGCTGGCTGAGGTTGGGGGTGGATCACAAGATCAGGATGAGGATCTTGTTGGGGGTTGCTGTCTTTCAACATAGTACCCTTAACATGGTCTTGCTATACTGAGCTCTTTCCTCCCAGCTTTCCAGCCAGCTAAGGCTGCAGGGGCACCCACATGCATGCTTAGCACGTTCAGGTAACCCAGAATCCGAACCTGGGGCCTCCTATATGGTTCCAGCACAGGACACAGCACCCTGCTGTCTGACAGTGCAGCTGGGCCAGAGCCTGCCTTTCCATTCAAATCCAACACCACACTGGCCATGAGCTGTCAGTCATCCATCAGCTGCTCTAAGTGCTCTCCTCCAGCCCATTTATATTTTTTTATTTATTCATCTATTTATTTTGTAGTTTTACTATAGGACACATCTGCTAACCGGAGAGAGAGACAGAAATAGAAAGGGACAAGGAAAGTGAGAAATCATTCCCTGGGGAGACAGCACTGCCACAGTCCCTACTCTTCCATTCTCCTCTCAGGATTTTGGGCAAGCATGCACACACACCTGGTGTGTTTTTCAAGCAGTCACCAGTACTAAAACCATGCATTCAGTCATGTGGGATCCAACCGCTTTAACCACCTTGCTACCTGCCGGTCCTAACTCACATTTCTTTTTCTCCCACAATAAAATAATAATAATAAGATCAAATGTTTCACTCAAAGCAAAACCCATTATGTCTATTGGGATCTTCTGGGCTTATATATGCATTAACTTTATAGATATTACAGGCTTCTAGTTTTTGCCACTGTCCTAAATACTATCAAACAATGTGTGTGCTATTTCATTCTAAAATTTTCTAGTTAAGGGGCCAGCAAGTGACATAGTGGTTGAGATGCTGGACTCCCACATGGCCAACCACAGTTCAAGTCCCACACCTAGCAGCTTGAAACTCACACCGAGCGCATGTGTGTGCATGCCATAATCCTGAGAGGACAGTGGAGGAGAAGGGATTGTGGAATGGCCATCCCCAGTGGGGGATGATTTCTCACTTTATCTCTGTCTTTCTTTGTCTCTCTAGTGAGCACACGAATACCATAGCAAAAAAAAAAAAAAGAGAAAAAACTGTAATTTAAGAACTCAATAATTTCCAAAATTTATAATTTTTTCCCTAGTAGGGATTTCATTCACCCTATTTGCCATAATTTCTCATTAAAAAAAAAAGAAAGAAAAAAAAGAAAATTTCCACAAGAACATCTTTTCTTTTTATCACCCAAGTACATAATTTTTCTGGAACAGGAGATATAAACTAATTTAAATAGGGACTTTTTCATTAGCCTGACAGGCATTGTGTACCATATGTACAGTTTATAAAAGATTTATCTAGTTTTAGGGTTATTTTCATTACTGAAAATGTTCACAATTAATTGTCCAAGTAATTAAAATCAGGAACTCAAAGCTCCAATAGTGAAAATTCTGTTATTGAAACAGAAGATTAATGTGTGAAGTCCATAATAAAGACTTTAATCCCAGATTAACGAAGCAAGGGACGTGGGAGGAGGAAGCAGGGGGAAATGAAATGTTTTCTTTTCTTTCTGTCTATACTTATTAGATGAAATAGAGGCTAAGTTCAATAAGTATAATTTAGAATAGGATTTCAGATTCACAAGAGAAGATTAAAGTGAGTGAAACATCATTTGACTTAACTCCATTTGACTGGTTTCATTTCTCACAAAATTCTTTTTTTTTTTTTAAGAATTACTTTATTGGGAACAGCAGTTGGTGTAATGCCTATGTCACTGGACTCCCATATAGTCGACCGCGGTTTGAGTCTCTGAGCCGGTGGCTTAAACTCAGGCCAGGTGTGTGTACGTGCATGCCCAAGATCCCAAGAGGAGAATGGAGGAGAAGGGATTGTGGTGTGGCCATCCCCTCACTTTTTGCCCATCTCACTTTTTGTCTCTCTATCTCTCTCTGTCTCTCTGGTGAGCACACGTGCCCTATAGCAAAAACTTCTCCAAAAAAAAAAAAAGAAAAGAAAAAATGGCACTGGACTCCCAATCACAGTTCAAGTGCTGGACCTGGTGGCTTGCTTTCTAACTGTCTCTCTCTTACTCTGTCCCTCTCTGCTCAAATTAAAATAAATGACTGAAATTAAATTATTTTATTTAACTTCAGTTATTTATTATTATTCTCCAGTGTGATCAGACAGAGAGAGAAAGGGAGAAAGCAAGCCACCAGGTCCAGGACTCAAACCACAGTTGGCTATATGGGAGTCCAGCACCCTTAACCATCACACCACTTGCCAGCCCCCAAAGTTCCTGAGAAAACCTCATAGTTTCCTAAAAACAAAGATCATTCTTAAATGAAAATGACAGCCAATTTAAATCAAAATGAATATACTCAATGGGCATGGTAATGTACAACACAGAAACACTGACATTAAAATGAGCATCTTCGCAAGACTTTATCATTACCACTATTATTTAACACTGTTCTGAAAAAAATTAAACACAAGATGGGGGAGGTCTTTTTCTTTTTTTTAATTTGTTAGAGTGCACACACTCTCTAGAGAGAGGAAGAGAGAGAAAGTGAGAAAGCATCCCCCATAGGAGATGGCCATGCCACAACTCCTTCCCCTCCATTTCTCCCTTCTTGCAGGATTTTGAGCATGCATGCACACATGCCCGGTGTATTTCGCAAGCCACCAGGTCCAGGACTCAAATTGTGCGGTTGCCCATGTGGGATCCAGTCATCTTAACCACCACTCCACTGGATGGCCCCTATGGGGTTCTTTCTCTTATCCAGCACTGACTCCATGGGTCTCCTGATGAAGCTGGTTCTTGGCCACAGGTTTCTGTCTTTCTGAAGTCAAGGAGCCTCTGGCCCTGACAGGAAGTCTATGTGCATCCTGTACCCTGGGGCTCAGGAAGCATTCACAGGGCCCCGTAGGGAGTAGGTGGAGAAGCTCCTGTGGTGAAGGCCGCATAGACACTCCTTCACTCTCAGGCAGGTCCAGGCACTGGGCTGAGAATGAGCTCCTTTCTCTAAGAAGCAGCACAGGGCCATATTCTCTGCCTGCAGTGGAGTCAGCAAGGACTGGCCCAGCCTTCTGGGACAAACTGGCCAGAGTATCTGAAGTGGACTGACTGGTCAGGACATGTGGCCAATCTCCTGCTTCTCCTTATTAGCCAACCCAGGGCCTTGGCTCAGGCCATGCTGGAAGCTAAGGCCTAACACTCACAGATGCAGAAAATAGGTGTTCCAGTCTGTTCTGTTGCTAATAACAGAAATAGCTGAGTATCAGTAATCTATGAAGGATAGAGATGTATTCAGCTCACTGTCATGAGGTCACATTTGGTGAGGGTCTACTTGTTGGCAGTTGTCTCTGCCCTGGTCTCACTCCCTGTCCTATAAACCACCAGTTTTCAAGTGGGGACCCCAGTCTGACAACTTTATCCAATCTTAATCACTTCTCAGAGGCTCCACCTCTTAATTCCATAGTCAGATTAAGTTCCTGCCCTCTTAATATCGTCACAACAGCTCATCAAGTTGACTCATAAATTTGCGGGGGAGGAGGAGACATAATCAAACCACAGCAACAAATGAAAACTCAGATGAGAGGAACGGGGCCAGCAGGTAAGCATACTGGTAAGGCACTGACTCCCACGTGGTCAAATACAGTTCAAGTCCTGGACCTGGTGGCTTGAAACTCACACTGGGTGCATGTGCATGCATGCCCAAAATCCCAGGAGGAGAATGGAGAAGGGTTTACAGCATGGCCATTTTCTCTGTGGGGAGGTGATTTCCTGTTCTCTTTCTCTCTGTCTCTCCAGCGAGCACATGTACCCCATAGCAAAAATCTCTATCTTAAAAAATAAATAAACTTCTGGAGTTTCCAGTGAGATTTGACTCTATTAGCCTGTGGTCCAGGCCTCAAAGACCCTTTTTGCCAAGATGGCACCAAAAGGGAAGAAGGAAGCTCCTTTCCCTTCTAAGAAGACTTTGAAGGTCAAGAAGGCAATGCTGAAAGGCATCCACAGCCATATTCCAGAGGCCTAAGACTCTGGGGCTGCAGAGGCAGCCCAAATACCCTTGGAAGAGTGACCCGTGGAGAAACAAGCGTGACCACTAAGCCATCAAGTTCCCCTCACAACCGAGTCTGCCATGAAGAAGACAGAAGACAACCACACACTTGTGTTCATTGTGGATGTCAAGGCGAGCAAGCACCAGCTCCCACAGGCTGGGAAGAAGCTTTGTGATATGGATGTGGCCAAGGTCAACACTCTAATCAGGCCTGCCAGAGAAGAAGGCGTATGATCAACTGGCTCCTGATTATGACGCTTTGGATGTTGCCAACAAATTTGGGATCATCTAAACTGAGTCCAGCTGGCTAATTCTCGATACACACTTTTTCACCATTGAAAAAAAAAAAAGTAAACTTCTATATTGATCACAGTCATTTAACACATTTAAAACTGTGCTAAAATATTTATTAGATTCCTACTTTTTATTTTATGTCAGTGACAGATTTCATACACTGTATCCCTATATCATAAAACTGTGCTAAAATGTTTAGTAGTCTTACCTTTCATTCTATATGCCAATGACAAAGATTTGTATACTGTATCCCATTTTTTCCATAAACCTTGTGATTTTGATTGAGCAACGGTGCATAGCACAGGGATTCTTTTTTCTCTTTTTTTTTTTTTGGAGAGGTTTTCGCTATAGGGCGTGTGCGCTTGCCAGACAGACAGAGACATAGAGACAGAAAGCGAGAAATCACCCCCCAGGGGGGATGGTCACGCCGCAACCCCTTCTCCTCCATTCTCCTCTCGGGATCTTGGGCATGCACCACACGCGCCCGGCGTGAGCTTTAAGCCACCAGGTCCGGGACACGAACCGCGGTCGACTACGTGGGAGTCCAGCGACATAGCCATTACGCTAACTGCTGGTTCCCTAGCACAGGGATTTTTAGGACATACACAGTATTGTGTTATAGCAGAATTAACTGTATAACACAATAACCAACCAGTTAAAGAGAAACAAGAACTAAAAACAAAAAATTTACAAAGCAAAAATGTTGAAGACACTTAAGACCCTGAAATGAATTCTAGGTCTGATGAATATTCCTGGGTAAAATTAAAAGTTTATAAGTTTTATTTATCACAAATGTTTTTGATGAAAAATCCAAGAATTCTATTTATCATAGGTCCTTGGAATCATCAGGTCATAAAGGAATGTATGCAAAATTTTAGAAAAATAAAAAGCACATTCATTCTCTGTTAGAACAACAGTAGGATATATTCTGCTTTACATTACATTTACTTTAGTCAAACACTGACAGAAATCTACAGTGCCATGTGAGAGCAGTGAATTCCACATCAATTCTATTTTTTGTTAGTTTTGCTATGGGGCATGTGTGCTTGCAGGAAACAGAGACAGAGGAAGAGAGAGGGAAAGTAAGAAAGCACCTCCCAAGGATGATGTCCCTGGCACACTTCCTTCTCCTTCATTATTATCTCAGGATTTGGGACACACACACACGCACACACACGCCTGGCCTGGTTTTTGTTGTTGGTGGTGGTTTTTTTCTTGGTGTGTTCTTTCAAGCCACCAGGTCCAGGTCTTGAACTGTGCAGTTGACCATGTGGGATCCAACCGCCATAACCTCCATGCCATCTGCTGGACCTCAGAAAAAATTCTTGAAAATGAAACAAACTCTTATAGGCCATTTTCTTGCAAAACTCAAAATAGCTGTGTCACCAAAACTTAGCCAAAGAAATCTCATCTGAGAAATACCACATATAATTTTTTTTTTTATAAATGGAAAATATGGGTTGGGGGGGGTTGATGAGAAAGATAAAGATTCACTTGTTGAAAAATAACTCTGATACCAACTTTGAGACAAGGCAGAATGGTGGAGCCAGGGTTCAGAATCAGAAGCTTAGCACATTAGGAGGTGAGCTCAGCTCTATTTTTATGGCCTTGGATAAATAGAAGACTTTGTTCTTGAAACACCAGTGACCTTTGCAAGTAGCAAATAGTTTCCTCCTAAACACCCATATTTCTGACCATGGCTACTTTCATGTACCACATCATTTAAGTTGGAATTTCAAGTGAATAATCAAGGTAATATTTGTTCAGCCTAGCAGTCATTTACGGGGCCAGCTGCTGTTGATAACCACATTACGTTCCTGGGATTACTTTCCAATTTAACAATTCAGGTTACTTTTCCACTCCTGGTACCCATGTTTAACTTCAGGCTGTTCAAAGAATGATTTCAATTAAAATGAACTTATCTGTAGACAGACTTCATGCTTACTGCCCAGGAAATCATAAAATGTGGTATATGAAAATCACTCGTTTTCTGGCCACACAATAAAGACAAAAATAAAATAAGGAACTAGATTCTTATTTAAAAGAAGAAACTGACCACCTTGCTTCAGATTGATGTGAGCGACATAATTTAAATAGATCTAAAATCTCAAATAACTACTACATGTCCACATAGTAACTAAACTTTCAGAGAGAATACAACATTTGAGCAGAAACGGAGAGGTACATATGTCTACAGAAGGTAACCTCGGTAGACATTCAACTCTCACCTTGCAATATCCATGAATCTCCTAAGAAACAAACCCACTGAAGTTACCTCCTGATTTTAAAAAACATGCAAGAATTTTCATTAAAAAAACAACAAACTTGATTGACAAAACAGCAAAAACAATTCAATAGAAAAAGGATAGTCATTCCACAAAAAGTGCTGAAACAACTGAATTTTCATATGCAAAAATATATACAGTGATATAGACTTTATTCCTTTCACAAATATTAACTTTTCAAAATGAATCACAGGGGCTGGTTGGTGGTGTGGTTAAAGTTGGCTGGATCACCCATGGCTGACTATGAACTGTCCATTTAAAAGGGCAAGTTTTATGGCCTGTGAATTATATGTTAATAAAACATCTATCAAATAATTCACTAGTGATTTCAGAGATAAGAAAATGAAGATGTTCTGCTGAGAATTTACCCTGGTAGACCCCCTGTCTCCTTCTCTCTGTCTCTTTCTTTTCTTTTTTTAATTATTCTTTTTAAAAACATTAAGGTAAAGTTTTTCCTTGGCTCTGAAATCCTGCTTTATCTTGGTAATATTCCACTCCCCTTTCCCATCCCATCCAGGCATACAGAAAGGGGAGGCCAGAAGACAGTCCGCCATGAGAGCTGAGATCTAGTGATTTTGAGCACCGTGTGGTTGTCATTTTTTGTTTTTAAAATTAACAACTACATCCGTTTTTTTTGTTTATTTGCTTTTTCCATTTTTCTCTTTTTTCCTTTCTCCCATTCTCTGTTTTCTTATCCCTTTTCTTTCACCTCATCACTTTGCTGCTCAGTCTCCACACCCTAAGTATCTAGACAAGTCTAAGCGAAAAGTTGCCAAAACCCAAATACTATCTGGGTCCTCAAATTCCTCAACTCCCACTGAATCTCTGACACAAAGGGAGAAAAATGCAATGCCCAAGAGTTTGCAGACCACATCCTCCTGTATGCCTTCAATTGCCCAGATTGATCTTCTAGAAATTAGAAAGAAAAAAATAACCCATCAGATGACTAGAAATCACCCCAGGGGCACAAGAAATATACAAAACGAAGAAAATACCTCACCCCCTAAGAGAAAAGAATAACTCCTCTTCATCCACAGACAGTATAATGGAAACTCAGGGAAATGTCTGATAAAGAATTTAGAGTATTCATAGTGACAAAGCTAACAGAGATGGAAGAGAAGAGAGACAAAAGAAACACCAGAAGAAAAAATCTGATGAGTTTCAGGAGGTGAGTAAGTTCTTGCAAGAGCTGAAAGAGGAAATACTGTAAAAGAGAATCAAATTGAACTGTTGGAGATGAAGGCTGTAATACAGGAAGTCAAAATCTCCTTTGAAAGTATTAAAAGCAGATTAGATCATACAGAAAATTGAATCTCAGATGTAGAACACAGAATCACTGGACTAGAAAAATCCACCATGAAGACTGAGAAAATAGCCCCAAAAATGAGAATAATATATGAGAAACACTAGATACCATTAAATGTCTAAACATCCAGATAATCGGTGAAGAGACTATTAAGGGCATTGATAATCTATTCCATGAAATCCTGGAAGAAAACTTTCCAAACCTAGAAAGGCATTCAAAGATCCAGAGCCAAGAATTACAAAAGACCCCAAATAGAATCAATCCAAGAAGATCTTCTCCAAAACATATTATAGCCAGATTGACCAAAACCACAGAAAAAGATAAGATACTAAGATTGGCAAGAGACAGACATCAAGTTACCTACAAAGGATATCCTATTCTGCAGAGCTCTCATCAGAAACTATGCAAGCTGGGACCAGCAGTTAGCGTAATGGCTATGTCTCTGGACTCCCATGTAGTCAGCTGCAGTTCGAGTCCCGAATCTAGTAGTTTAAACTCACTCCTGGGCTCAGGTGCATGCGTGCCCAAGATCCCGAGAGGAGAATAAAGGAGAAGGGATTGCAGTGTGGCCACCCCCCATGGGGGGTGATTTCTTGCTTTCTTTCTCTCTGTCTCTGTCTGTCTTTCTGGTGAGTGCACGTGCCCTATAGCAAAAACCTCTCTAAAAAGCGGCCGCATAACAAAAACCCCTTTGAAAAAAAAAAAAAAAAAAAAAAAAAAAGAAAAAACAACTATGCAAGCCAGGAAAGAATGGGAAAATATATTCAAAATGTTGAGTGAAAACCAGTTTCAACCAAGAATACAATACCAGGCAAGATTGCCCTTCATATGGGAAGAGAAGACAAGAACACTCTCCAATAACAAAATCTGAAAGAATTTACTGACACCAGACCAGTTTTCCAAGAAGTTCTGAAGGGAATGGTATATCAGGAAAACCAAAGTCAGACACACAGAAATAAGAGTTCAAAACCAACTAAGAAAATGACCAGCTTAATGGTAGGGACAAATCCAGAGTTGAATGTTATCATCCAGAATTTAAACAGAAAGATCAGAGCATGACAGAGATAGATTAAGTATATGAGACTGAACTGCTGAAATAGAATTTTTTGGTTTTTGACTAAAACATCACTGATCTTCTATCCTTTGTTTCCCAGAGTTAAGGATTTTTGTCTTCTCTTGAGTTGTCAAGTCATGTATCTACTATCTGAACAAAATCCTATCCTTGTTTCCCAGCTTTAGGTCTTAACCAAAGTTCTCTTAATATTGTTTGTTAATTATGATTTATGAAAACTAAAACTGTCTTTTATGAAATTAAAAAATATATTTAAAAAATATCTGGAAAATTAAAGTCAGACACACAGAAATAACAGTTCTAAATCAGCTAAGAAAATGGTCAGCTTAATGGTAGGGACAAGTCCAGAGTTGAACGTTATCTTCCAGAATTTAAACGGAAAGATTAGACAAAACAGAAGATAAAGTACATGAGTTTGAACTGGTGAAATAGAATTTTATGACTTTTGACTAAAACATTACTGACCTTCTATGCTGTTTTCCAGTGTTAAGGAGTTTTGTATTCTCTCTAGTCGTGGACAGACTCGAGAGTACGTCCACGTACCTACTATTCGAACAAAATCCTAACCTGTTTCCTGGCTTTAAGC
>NW_006159859.1:3150563-3179555 GCF_000334495.1 Tupaia belangeri chinensis
ACCCACACTCGTAGTGCCAGGCCCAGTGGCTTGAACTCACGCCAGGCACATGTGCGTGTGTACCCAAGATCCTGCGAGGAGAATGAAGGAGAAGGGATTGCAGTGTGGCCATCTGCCCTGGGGTGTGATTTCTCACTTTCTTTCTCTGTATCTCTCTTTCTGGGGAGCACACATGCCCTATAGCAAAAACCTCTCAAAACAAACAAACAAACAAACAAATACCTAATGACCACAGTAAGCTATATAACCTCAGCTATATGCTATTTTATAGTATATTCATTCTACCCACAGAGTTATGCCTAAAGTCAATTTTTGTTCACAGATATGTATATATCAGCTGAACTTACTATTGAAAGTATTTAGATTAAGATATTTTGTGAATCAATACAAGGTGGGAAAGAATAAAAGAATGGAAAATAACAGCAGATACCAGAGACAGGGTGGGAGGAGGATGGGAAATGGCAGAGAAATAGGGGGAAAAATATATATACAAGAAACAAAAAATGAAAACATATTTGTTGATGATAACATGTATGATTAAGCCACTTTACATTGTTTTCTGGTTGGAAAATCACATTTTATATGCTGTTGTGATGTTCAGTGAAAGTATGTAAAATAAATTAATTAGTAAAAAAGAATATTTTTAGTTCACTAATGCTCCCTGCATTTATACCTGAACTATTAGTAAAGAAGGCAAGGTTTTCAGTGACCACATATCAGACAGGCAATATTACTATTAAAAGCATTGAAATTAGATTTACTTTTTAAAATTTTTTATTTAACTTTATTTATTTATTCATTTATTTTCTTTTAATTTGACCAGAGAGGGACAGAGAGAGAGAGGGAGAGAGAGAGAGAAATTGAGAAAGCAAGCCGCTAGGTTCAGGACTCGAACTGCAGTCAGCCATGTGAGAGTTCAGCGCCCTTAATCACCGTGCCACTCGCTGGCCCCAAGATTTACTTTAAAAAAAAAAAATCATAAAATTGGGACCAGCAGATGGCATCATGGTTACATCACAGGACTCCCATGTAGTCAACCATGGTTCGAATCCCGAACCTGGCAATTTAAAACTCACACTAGGTGCATGCATGTGTGTGCCTAAGATCCCAAGAAGAGGATGAGGGAGAAGGGACTGAGGCATGGCCATCCCCTCAGAGGGTGATCTCTCACTTTCCCTCTGTTTCTCTGGACAGCGTACATACCCTATAGCAAAAATCTATTTTAAAAAAATTAAAATCATATAAATTTTGTTGGTCCTATGTATACACAAAAAGGTACACAAAAATATCAGCAACAGTAGACAAGAGAAAAATAGGTACCATGGAACTCTTCTGTGTATTAATCTAATTGTTTACATCATATAGGACAGACATGCAATGAAAAATAAATCTGGAAAGACAACTTAGTTAATATGTGTATCTCCCTTAATTTACATTTTCCTAATCTTCATTTATAATTTCTTTCCACTTAAAAAAATCCTCCAATCTGTAGAAAATACATAAAAAGCACTGTTCTTTTAATAGTACTTATAATCAAATACTTTCATTAAGTGTTTCCCCTTTGCTTCCTAATCAAAACATTTGGATAACATAGAAATAATGAAAGTTACAGTTACTGGGCTCCTTACTAGCCATTAAGTTTTACCTTCTCTGCCAGGGATATCTTTAATCTTTCTAGGTAAACCCAGCACCTAATATAGCATCTGGGACACAGTAATCATTTCAGACATACTTGAATGGACAAATCACAAATATGGCATTCTGGTGGAGAACACTGCCTCTGAGTACACTCCCTGAACTTCTTACTTCCTCAAAAAGCACTAAATGTGTTCATATGCCCACCCTCCCCTCTAAAGTCTGGAAAAGGCTGACTTCTCCCAACTCCCAACAGGTTATGCCTGTTTGGGTCAGAACAACCTCGTCCCCTCAGCCAGTTCAGGAATGAACCCGTCATCGACCCCTTACATATTAGGAAGATGGACTTAGGAAAGAGGGTTCTTGGAAAAAGTGCCCTTGCTCTTTGATAACTTGTCAAAACCTGCCTTGTACCTCTCACCAACTGGAGGATTAAGCCACTATCCAGGTGAAAAATGGTGAAAAATGGAGAAGCGGAAAGAACATGGGGTAACATCATTAAGTAGATTAAACAAACACCTCTAAAGTCTATTTGACTACTGAACTTCCTCTTATTTGACAAAGTTCTTCACTATGGAAGCATGCTGGAGTTGCTATTTTACAATAATATATGTGATAAAACTCCTACAGTAAGCTATGATCAGAACCACAATTTTGGTGGAAATATTCCAGCAAAATAGAAAGGATTTTTTCCCTTTCCTTTTGTTCTTTTTATTTATTTATTTTTTTTTTTTAGGTTTTGCTGTAGGATGCGCGTACTCACCAGAGAGAGATGAAGAGAGACAGAGAAAGAGAAAGTGAGAAATCATCCCCCCAGGAGGATGGTCACATTGCAATCCCTCCTCCTCCATTATCTTCTCAGGATTTGGGGCATGCATGCACACATGCATGGTGTGCTTCTCAGGTCACCAGGTCTGGGACCCGAATTGTGATTGACCATGTAGGATTCCAGTGCCTTAACCACCATGTTAATCAAACTACTTGGCCACAAATACCCACAGTCCTAAACAGAACTCAGGTTTGGCTGAATGGCTAAAAGTTGGCTGACATACTTAGGTAGACGCCATCTTGTAAAGGGCAGATTAAGACAACCACAAAGCAGATGCAGAAGTTCCAGACAATATATAACACTCAGTTGCTTTGCTTAGAAGACTAACGTGAGGAGAAATGCACTATGGCATTAAATTTAGGAGTCCCAGCATTCTACAAGACTTCATAGGTGGTATTTTTCTATGAAACTCTACACTAAATGGTTCTGTTTGGATCTAAGACACAATGTTATCATCTACAAAAGAAAAACATTTAGTAAAGAGACTTTTTGTTCCAAACACCTAAAAGGACTTCCACAAACAATAAAGGAAATTAAAAGATTTTAAACAATTGAAAACATTTTTTTCCAAAAACTAAAACATATTGAAAATCTGGTACTGAATCAAGTTCCCAACTACAGAACAGCTGTAATCACAAAATAACTGCAAAGAAAGAAAAACATGTAAACAGAATGTCCAGTTTAATATCCAACCAATCGGCTTCTTTAAAAACTGTATTTTGGTCGAATCAATATCTCCAAGAAAAAGGGAAAAAAAAAAAAAAGTGTCTACAAAGTAGACAAACCTGGGGTGGCCCTGTAGCCTAGTGGTTAAGGGGGTCAGATCCCACATGGCTGACTGTGGCTCAAATCTGAGGCCCAGGTGCCCTCAAAAACACATGTTAATGTCTGTCTGAAATCCCAACAGGCTGAAGAAGGGGAGGAAAAGGACGTGGTATGCTAGTGCCCCATTGGGGGCTGCTTTCTCCCTCTCACTCTGTGTCTCTGTCTCTTATCTGGCAAACAAATGCATCCTCTGGCAATAAATAAAAAATAAGAGGCCAGCAAGTGGCATGGTGGTTAAGGCGGCTGAATCTCACATAGCTGACTGCATGGTTTGAGTCCCAGACCCAGCAGCTTGAAAAACTTACCGGACAGGGAACCAGCAGTTAGCGTAATGGCTATGTCGCTGGACTCCCACGTAGTCGACCGCGGTTCGTGTCCCGGACCCGGTGGCTTAAAACTCACGCCGGGCGCGTGTGCGTGCGTGCCCAAGATCCCGAGAGGAGAATGGAGGAGAAGGGACTGCGGAGTGACCATCCCCCCGGGGGATGATTTCTCGCTTTCTGTCTCTCTGTCTCTCTCTGTCTGTCTGGCGAGCGCACGCGCCCTACAGTGAAAATCTCTCAAAAAAAAAAAAAAAAAAAACTTACCGGACACATGCACATGCGTGTCCACAATCTCTCAGCTTTGAGGGGTGATTTCTCACTTTCTGTCTCTCTCTCTCTTTCTCTCTGTCTCTCTGCTGAGCACACATACCCTATGGTAAACTTAAAAAGAAAAAAAGCAAAGTTGAACCTCTGTTTGCTTTTTCATTTTGTTGCGATAAAGGTTTTCTATGCATAAGTTATAGATGATAAAATAACAAGAAATCAATCTGTATCTAAGTAAAACAGGTTTGCAGTTTTCCTATAAAAATGCTACCTAGAACTTGGATATTTCACTTCCTCTTTCAGTTTTTATCTGGTTCTATGGGAGTTTGCATGGCAGTTCTGAACTGGCCGTGCGGCAAGGACTTCTTGTCCACAGGGCGTCCACCAAGGACAGTCACGTGCTGTGTAATGACGTGTCAGTGAACAGAAGACTGTGTTCACGAGGGTGGTCCCATTCGGAGCAGACAGGCTACCCCACCTCGATGTGTGTAAGCACGCTCAATGATTGCACGAGGATGAAACTGCTCCATGATGCGCTTTCTCAGAACATATCCAGGTCATGAAGTGAGGCATGACTATATTACTGAACTGAGGCAAGGCGTGTCATTCCACCTTGTCAATGGGCATAACCAGAGTCTGTAAAAATAGTTTAAAAAGGTTTATACTTAGCAAAATTAGGAGTGGCTATGGCCCACAAACACAACCTCTGGTAGCTCTGAGAACATGCTGCAGAGCCTTCACTGCAGTTCTTTTATTCAGTTTTGAGAGCAGGAGATACAAGCAAAATTGTAAATTAACAAATGGGGTCTTCATATTGGCCTGGCCCAAAAGAGTATAACATCTGTAAGTGAGGGCTTGCTGTTTACAGGTGGATTCAACATTTTTATGTTAACGGACTAGGCAGCTTAAAACACACCAGGCGCGTGTGCGTGTGTGTCCAAAATCCTGGGGGGAGAATGGAGGAGAAGGGATTGCGGCATGGCCATCTTGCCTGGGGGGGTAATTTCTTGCTTTCTGTCTTTCTTTCTGTCTGATGAATGCAAGTGCCCTACAGCAAAAATCCCTAAAAAATAAAGGAAAAAGAAAAGGAAAAGATAAAGAAAATGAACACCTGAATAAAGGTGGGAGCACTGCAGTGAGGCAAATGCACAAAACATGTTCTTCAGGTACCAAAATGCATGTGCTGGAAGCACAGAGCAGGGCCTGGAGAGGAGGCATTTCAAATGTGGTTTGAAATATCTAAGAAAACATCAGAGGAAAAAAATGTCTCAGAGATTGGAAAACAAAGGAATATTAGCTTTTACCAACAGTACATGAATGGATCTTGGTCTTAGAGCGAATCTGAGCAAGGAATGAGTATAAGGAAATACCCACAGTGCCACAGCTAAGTACTGTGTGCTGGGAGCCAGATACCACATGGCTGACTAGAGTTTGAATCCTAGTCCAGGAGGCCCAAAAAACCAAAAATCCTAGTCCAGGAGGCCCCAGATCCTGAAAGAATTGAGAGAAATGGAGGAAAAAGGATCGTGGCATGACCACATACCCCGTTGGGGAGTGATTTCTCTCTCTCTCTCTCTCTCTCTCTCTCTCTCTCTCTTTCTCTCTCTCTCTGATGAGCACACATACGTTCTGACAATACAAATTCTTAAAGAAATAAAATGTATCCCAAGCTCTAACCCTCCTGGCAAAGGCAGGCAAGAAGACTATAAGAGAAAAGTAGAACACAATCTGGACTGCTAGGCCATGCCACTACACTGAAAACAGGAAGCATTTACAGTCAAGCACTGGCTCCCAACCTCAAGCTCTAAAGTAGCCTAAGGCCCAAGAAACCCAGAATTTTGCTAATGAACTTCATTTTAAGAAAAAAGTACAAATCAGAGTAGCACAAGGAGCACTGTTAAAGACAAGACTGAGTCTCTTTAGACACCAAGTCAGAGCCCGGTGGCCAACACAGAAAGAGACGGGGTCCTGGGTAGTGCTCTGGAGCGATGGGCGGGCATCAGTAAGTTCCCAGCCCCACCGCTGGAGGGAGCAGGCAAGGTTGCAGCCAACGATGTCAATGCTCCCTGATCCCAGGACCCCTTTACACGCTGTCCCATGCTAACAGGAACTCACACATACCACGATGCTCAATCCTGACTGGTGCCGCCAAGTTCTTTGGGATACGATGGCCACCCAGGGGCTCCCGGCCTTGTCCCACAGAACTGTCAACACCACAGGTGCAGGTGTAAACTGAAAGAGAGCTGTGCCACGCGCTTTGTCACACGACATCATTTCCGAGACACAATCACTGCTCCTGGCTCACATTCCACACCCACAACACAGATTAACTGTCGGCTGGACAATGGCTATTCATTGGAGAGCCATGCGGTGTTAACGATGTAGCAAAGGACGTCTGAGGCATCTTCCAAACATTTATGGAAATGCGTATTATGAAAAATCTATGCATGGACTTCAAAACTTTTTAATCCCAAAATAAACTCATGTTCTAATTCCATTTTGATGGACTTTTTGAAGTCCCCTTGAATTAGAAATGCCTTAAATAACCAGTTCCTATCTACCCACCACAGGAGGGAAGGCTCGTTATCTCCCTCTGTGAGGACTCAAGGGTTCCCCGAGGAGAACCAGCAGTAGGATCACGTGCTCTCCTTCCTCTGTGCTCCTGAATCCTGGTACTTCCAAAGCTAAAATAATAAAAATGGACTCTCAAGAGTCTAACTCAAGGTGAGGAAGCGGCTCACTCACTTAACATAAGGAATAAGATTAAAGCTCCCACACAGACAGGAAACCTTTGCATCTCTAAAGTTGACTTTTTAAAAATGTTCTCTCCAGGGACCAGCAATGGCATAATGGTTACACCTCTGGACCCCATGTAGTTGAACATGGTTTGAGTCCAGGACCCAGAGGCTTAAAATTCACACCAGGCACATGTGAGTGCATGCCCAAAATCCCGAGGAGAATGGAGGAGAAGGGACTATGGCATGGCAATGCCCCCAGGGGGGATTTCTCAATTTCTATCTCTCTGTCTCTGTCTCTTCAGCAAGTGCATATGCTCTATAGCAAAAATCTCTCTCTCAAAAAAAAAAAAGTTCTCCCCAGAAGACAGAAGACATATCATGAGCAAGCATCGTCCATTCCCCTCTCTGGCAGCTCAACCGCACAGAGCAGTGGGTGACTGGACATTCCAAATTTAGACCAGACTAAAAGAAGGAAGAACTAGAGGGCACTGGAACAGGCACCTGAACTAAGGGGTTAAATGGATCAAGGAGAGCAGCAGCAGGTGGTATGGTGGTTAAGGCACTGCACTTCCACATGGCTGACCATGGTTCCAGTCCCAGACCAGGTGACTTGAAAAACCACACTGGACACATGTGCATGCATGTCCAAAATTCTGAGAGTAGACTGGAAAAGGTGTGGCCATTGCCTTGGTGGGTGATTTCTCACTTTCCCTCTCTCTGTGCTGTTCTCTTTCCAGTATGCGCATGTGCCCTATGCCAAAGACCTAAAATATAAAATAATAAAATGAATGAAAGGGCTTAGGGGAAAACAGCAGGCTGGAAGGGGACAGAGAATTTCCACCAATACCCTTTCATATCTCTTGAGTTGTGGAACAAATACAAATATTCCTTATGCAAAATTGAGCCATAAAGTATAAAGTAAAATAAGACCGAGAATAGCATTATGTGGATGTATTTGAACCTGCGCACAAAAGTGGATCAAATCAGGAACTCTTTAGTGGCAGAGTACTGGAATGCTTATATGTAAAAACAAAATAATAAAACTGTGAGGACATTACATAACCAGAGGACTAGAGTATGCAAAACTAGATGAGGTACTGCTGAAACGCCAACCATATGGCAGGACACCACCAGCCTAAGTTTCCTAGATGCAAGTCTTCCTTTCAAAATAAACATTGTAATTATCTGTTTAACAAAGCCTTCTACCCAGCCGTGCAAGACATCAATGTGACCACCACGCTAAAATTTCCAGACAAAATAAATATCAAAAGCTATTAAATAGTCTTCAAAAACTGCTATTCTTAATCATCTATGAAGTTTTGGTTTTAGGTTTGCTATGGGGCACATGTGCTCACTGAAAAGAGACAGAGAGAGAAGGAAAAATAAGAAAGCCCCTTCCTGGGGGAAATGGCCACATCCCAATCCCTTCTCCTCTGTTGTCCTCTCGGGATTTGGGGCACTCAGACACAGACAGGCCCAGCAAGTGTTTCAAGCTGCTGGGTCCAGGACTCAAACCATGCAGTCAGCCATGTGGGATCCAGCTGCTTTACCCACCATACCACCAGCTGGCCCCATTTATAAGTTATTTAGATTATCATTTTTTTCCCCACCAACTTTGATTTCTGAAAATCTTCATAGTCAAAGAATTAACTGCTGAGAAAATGATGACCTTACAGAAAAACAGTAAAAGTCATTAAAAATATTTAGGTTCCTAAAAATAAATAATTAAAACAGCATGCTAAATTAAGGCAATATCAGTAACTTAAATTACAGTGAGAACTATATTATTAATTTCCATTTTCTATCACTTGCACTGCAGAAACCTTTCAGAAGCTCTTTAACAGACGGCCATATATCCCACCCCAAGCAGTTTCGGCAACAGAAGCGAGGCCTACAAATGTGTTTTGCTTACTGATAAAAACACAGTATGACCATTTTATGTATCAGCTTGGCAAAGCTATCATACTGGGTCACTCGGTCATTTACTACAACACTAACCTAGGCATTGTGTAAGGTTTTTCTGTAGACGTGGTTAACTTCTGCAATCAGTTGACCTTAAATAAATTACCCTCCATCATGTGTCTGGTCCTCACCCAGTCAAAGGCATTAAGAACAAAAAACTGAGGTTTCTTGGAAAGAAAATTCTGCCTAGCTCCTGTAGCATCAATTCCTGTCTGAGTTTCCATCTATGGGCCTGTGCTACAGGTTTTGGTATCGCCGCTGACACAATCACAGGAAATGAACCTTGAAATAAATGTATTAATATAAATGCACACACGCATACACACACACATATACGTACACACGCGTACACACACATATACACACATACCTATATATATATACATACACATATACACATACGTAAACACATACGTACACACACATACATACACAATATCCTATTGGTTCCACTTCTCTAGAGACCCTGACTGATACCAACACAGAAACTTTTTATGTGTAGTTCTCTCCTCCACTAATTCAACCTTTTCTGATTTTATGTTCCCCACCTCTCAGGCCCCCCTACAGGTATTCTAGCTCTTACCCTTCTCACAGAAATCAAAAGGCAGTCCCTGTGGTGCAGGAGTAATGTACTGCTCAAGTGAACTGGATCCCACATGGTAACCACAGTTCAAATCCCAGGTCCAGTGGGCCTGAAACACACCGGGTATGTGCACAAGTACCCAGAATCTGATAGGCTGGAGGACTGGAGGAAGGATATCATAATGGGACCAGACTCTGTGGAGGCTGCTTCTCTCTCTGTCGACCTCTCTCCCGCTCTCTCTCACATTAGCACATACAATTACTCTATCACATGTATGTAATTCTTGGAGCTGAGTTTTCCAAATCTTCATTTCATTAGTCTCTACACCTTTGCTTTCCTTTTTTTCATGCCTTGGGCCCTTCCTTTAATAACTAGCAACAAATATAACTGGCAGACAGTAGGACAAAAATCTTCATGGTATATACAAATCCCTGCATGAGAGAAGCATTTGACTACAAAAGACAGTCCACAGGGCCACAGTGCTTTAAATGCATGCTTTCAAGAACGAGGCACCTTTACAGCACGTGACATGGAGTTGAAGATGGCTGGACCCCACATGGTCAGCTGCATGGTTGAGTCCCAGAAGAGGCAGCTCGAAAAACATGCCAGGCATGTGTGTGTGTATTCTCAAAATCCCCAGAGGAGAGAGTAGAAGAGACTGTGGCAAGGCCATCCTCCCTGGGAGCCTGACTTCTCACTTTCCCTTTCCCTTTCATGCTCTATGTCTCTCCAGCGAGCACAAATGCCCGGTAACAAATTCAATTTTTTAAAAATGCACATTTTAAAGTGAATTTCTGTTCCAACATAGAACTCAGAATTGATTCTATACAATTAGAACTACAATGAGGGAATAAAAGTTAAAGAATAATTTCATATTTCATTCACGGAAATCAAATTCTAAACCCAGTGCCTATTTATTTTGAAATTAAAATATCCTTATAAATGGAAAACTACTTTTTCTGTGATGAACTATCACCCTCTTAGTTTTAAAAGAACTGTCTACTTATAAGAGTTTAATGTTTTTAAATGCTAAAATCTCAAATCACTCAGCTTCTTTAAAATTAAAACATTCCAATACTTAAATACTCAACTGGAGTCAGTATCAATTAATGTAGCCTTCAAATGCATTAAAGAGTATAAAGAGAAACACATTTTTAATGTTTAAAATAATAGTCACATCCTCACCTCCCACATCAACCTGTAATCCATATTTTCATCCAAATCTTCGGGCATTTTCTTCTCTCCAGCAAATGGTCCAAACTTTTCACCCTGAATCGCAATGATTATATTGAAAAGGGATCAGTATAATAATCAAGTAACTAAATTATTTTTCAGTGTGGAATTATTTATCATTTTTATATCATCCTCTAAGTCTTCACGACCAATGACTGAGACATTTTTAAAACATAATCAATTTTCATAACACAAACTATTTACATATCTCATAACCAATATTGTGTGTTTTAGCCTAAAAGCCTGAATTCCCAACCCAGGTGCTCACATAAAAGGGTTAAGTTGTTTAACTTCCCAATCCCACCAAGGCACTGGACGACACATTCCCTAAGTTCCCATCCTCTTCAGAGCCTCTGGAATGAAAAGCATGGAGATTTTCCTGGCTTTAGAGGTGAGCCCACCATGTGGAAAATCACCTGGTTTTCATAAAAGTTATAAATTCATCCTTATTATGAACAAGGAAATAATCCTACCATCCTCAGAGGAAGACAGTTCATAAATAAAGTTTAAATTTGCCTGCTAATCTCAAACAGCCAAGTGGCACACTATTTTTTTGTTTTTTGTTTTAGAGAGATTTTTGCAATAGGGCACATGCATTCATCAGAGAGACAGAAAGTAAGAAGTCACTTCCCAGGGGGGATGGCCATGCTGCGATCCCTTCTCCTCCATTCTCCTCTTGGGATTTGCGGCACACACACACACACACACGTGCCCAGTGTGAGTTTCAAGGCACCAGGTTTGGAACTTAAACCACCGTCGACTAAGTGGGATCCAGTGACATAATCATTATGCCATCTGCTGATCCCCAAGTGGACACATTTTAAACCAGAGTTTCACAAAATGTATCCTTCAAACCCACCTGCACGAGAACCACAATGCGGCCAGCTTCAGATACAGAATCCTGAGTTTGTGAACATCAGGATCTGAGAGAGGAGCTTGGGGAGCGACATTTTGACAGGTGCGCAGGTGAGAACCTCTGGCCAGTCCCTGAAGGTGTACGCCATGAGTGGCTAGCCCCTGCAGTCTGCCTACAGAGATGCTCATATCTCAAAACCAACCAAGCAGGGACTGCACATGAGTCATGCTTGTCCAGCTGAGCATCCTGTAGAAACGTGTGCAGAGAGGATGCAGAGTCACTCACACCTTGGTGAGCTTTCCCCAGTGGTAGCTATGACCCTTTTCAATATAACCCTCCCCTTTGCATGGAAGTGGAGAGAGATAAAAACCAACAAAATCTCCAAGGAAAGACCAGCCCTTTGGCCTAGTGGTTAAGGGAGTCAACTGCCACCCACATTGTTGACCACAGTTCAAACCCTGGCCTCAATGGCTTGACAAACACGCCAGACACATACACATGCATGGCCCAAATCATAACAGAATGGAGAGATGGAGAAGCAGGGATTATAGCATGGCCATGCCCCGGTGAGGGGTGCTTTCTCCTCTCCCCCCCTCTGCTACTTCTCTCTGGTTAGCACATACACCCTCTGGAAAATTAAAATTTAAAAGTCCCAGTAGGAAATTTTGATAAACACTGTTAGAGAAAAAAAATAACCTCCATGCAATGTTTCAAGGATAAATTACTTCAAGAACAACAGGAAACCCAGCTCCTGGGAACAGTAAACTTTTAAAGCTAAAGGAATTACAAGTAGCTAACTCAATCCCCCTCTCTTTATAGATGAAGAAAAGAAATCCTGAGAAGCTACAAATAAAAGCAGCACTAGGAAGACTATGTCTTTTATGTTAATCAAGGGGCAGAAAATACCTATGGATATTCTTCAAACAAAGACTACCATTCTAAGTCACCCCAACCTAGGCATACTGAAAAAGAGGAGGCTGCCGCCTACCTGTAGTCATTTTAGAGGTGTTAATGCCCAGTTTGGAGAGCGAAGTCAGAAGAGGAACCTGCTGTACTTCCCAGGCCTCTTGGCCCCAGATGTCACTCTGTGCTCAGTGGGTGCTCAGTATGATCACTCAGACTGACAGCCCCAAGATGTTCTCTCTAAAAACGTCATTTTGAGGGGTCCAGACAGTGGGGTGGTGGTAACAAAACGCTCTGAGGGGCTGATCACCTGGGAGGGTTCAGGTGTGTGTCTGGGAACCTGCCTGAACACACAGGGCATGCACTGATCTGGAGCTGGCTAACACCAGGGGTGGATCACAGCCTGAAGACCCTGTCAGGGTCCTTCTCTCTCCTTCTCTCTCTCACTCACTCACTCATGGAAGGAAGAAATGACTTTAAAAAGAAAGAATCCTGGACCAGCAGATAGCATAATGGTTACATTGCTGGACTCCCACATAGTTGACACCACAGTTCGAGTCCCAGATCCAGTGGCTTGAAACTCATGCTTGGCACATGTGCATGAGTGTCGAAGATCCTGAGATGGAGAAGAGATTGTGGCATGACCATCCCCCTTGGGGGGTGGTTTCTCACTTTCTGTCTCTCTGCCTGGCTCTGACTCTCAGGCCAGCACACAAGCCATATAGTAAAAATCTCTTTATTAAAAAGAAAAAAAAAAGGCAATAATTTCGTGCCTCAGGAAATATCCGATGGTAAGTAAGAAAAGCTCTATAAGACATCTAAGAACAGGAGAAGGGATTAGTATTTACTGAACTAGTGAGTCAGTCCAGGACTCTATGGTTAAGGGAACCAGATCCCACATGGCTGATAGCAGTTCAAATCCCAGGCTGAACAGCTTGACACAAGGTGTGTACATGTCCCCAGTCCCGATAGGACGGATAAATGGATAAGGAATTGTGACACGTTCACACCGTACTGGAGGGTGCTTTTGCTTTCTCTGTCTCAATATCTCTCTCCCTCTCTCTCTCTCTCTCTCTCTCCCTCCCCCCCCCCTCCTCCCCCCGGGTGCTTTTGCTTTCTCTGTCTCAATATCTCTCTCCCTCTCTCTCTCTCTCTCTCTCTCCCTCCCTCATCCCTCCCTCCCTTCCTCCCCTCTCTCTCTCTCTCTCTCTCTCTCTCTCACACACACACACACACACACACACACACACACACACACCCTCCGGCAATTTAAAAAACAAAAAGGTTTACATAACTTGCCTGATTAAGGTCCATTAACTCACAAAGATCAGAGCCAAGATTGGAAACCAGGCGTGGTCCCTGTGACCTGCCACCACCCAAAACCCTGACTCAGTGCTGCCACAGGCTGGTGCCAACTTCTCAGCTTCCCACTGACAGCAATGCCGCCGCCACCTGGGCCAGGCCTTTGCTCACAGAGACACCCAGTGCCTTGACTGCTGAACTGAGGAAACTATGAGCTGGTGTTAAAGCCAATCTAGAGAACACAGCTCAAAACAAGGTGCACGTCTTGCAAGAATTAGAACTGGAGGATTTGGTATTAATGGGCATGGCCCAACTTTCAGTCCACTCTGTCATAGATTTAGCCTTTATTAAGTACTGCAGAAAGTAACAACAATCTGGGAACACAGTTTGCAATGTAACTGATCCACCCAAGCCAAACAGGGAGTTCCTCTTGGCAGTACCAAAGTAGGGGGAGAAAAAAAAAAAAACTGAATCTATCAAGTCAGCAGAGCACTCAAAGGACTGAATAGAAGGAATGGAAACCCAAACACAAGCACTGGGATTGGGGGAACAAAGACTGCTTAGATGCAGGCTCGCTGTGATGGTTGGAGGATTTCAAGCTTTGAAAATTCAAACCAAGGAACAGGACTCTGATGTGAAAGCTTCACCATGAACAGTCAGTAATCACTCTCTATCATAAACTCAAACTATCGATTATCACAGTGGCTTTCCTTTTTTTTTTTTTTGCCTCAATCTTTAGTCAGAAATACATTTCTTATATCAACCTAACACATTCACATAAACCCACACATATAAAACTAAACTGTAAATTCTTGAAACAAGATTATCCTTGCTCTGAACAATACATGTCCGCATTTTCAACTCTATTTCATTTCATTCTTTAAAACTGAGTTTTTGACCCAATATATTCATTTCAAGCTCACCAATGAGCTGTAATCCTTGGTTTGAAAAATACCTCATGAGACCAGCAGTTGCATAATGGCTATGTTGCTGGACTCCCATGTAGTCAACCGCAGTTCAAGTCCCAGATCTGGTGGCTTGAACTCGCACCAGGCGTATGTGCATGTGTGCCCAAGATCCTGAGAGAAGAATGGAGGAGAGGGGATTGTGGCATGGCCATCCCCCCTGGGGGGTGATTTCTCTTTCTATCTCTCTGTTGCTCTCTGTCTTACTGGCCCTATAGCAAAAACCTCTCCGAAAAAAAAAAGAAAAAGAAAAAAGAGAAATAAGTCACAAAAACACAGAGGAGATAAATACATTTACCTCTCCAGCTTTGATGAGAATGCCTTCAAAGTACGCTAGTGAGTATATTTAGAATGATTTAATCAAATAAATTTTACTGTTGCTTTTAAATGTACATAAAAAATGTGCATAGCCCACTCTCAGTAATTCGAATCACTTATGGTAAGAAACAATGCAGATATTTAAAGCAAGATTTATATTTGTCTTTAGCTGTAAAATTTTATACTAGCTCTCCTTATTCTTCACCATAAAGTCTTCCCCTAAAGATTTCTGGCACCTACTACACACCCTCCTTCTCTAAGTTTTTGTTTACTGTTCTATTATATAAATGACATCCTCTTATCATTGTAATTACAGTTTCATTTTTACCCAATAGCCATTTACTGTGGAGATCCTAAGTATAAGCCTCTTCTACCTCAGTGGGCTTCAAATCTGCTTGGGTAGCACACTTATAAAAGAAAATTTGGGAGATACATCCTTATACATATCATTATTTTTTCTCTTAGCTGAATCATATGAAATTACTTGATCATTTTTAATCTGTGAAAATGAAATTTTTCATATGATTCATCATTCATAAATTATACATGTACCCTAGTATATTAAACTCCTAAAGGGAAGTTCATAATTAATGGAAGAAAGAAAACCCACATCTTGTGAACAATCTTGAAAATTTCAAAAATTTCTAGCTGACTTCCTGTCATTAGTTTTGCTTTATTGTATGAAAAGCCACTTAAGATGTCACACTAGCAGCGAAAACACTGTCCGTGCTGTCATTTTCTACTATTCACTTAGGCGTGCATTGTTGATACACCTTGGATCTGTGATTTCTTTGCAAGAACCTTCCTAGAAGTCTTTGCTTCTATCTCAAGGGTCTCTCTCTCAAGTGCTGATGAGTAGGCAGTAAGGCTGCACGACATTCTCCACCCAACAAAAAAGACACTTTAGACAGTGGCCAGAGGTGAGCTGGAAGGGGCATGGCCACATACCAAGGCATTTCGACTCCAGCTGATCACTCCCATAGCATCAGTGTGGACCCACTGAAGTCGGGTTGCCAGGTGTCTGCAATATTTTTAGAGAAGCTGCTAACTCAAATTTGTATATTGAAACACCATTTTTTTCTATATTAGCCATGTGTTCCAAGTTTTTAAAATTCTTTGTGCAGGTCAAAGAAAGTATGACTTTAAGTCAAACTCAAATTGGAGACATCACACGGCCTGAGTCAAACTCACTTCTCAGACTGATCCAATACCCAGCCTACAATAGTGCTTCATTGCTTTTCATACGGTTCATGAACCCGGCACATAATTCAATCCATTCTGTTTGGTTTGCCACCCACTGAACTAGATGGTAGCTTTTTTTAGTTTTTAGTTGCCAGAGAACATGTGTATACTGGCCACAGAGAATAAGAGAGAGCATGAGGGAGAGAAAGCACCCTTCTCCCCAGCGGAGCATGGCCACGCCCCAATTCCTTCTCCTCCATTTCTTCACGCTGTCGGCATTTGGGGCACCCACATACACCCAGTCTGCTGTTCAAGCTGCCAGAACTGTAGCTCAAACCACACGGTCAGCCTGGCTGCCTTAACCACTAAGCAAGCCATGGGGCTGGCTCAACAGCAACTTCTAAAAAACAACAGCAACAAAATGTATGATTACAAAGGCATGGGCCATCTTCTCTCATTCCGTTTAGGAGTAGTATTGGTTTGTCGGAAAAGTCATGACACATTTTTCTATGCGTTTGGTAGCATGTATTTTGAAGTAATGGGACAGGCATGGCACTGATACCTAGTCTCCATTCTTAGAATTCGAATTTATTTATGTTAGTATTGTGTATAAACTTTTCAGAAAATTTAAATGTCCATTCAGAGCTAAGGTCACTGGCCAAGTTGAGTCATTTCAAGGCTGAGGTTTTGTGAGATGAGGGAATATTCCGTATCCCCACTGTGTGTTGCTGCTGCTCCTGGGTGATACCTGTCTGTCTCAGGGTTCTTCTTGATAGGATTGAGGCCTGAAGAAAATGAAAATATCCTTAAACGTAGAGATCCAAACCTTCAGCTTGATTTTCTCCAGCTGCCTGCATGCACAGTGAACACACACTCACACTCTCACAGTGACACTCACATTTGGTGCACTGTAAGTACATTGGCCTCCTGTCGGCTGTGGATCATGGTGGCGTGCCTTCAGCCTATTTCTTCTCAGTTACTCTCCAGTGTCTGTCCAGCATCTGTCCTTCCTTCAGGTTCCTCTGAGCCCCCAGCCTAAGGGAACATACTAGGGCATGGGTTAACTGTGAGCACAGGGTTAAATGCCAATTGGTCTTCTCAGTAAAGGAGCTGCCCACTAACTCTGGAAGCAGAGGGTCTGGTGGGTAGTTACAACAGTTCACATGAGGCCGATGGGCAGTTTCAAGTGATGCTTGGAAGGCATTATGTGCGGGAGTCCCAGGAAAAGAATCCCACGAGAGCCATGGTCTACAGTGTGGTCGCAGGTGCTCAGAGGCCATTTAACTTTGTCACTTGGAGCAATGTATTGGTTTGTCGGAAAAGTCATGACACATTTTTCTATGCAAAAATGTGTCATGACTTTCCCAGCAGCCTACTGGTAAGCTGTTGAAAGGGAGATTTACTGCAGATATTGCTCTTCTTGGGATTGTGGGAAAGCTCCAGCTGAGGTTTCAAAAGACTTGGATCCTAATTCTTGCTCTCCTGGTACTTCGCAAGGAGGCACTGTGACGTCGCAAAATTTCTGAGCCTCACTTTTCCTTATAGAAAACCTAGGGACTGCGGTGAGTTGATTCTAAGATTCCTTCCAGCTCTTAATGCTATTAGGAAGAGCTTCCACTGGCCACATTTAAAACAATTTGAGAACCGCAGAGAACACATTTGAAACACATTAACAAATTCATAAATCCACAATGATTATCAGAGAAAGAAAAAAAGATCTTTTTTTTAAAGTGGGGTTGGGATATAAGGCAGCACAGCAGTAAAACATGGTGCCCTGCGAGGCTGAGTCACATGGGTCCATGTTCCCCTCAGACCACCGTGAGTACACCAGGCACGTGCATGTCCATGGATCCAGGGTCGGCTGGGGTATGCAGGCCTGAGACCCAGCTGGGAGTGCTGTCTCTGTGTCTATCTCCCTCACCCGTGAAGGAAATAAGTATACGAATGTACAAAAAGTCATTTGCCATCACTAGACGATAATAACGTATTATTCAATTGGCAAATGGAAAAAACTAGGCATTTTGTCCTGCCTTTTCAATAGTAGCCGTGGTTAAGGATAAGTGGACAGAAGCATTCAATGATGTCTTCATTTGCTGATGTTCCTTTTTTCTTTGAACCTTGCTATAGGGCACATGTACTCACCAGAGAGAGACAGAAAGAGAGAGAAGGAAAGTGAAAAAATACTTCCCTCCCCCTCCACGGTGAATGGTCACACTGCAATTTCTTCTCCATTTCTCCTCTCAGGGTTTTGGACACACACACGTCAAGTGTTTTGAAGCCACTAGGTTTGGGACTAGAACTGCATAGTCAGCCATGTGATATCCAGCCACCTTAACTCACATGCCACTGGCTGGTCTGATGATGCTATGCTTTACCAGGAAATGCAAACTTATAAATAAAGGGTGATTAGGGCCAGCAGGTGGCATGGTGGTTAAGGTACTGGACTCCCACATGGCCAACCATGGTTCGAGTCCCAGACCTGGTGGCTTGATGTCTCACTTTCCCTCTCTCTGACTGTCTCTGGTTAAAAAATAATAATAATAAGTCAAATTAAGTAAAAACTTCTCTAAAAATAAATAAAGGGTGACTATATAAGTTAGAAAATCACCATTTTTAAATCTCTAATAATATAAATGATTGAGGTAACAATTATCAGTGGTGCCAAAACCACTAGGTAAAACGTTGATGTCAAAAAAGATATCTAGGGAACAGCAGTTGGTGTAATGGCTACGTCGCTGGACTCCCATGTAGTCAACCACAGTTCAAGTCCCGGAACTGGTGACTTAAACTCATGCCAGGCGCATGTGTGTGCATGCCCAGGACCCTGAGAAGAGAATGGAGGAGAAGGGATTGCGGTGTGGCCATCCCCCTGGGGGGTGATTTCTCACTTTCTGTCTCTCTGTCTTTCTGGCAAGTGCATGCACCCTATAGCAAAAACCTCCCCAAAATAAAAAGAAAAAAAAAGATATCTATACCATATCAACTCACAGTTTACTAGTTAAACACAAAAGAAATACAATATCTTAATAATGGAAAAATCATCTGAATCCAGCGTTGGCATCACTAACAGTGCGGAAGTCAGATATCATATGCCCCCCATTACATGCAGTATAAAAAGTAAACCAATATCACTCCATGATGCATTCTTGGCAAAAAATATTTGTATCTAACTTCCAGATTACAAGAAAGACAGAAAGCAGAAAAAGAAGATAAAATTCTGAGGAAACAATCAGATAAATCCAGCTGTGAGTTAACTCTGTACAAACAACTGGCCAGATCTCTTCAGAAAGTCAAATATTAAAAAGAGGTAGAGGAGAGAGGAGACTGGTAAAAAGACATTTAAGAAACATAACCAAATATAATATATGGCCCTTGATCAGACTCTGGTTCAAAAATAAACAGTTATGAAAACATTTTAGAGACAACTGGAATAATGTGAATTGGCGCTGGTATTAAAAGACATTAGGGGTTAGCAGGTGGTGTGGTAGTCAAGGTGCTGGACTCCCACATGGCTGACCAGGGTTAAAGTCTCAGACCCAGTGGCTTGACACTCACGTGGGATGCACGTGCCTGTGTGCCCCAAACCCCAGGAGGAGAGTGAAAAAGAAAAGTTTGCAGTGTGGCCATCGCCCCCACCCCGGTGGGTGATTTCTCACTGTCTCTGTCTCTCTCCAGTGAATGTATGTGCCCTAAGGTAAAAACCTTAGGAAAGGGAACCAGCAGTTGGCGTAATGGCTATATCGCTGGACTCCCACGTGGTCGACTGCGGTTTGTGTCCCGGACCCGGTGGCTTAAAACTCACGCCGGGCGCGTGTGCGTGCATGCCCAAGATCCCAAGAGGAGAATGGAGGAGAAGGGATTGCAGTGTGACCATCCCCCCGGGGGGTGATTTCTCGCTTTCTGTCTCTCTGTCTCTCTCTTTCTGTCTGGCGAGCACACGCGCCCTATAGCGAAAACCTCTCCAAAAAAAAAAAAAAAAAAACTTTAGGAAAAAAAAATATTAGGAAATTAATGTTAGTTTTGTTGGATGTTGAAATGATGTGATGGTTATTTAGGAAAATGTCCTTATGCTGAAGTATGGAGGGGTGAATTGTAATAATGTCTGTAATTGACTTTGAAAAGGCTCAGCACATTTTAAAAACTCATACAGGTTAGGTAAATGATATTAATGTAAATCAATCTGCAGTCGAATCATTTATATTTGAAATTGCAATAATTTCTTCACCCACAGAGTCTAGAGCCCCTACTTAGAATGTAATTGTTTCAGTGTTCAACTACAGTATCTGTGTGTGTGCTCACAATACAATTAGGCCTTCAACAACATATTAACTGTGTATCTGAACCAATATAAAAAATATCCAAACTTTTTTTCCCTATTACGAATGCTGCCCTATATCCATTCTCCTTAGTACTAAAACACTCATCCAGGAGAAAAAGCTACATTCACCCATAGGCCAAAAATATCCAAACTTTTTTTCCCTATTACGAATGCTGCCCTATATCCATTCTCCTTAGTACTAAAACACACTCATCCAGAAGAAAAAGCTACATTCATCCATAGGCCTGCAACCACAAATACTGTACGGAACTACCACAAGTTTATTTTTGCATTTATTTTTAATTTGCTAGAGGGTATGGGTGCTTGCTGGATGTGGGGGGTAAGCACCTACGCTGGGGGATGGTCATGCCACAATCCTTTCTCCTCCATTTCTCCTTTTGGGATTCTGGTCACCTGCACACACATGCCTGACATGATTTACAAGCTGCCAGGGCCACAACTCATGATGCATAGTCAGCCATGTAGAATCCAGCCACCATAACCACCGTGCCACTGTGGGCCCCATAAAAGTTCTTAAATGAAGCTGAGTACCTTGAAAAGTACCCCCAATGCCTTGTGCACCTCCTTTCTCCACACCTGGAATCTGGGCGTGAGAGCTGGGACTGAAGCAGCCATCTTAGGGCCAAAAGAACTGCAAAGACTTCCACCCTGCCATGTTGAGCCAAATGTCTACCTGACAACTTCTTGTTATAGGGAGAACATCAACTCCCAGGTTCAGATTACTGAAGTTGTCTCTTAGTCTCAGCTGACAGACTAAAATGGCTGTCAGGGCAAAGAAATGCTGTGGTCCTCAAGACCCTTTCTATGTGAAATGCATCACTTGTAGGATAAACACCTAACAGGAAATGCCAGAGCGCTGTGAACAGGAGGAGATCACGTGTTATGTGGTGACCTAGCGCGGCACCTTTTCACCCCCAAACCTAAGCTATTTGCTTCACTTTAGCATCTGTGGGCAACTGGGTTTAAGTGAGGCCGTTGGTTCTGCATTCCTTCCAGCGGGCTGAGTCAAAAACTAGAGGAAAGCAATGGAGCCAGCACCAAGGACTAGAAACTGGGGCTCGTAAGAGATGGGGGAGCAGGCCACAAGTACAACCCTTCATGTCCTGAAGCCCAGGAAAGTACAGGAGGCCAGAAAGCTGAGAGGGAACGGACAGCCTGCCTGCCAGGGCGGGCCCAGGGACATAGAACCCTTTGCCTTCTATCACCTGCAGGATTAACACCACAAAGCATTCCCCCATAGCCAGTTTTGACATTCTATCATGCTACCAAGGGAAACTATCCATCCAAAGGAGCCCAACTGTCATGAGAAGTAGATCAGGCACAAAAATGATACCTACATTCAGCAAAACAGAACTTCTGTAGCAGAGAGAATACCTCAATTAAAGGAAATACCTGAATGACCTAAAGAACTCTAAGGACATTCAAATACAGCACTCAATAAAATAATTCTAAGTCAAAGCCATGACTTCTCAATTAAATTGTTTTATAGAATGAATTCAAAGAAAGAGGCTAGAATGAAATCCGAGAAATAGTCCAAATGAAAAAATACGGAGAAATAAAAATAAGATATTTGAGGACTATATCCAAGAGACCTCACATACAACAATACTACGGTTCCAGATGGCTAACAAAAGGGAGGGGAGGGGATTAGTCACAGTGGCCCAACAGTAGCAAGTCAGTAAGCAATGCTGGAGGCCACACGGAAGATTGGGGTTTGGTTCTGAGGTCATCCTGCACACGCCAGGCCTATATGCATGTCTGCGATTCTGGTTAGCTGGGGGTAGACTGTGGCATGAAACCCTACTGAGGTTATTTGCCTTTCTTTCTCTATCAAAATAAATTTAAAAAGAAAAAAAAAAGATTTCACAGGCAACAATTAAGGATATTTTCTGAAACTGAAGATAAATCTGTTAAATCAACTGTCCGCGGTTCTTTTTCTATAGCACTTATCACATTTTAACATAGTATAAAATGTTCCTAGTTGGTTTATTACTTTTCTGCCTCCCCTCACTAGATTGCAAGCTCCACAAGAGCCAGACCATCTATTAATATTTTCTTCACTATGGGATCCAAAGTCTCGGCACACAGGGTGAAAAAGATTCAGTGAATGACTGTGTAGGACAAGCCCTGAATAAATGGAGAGAAGAGATAACATACATGGCAAGCAACACAGTAATTAGCTTTCCTCTGATTGTTTCCAGATTAGTTATCATCAACCACCAGGAAATGCAAGCCACATCCACTGGCAGAATTTGAGCCCTGGGATAAAAAGCCATTATTTTTTGAGAAGAGTCACCTTCTGATCAATGAAACACCTTATTCCACAAAATCTAGTCTTCTTGTATTAACACTGATGTGTGACAATTCATCCTCTGCATGTGTTTACTTACTTTTTGAAGTTTTTTCCTTCCCATATGCTTTTTCTAACCCTGTACTACTTGACTTTTTTTTTAATCTTATTGTATCTTCGTCACATACTCAGCTTTCAACCTCAGATAACTTTTTACGTTGGAATTTTATCTATACTATGGATCCTTGACTGAGAATCGAGGTGCCTGCTCTAGTTTGAAGGAGAGGGGGTTGTTACCGTGAAGGCTTAGGAGCCCAAGAGACGTTTGCTGAGAGACTCCTGGTAGATCTTCTCTGGGCTCCACCTATAACATGATGATGTGTCAACTGGGCTATTCCAGAAGCTCTTTCACAATTACTAGAGCAGTCCAGCTTGAGGTTTAACTGGATGGCAGCCATTTTGAAGTTAAGAAAGGCCTCTGACGAAAACAACCTGACCAAGTGCTGAGTCCTGGGGAGGTCTGTTTGGGGAATGATCAGGCGAGAAATGAGGAGTAGCCATTTAAAGAAAAATAGGAATCAGGATCATTGGTCAAAAGAAAGCAACTGACTTTGATTATAATGAGGAATAATTTGCACCTGCCTGTGCAAATACTGAGGTACAATACTGAGCATATGCTGAGCTTTTAAAGACAGTTTGGTAGTGCTGGCTGCCTGTCTCCTTGTAACCCAGGCACAGAAATAAACTCCCTTCTTCTCCACCCTCTCCCTCTTGTTTCATTGACCACAAGTAAAAGCAGCTGGACTTAACCCAGCAGAACTATTATGTAGGGGCCAGACTGTGGCATGGTAGTTGAGGGAGCTGAATCCCACATTGTTGACCTCAGGTTCGAGTTCACAACCTGACAGCTTGCAAAACACCCTGAGTGCATGCGCATACACATGCACATGTGCCCAAAACTCTTTAAGGAGGGAGAGATGGAGGGGAAGGGATTACAACATGGCCATTCCCCATGGAGATGGGAGTGCTTTCTTACATTTTCTCTCTGTCTCTCCCCAGTGAGCACATATGCCCTATAGCAAATTTTAAAATGAAATAAATAAATAAAATCACATAGTCTGAGAGTTTGAAGAACCCTTCCACTTTACCTTACACTTTTGGAGCTCAAGCACAGTGTCAAGTATCTTCACTCACTGTTTAATCATACAACCCAGCTGGGGGGGGAGGGGGGGAGGGATGGTCATAATATAAAAAAATACAGCATAGTGAAAGCAAATATAGGTATTTGTTGACCTTGTACTGTATATATAGTTAAGGAATTAGCTTTAAGTAACTAATATTCACTTTAATCTACATAATACTTTGCAACTTAGAAATCCACATCTTTATTAAAGAATTAAACCATGCACATGAGATAATCCATAGCAAGCACTTACTGCAGGATCTGGCATATGGCATGCAAAAAGTGTCAGTTTTATTATGCTTTCTTATTATTTGTTTAAGAGAGATTTTTGCTGTAGGGTATGTGCACTCACCGGAGAGACACAGAGAGACAGAGACAGAAAGCAAGAAATCACCTCCAGGAGGAATGGTCACACAGCAATCCCTTCTCCTCTCAGGATCTTGGGCATGCACATACACACGTCCGGTATGAGTTTCAAGCCACGGGGACTTGAACCACTATTGACTATGTGGGAGTCCAGCAACATAACCATTACTCCATCAGCTGGCCTCTGTTTTATTATTCTTATCATTAGTAAACCACAACGTGTAAAAGTGAATGGATCTGGAGACCAGCAGGTGGCATAATGGCTATGTCACTGGACTCCCATGTAGTCAACTGCATTTCAAGTCCTGGACCCAGTGGCTTAAACTCACGCCGGGTGCGTTTGCGTGCGTGCCCAAGATCAGAAGAGGAGAATGTGGAAGAGGGGATTGTGGTGTGGCCATCCTCCCTGGGGGATGATTTCTTGCTTTCTGTCTGTCTCTCTCTCTCTGTCTGGCGAGCACACGCGCCCTATAGCAAAAACATCTCTTAAAAAAAAAAAAAAAAAAAAAGAATGGATTTAGACCTCCTTCTTCTACTCCAGGGCTTTCCAACAGACTCTCCTTTCCTTTTCTTCTTCTCACTGTGTAGAGCCTATACTGAAAAACCATTCTTTTAAAATAATTATTTTATTTAATTGTATTTATTTATTTTTTTAATTTGACCAGAGAGGGACAGAGAGAGGAAGAGAGAGAAAGAAAGTGAGCAAGCCAGCCACCAGGTCTAGGACTCAAACCGTGGTCAACCATGTGGGAATCCAGCACCTTAACCACCATGCCACCTGCTGGCTCCAAAAGACCATTTCTTAAAGGCAACATGCCTATAAATAAAGGTGACTTCAAAAGAAAAACCTAGGAGGAATATGGTAGAGCCCCAGAATTTGATGATTCTGCTGTAGGGGCTGCCCCTCACACTCTGGGAAACACCGTACTAAAAGGGGTGATCTATAGAAGGATTAAGGAGTCCCATGGGGAAGGGAATCCCGTCAATCTGGTGACATGGTTGCTAGCAAGATTCTCCAATCTCAGCCTGAACTAGATTCACTGAATTTAAAATCAACAGATGAACTGCAATCATTTTTTAAAACAGGAGTGTTATACCAGCATATGTGTTATGAATGTGTGATAAAACATTAGAAGTGTCTAACACATAGATCTCAAGTGGTATATTCCAACATTTGCTTAGAATAGAGAACATAACTTTTTCAAAATTTGCTACATGTGCCTGCCTGAGAGAGAGAGAAAGTGAGAGAGCATGGGGCGGGGGCTGGGGGGGAATGCCTCAATCCCTTCTCCTCTATGCTCTTCTTGAGATTTTAAGCATGCACTCACACATGCCCAGCATGTTTTTCAAGCTCTCCCTTCTGGTACTTGAACCATGGGGATCCAGCTACCTTAACCACCATTCCACTGGCTGGCTCCTAGAACATACAACCTTTTTGTTTTATTATTTTATTTTATTTTATACATCACTTAGCTTGTAAATTGAATTTACCCAACATAAATACATAAACATAAAAACTTTAAAGTAATATCCTTAGTATAGCTTCTCATAGAACTCTCTCTTCTCAGATCCCTTGATTTATGGCCAAAGTTTAGTACGAGGTAACTTGGAAAATATTTAAGAATGGAGAGACTAATTAAATATAAGCAAGTAAGGAATGCACTGACGCTCAGCTTCAGCCTTACAATTCCACTAAAACCAGCTTCGGCTTCGTCCGCAGGCACTGGAAGGCAAAGGAACCAAAGTCCACCTCAAGGTCATTTCTGGCCTCAATGAACCTGATGATGACCTTGTGACTGGGTACCTTGAGATCATAACTAAGCTATGTCGATAATGGTCTAGACTGATTGCAAACATCTGCATATCACTTTGAACTAGAGGTAAGCATGCTAGAGGTTATCTGGATGACAATCTCTAGTATATATATATTGAAGTTACATTAGCCAGGAAAAAGGTGTCTATTCATCATTGCAATAGCAAAATGTCCCAATAATATATGATTTTAGAAGCTGTTTACTCTATGCCCCCATATAATTACTTGCAAATAATCAAAAATATATTTTTTAAACTGAAGTTAATAAAAATATCAAAAGAAAGTAGCTTGGCTGTATGTTTAAACTTAAGTAATGGCTAGCCAGTGGCATGGTGGCTAAAGCAGCAGGATCCCACATGGCCGACTGCGAAGTTCAAGTCTTGGACCTGGCAATTTGAAAGCACACCAGATGCATGTGCGTGCGTGCCCAAAATCCTGAACGCAGAAATGGAGGAGAAGGGATTGCAGTATGACCATTCCCCATTGGGGGGTGTAGGGGGAGTCTTGCTCACTCTGTCTCTCTCCAGTGAGTACAAGCACTCTCTAACAACAATAACAACAAAAATACTAAATAGTAATATGAGTCAAAAAACAAGAATTATTTTATAGTCCTACGGGCTGATGGTGAGGTAGCAGTAACACCACTAGAGCTACACGGGAAGGTCCTGAGTTTGCATCCTGAGGCCTTCCCGCACACACTGGGCACACGCATTCCCACGATGGAGGCTGGCTGAAGGCTGGAGGAAGACTGGTGTTAAAACCCTGTTGAAGGTGTCTGTGTATGTGTGTGTCTCTGTTTGTTGATCTCTCCCATGGAAGAAACAAACTTTAAAAGTAAAAAATAATAACTCTTATTATTTATACAGTTGTTTGGTTACTATTCAGTATATTTAAAAAAATACTTAAGAACCACATTAAGTTCTTTAAATAATTACGTTTATCAAAGACATTCAAGAAAAGTCCATTGGAGACTTTTTCGCATCTTGTGAAAATGAATTAAGTGTAGAATTCTAGCGTACAAGGGTCACTTGAAAATGGTTACAGGTAGCTTTGAAATAATGTTGACATTCAATTTTAACATATGGTCGCATGGCAAAAACACTTATTCATTGTACCTCTAATTCAGATCCGGTATTTCCTCCTGTCTTTCACATTGGGCATTCTCCCAAAATCCCATTTTAAAAAGTAAATGACGTTTATGTTTTGCAACTACACCCTGCGCAGTATTTGTAGGTCACGTTGTCAATGGAGTTCCTCTGGGAGATCGGTGGCACTGTCCACTCCTCCTCAAGGGCTCTTCAGGTCAGAGGCTGGGGGAGCAGGTTATAATAAAAGGCACCCCTGTCTCTGAGTGAACTCCCTGAACCTCTTGTTAGGGTAAGATATCCTGAACAAGCTTAACTTATCTTCCCCAAACCTCCCTTCTTCAAAATATAATCATGTACAAGCCATTGGGATACATTTGAGAAACTACATGAGGCAATGGCATTGCAGTGTAAGCATCAGAGTGACTCACAAAAACACCCGCAGTGCAGCCACACCTGCCTACCGAGTAGGCTGCATGCACCTATGGACTTCCGTAGTTGTGTGCTGTCCTTGACCGAGAGCCCTTACCCTGGGCATGACTCCATCTGCTAACAAAGCCAGGTGGGGAGACTAGGAAGGGACAGGGATAAGGCATACAGAGGCGACAACTGTTCAGGAAAGAACACGGGCTTTAGACTTCAGAGGACCTAGGTTCTGGGGTTTGAACCCTAACTCACTAGGCAAAAAAAAAAAAAAAAAGTAACTTTGTATAATTTCTTGTTTCCTTTCTTAAAGGGGGATTAAAACTTCTGACAGGAGGGATGCCAGTGACCGGAACTAATGTAGATTAAACTACCAAGTATAGGCCCAGGCACTATTATGTGTTCAATAAATGGTGACCCTGGAACTAGCAGATGGCAAAATGGTTAAGTGGCTGGACTCTCATGTAGCCAACCCGAGTTCCAGGCACATGCGCTGGGTCCCCAAAATTCCCATGAGAGAATGGAGAAGGGACTGGCGGGGCCATGGGGGGAGCGGAAGGGAATATCTCGCTTCCTGTCTGTCTCTCTGGCAAACACATGCGCCCTATAGCCAAAAAGCTCTCAAATAACAGTGCCCTTATCACCCTGAGCGCTTCACCACTGCTTTGGGGCTTCCAGATTTCACATAACCTGCAAAACGAATGTAACACAAGGTATAACTTCAAATGTAAAATTTTGGAATATACCGGTGACTCCTCTTCCCTCGCCCTTTGCTTTCAACATCAGGTCCAGGCAGTTCCAGTTCCGACAGCTCAAAGTGCCTGCTCTGGTCACTTGCCTCTAAATTAGGCAAGGAGAGTTCCAAACTCTGAGAAAAATTAAAACGGCAGAGGTGTTCTACCGACACCTCCCAGAAGCCACATATATTCTGCAAGGCGGGACACAACGCCGGGTATCCGAATGAGATTCAAAGGCCTGCGCGGAGCTGCGCTCGGGGCGGCTCGCCTCCATGCCCACGTGGGGGAGCGAGGCGTTCCCGGCCACAGGAGCTCGTCGTTAAGGCAGAAAGGCGGCGACGGCGCAGCGTGCGCGGGGGTGCAGACGCCCGCCCACGCGTGCCTCAGCCAACGCGTAGACGCCGCTCACACCCGGACGCGAGGAGGAGGGAGGCTCCGTCCGCACTCACTTCCTGCAGGGGAGAGGAAACCATCTGGCCGCAGGGAGGCGGGCGGCAGTTCCGCCCCTGGACCCGCCGCGGCGGAGCGCGCCCGGCCGATACCTACGTGGCGCAGCCGCTTGGGGGGCGCGGCCAGCTGGGAACGCAGGCCGCCAAGGGTCACCCACCTTTCTCACTCTGCGGGCCGTGTAGAGCCCCATTCCGTCCTGCACCCGGGAGGACTTCAGGGAGAACCTGTCCGGCACGTACATGCCCAGCATTTTGCCGGCCGCCGCCTCGCTCAGCACCGGCGCCCTGCGCCCAGGAGGCGACACATCGAAATTTGGGGTGCCAGGGTGGAGGGGAGCGGCCGGCAGGGAAGGAGGAAATGGAGTTTTCCTCCCAGAATCCCCACCTCC
>NW_006159859.1:3179578-3187799 GCF_000334495.1 Tupaia belangeri chinensis
TTGGCCCAAAGTTGGAGGCTCGGACCCGCGCTCCGGCGCGGAGCTGAGAACCGGGTTGAACCGGGTACCTCCGCCCCGGGACCCACAAGCCGCCGGAATTCGCCTGTACCCCCTGGTCCAGAGCTGCGGCGTCCGTTCCCGCCTTTGCCCAGCTCTGGGTCTTCGAACCTTGCGTCCCTGAACAAAGGATTCCTGTCGGAGAGTTTGACTCGTTTCTCTTCAAATGCAAAACCGAAATAGGCCTTGGCACAGCTGGGGATATCCTGCAAAACAAGACAATTCAAGTACCTGACTCCGGAAAGCAAAGAAGCCAACTTGTTGGTGTTGCCATACTGGTGACCACAATCCCTGCAGCCCTTCTCACTTTTGCATCTTAGCTTTTTATTGCTTGTTTCAGAGGTTCAAACTCACGGGGAGTCCAAAATACGTTGATTAATGTACGCCTGAAGGGGACGTACACAGCCTGAAACGAATCCATTTCAGGGTACACATTTGTCACTATTGAAGTAATTTGTAAAGTGGTAGAAAGCACTTCTTTTATGGTAATATAACATCTGGCATATGCTCGCGTTTCCCAAGGTACGCTGTTGCCTAGTCCTCCCTCGCCTGAAAATCACCAGACCTCGGATTCTCAGGTGTACTGCAGTGGAGTCTGAGGAGGCAGAGGGAATCTCAGTAGAATCTAGGCTCACAGTGAAATAATGCCACAAATCTTTAGTGTGTTTAGGAAAGTTAACAGGCTGTGCAGGATTCTTGGAAAGAGATTTAAAAGCCTGTTTCATCGTTCCAGATGTTTCCGGGGCCCCCTCGTAATTACTATATTCAGTATCTCACCATTCCCGTTTCCTACTTGGAAACCATTGGTACTCCCCAGTTGATGTTCCTTATAAACTATTAAAAATACACGCAGAATACCTTGACGAAAGTAACGACTACACTCACATACCCCATGGAAATGATGGTGTTTCTTCAGGATTTAACACAGCAGTTCCCAAAGAGAAGACCTTGACTTAAGTTTAAGAAAAGGTGAAAAAATAAATAAATAAAAAGGCAGCAACAGCAGCATTAGGGCAAAAATAATAGCAATACTGGGTAATTATAAAGAATAAAATACATGATTAAATGAGCTTTCTGAAAACTTGAAGGATAGCTTTGCCACGGGCGAGGAACCATGTCTACTCACTGACTTGCCATGGAAAATGATCTCTGACTTCCGTGGGAGGAAATGAATTGATAAGTTCAAAGTTTATCTCTGGGAATATGGAGTTAAAGGTACATAGTAGGTGCGTTAATTTTTTTTTTTTTTTTTTTTTTTGGCTGTAGGGTATATGCACTTGCCACTTGCCAGGGACAGAGAGAAAGTGAGAAAGCATCCCTCAGGATTTTGGGCAGGTCCAGCGTGCCTCTCAACCCACTGGGTCTGGGACTCAAAACAGCACAGCCAGCCATGTGGAATCCAGCCACCTTAACCTCCACACCATCTGCTGACCCTCAATAAATATTTCTTAAATGAAAGTGAATTCGAAGACTGATCGGAGATTTCCAGTACGGTCAATGGTGAGCTCAATCTGCTCTCTGTTGCGCTTCAGGAGAATCTATACTAAGTGGGTTTTTCAGGGCGTGGTTGAAACATGACAGATCAGAGCCATTGGCACTAACCACAGGCATTTTCCCCAGGGCACTCAGCATGTGATTAGACTCAGTCTTTCAGACACCCTCAAGTCATACTGAGTTCTTAGTCAAATACACTGTCCTGCCTCTGGGCACAGAAGTTTCCTCAGCTTTTGATTGCAAAAGAGGAAAGAAACAGTTTTTCTGTTAGTCTGACACAACTCTCATTCCCAGACAACCCTAGCTTTGGCTCAGCGCTTGTTCAGCTGCTGTATTCTAGGGGACAAGTCTACCAGCTTGAGAAGGCTCATCTCAGAATGCAGGCATCTTTACTAATTAGAAAATGGTCAACATAAATACACCTTTAAAGGTAAATCTGGAACCCAGAAGATGAGAAGTTTTCCAGATCTTTAATGAATCTTAGAGATTGTTAAGACAATTGATGCAGTTGGTGTAGTTCATCAAAGCACGCAATGTCCCTTTTATCTATTTACTGGTGTATTCTAAAGCTCTCACTAAAACATGCAAACAGCAATAAAAAGCTCTTAATAATAAGTTCCATTACCACACATAAAAAAGGATATGTGTTTGCCAAATCAAAATGTACAATACGGACCGGAAATTTGATTTTGAAGCCTCTAAGATAACGGTAATACGATGAGTCATTTCTTAAAACTTTAAAAGCTAGAGAGTGACCTTTCAATATTATCTTTGAAAAATGGAAATTAAAAAGTCTGTTTTCTATCAAGAGTTTAAATCCAGTCTTAAATTTTAAAAAAAGCAAAAAAATGGTATTAAGTACTATCATGGTTTACTTATTCTAGAAAATAAGATGCAATCTTTACACAACAGAAGTTATTCCAAACGCATTTCTCCTTACTTTCAAATTTGCTTTTGGAGGAAATGTTTCCCTATTGATAAGCTTAAAGCAAGATCAACTTCTTGAATTCAGACCTGTGTACCTGTGTAGACCCTATTATTTTTTTCATTTTAGGCGAAATTGGGATTATAATTCTATATTGAGTAATTATTTTAATGTCAAATTATTTTGATTGTGTCTTAGTTATTAATGGCTATTTCCAAGTGTCACAGTAGAAAAAAAGCTTGATAGGGAACCAGCAGTTAGTGTAATGGCTATGTCGCTGGACTCCCATGTAGTCGACCACGGTTCGTGTCCCGGACCCGGTGGCTTAAAACTCACGCCGGGCGCGTGTGCGTGCGTGCCCAAGATCCTGAGAGGAGAATGGAGGAGAAGGGATTGCGGCGTGACCATCCCCCCTGGGGGGTGATTTCTCGCTTTCTGTCTCTATGTCTCTCTCTGTCTGTCTGGCGAGCGCACGCGCCCTACAGTGAAAATCTCTCAAAAAAAAAAAAAAAAAAAAAAAAAGCTTGATAGAAAAAAAAACTCACTGAAGCTTGCCTTTAGATTCCTGAGAGTCAGGGGGATTTTGTACTGGATGAATATAAAACTAACTTTCTAGAACAGAAAATAAAGATTTATTTAGTGTGACTCAAAAAAACCTTTTTTTTAAAAAATGGCTAACTGGTGACCTGGTAGCTAAGGCAACAGTTCAAGTCCAGGAGCCAGCAGCTTGAGAAACATGCCAGGCAGAAGGGAAAGATGGAGGAAAAGGGATTGTGGCATGACCATGCCCCATAGGAGCCTGGTCCTAGCTCTCTCTCTCTTTCCAGCAAGTGCACACATCCTCTGGAAAATAAAACATTATTTTTTTTGTTAAAATAAAATTCAGAGTAGGATTGTCAGATTATTGCTTTGAAACCGTTAATTCTGTATTAGTAATTGCACCATGGAAACAGGACCCAGAAACTGGAAAAGGTAGGGGCGTTCAATTTTCCAAAATCTCTTGGTTGTAAGTGATTGCACCACATACTTGCAGGCAGTAGACAAACAGAATCATACAGTCCTTTAACTAGAAGAAACTCAGAGGTGGTCAGAACTAAGGTGAGTGAGATACAAAAAACAGCCGAGGATAGATCAGTGGTTTTTTCACCTTCAAAGTTAATGCTGCTGTGGAGCTGAGTATGAATGGGTAACAGGAAGCCAGAGGCCTGGGCGAGGAGGAAGCGTAGTTTCCATGTACTGAGAACTCAGTACATGCCAGAAATTTAACTAGGCTTTTCATTTCCCTTAAAGCTCTAACAACCCCAGAAGTTTTAACAAGAAGGAAGTGGACTATGCAACGCATAGCAAGGATTTGAAAAGGAGTTTTGGGTCCACTGAGACATTAAGAGAGAAGCAGGATTCCATAGAATAAGAGGTTAAAACATAGGCACTGAATGTCAGCTTCCAGTTAAAGTGAATTTAGCAGAGCTTTAAAAAAAAAGATCCTGGTCTAGCTTGCGTCTTAATGGTTAAGGGAGCCAGATCCCTCATGGCTAACTTCACAGTTCAAACCCCAGCCCTGGTGGCTTAAAAAGAAACATGCCAGCCACATGTATACACATACCCCAAATCCAGATAGGATAGGAAAATGGAGGAAAAGGGGTTTGAGAGTGACCATGTCATTTGAGGGGTTGGGTGCTTTCCCCTGTTTCTCTCTGGTAAGCTCAGTCACCTTTTAGCAAATAAATATCCTTTCAAATCATGTTACAATAGTCCCTCCTTAAACTCCAAGATCCAGAATTATTCTCTAAGTTAGTTGAAAGAACAAGATACATAAGCCTCTACACCCCAACCAAATGGTGATGTCAGACTTAAACTATTTTTAGTGCAAAGGATACCTTCTTGGGCTATTTTAAATAAGGAGGACTCTAATGTGTGTGTGTGTGTGTGTTTCCTTTTATATTCATGATAGAGCATGTACATATGTGCATGAGAGAGAAAGAGAATGTGACCCCCTCCAAAAAAGGGTCCTGGCCATGCTGCACTCTTTCTTCCTCTAATTGTCCATTCTGTCAGGGTGCTGGGCACCTGCACATAGGTCCTACAAGTTGCCACAGGGGCTGGCATTCAAACCCCAATGAGTAATGTGGGGTCTCGCCTCTTCTGCATAATGCCTAACCAGTGCACTATGAGCTGGCTCAGGAGGACTCTTAAGTGATCATTTTCCATAAACTCTCTGGATGATGGAAATAAAGTCATAATAATATACTAATTATTGAGCCCACCAGCATAAATCATCCCCTTTGTTCTCAGAAAATGTTATTCCAAATAAACATAGTTGAATATCGACATCTTGGTGACCTCTCAATAAATAGCAGAACTTACACAACCAATTATGTAATTCCCTACTGAACGGGGATCTCACAAGGCTTCCTTTCTACTGACTGTTTACTGTTGCTTATGTTTGGCAGCTTGAAGTCTCAGGTGGTGTTTCATGGTTTCATGATAGGGAAGCTTCTGGGGCCAGCTGCATGGCACAGTGGCAATGTATTCCCTGAAAGGAGCCAGACCCCACTGCACAAATCTCCAGCCCAGTCTGCCTGACACGTGTCCCCTACCTCACACCCAGTGACAACGTCCAACTGACTGGAGGACCAGACAGGGATCTGACATGCTCAAACCGTGCTCAGCTATGTGGGAATCCAGTGCCTTTCTCCACCACGCCATGTGCTGGCCCAAGAAACCAATGTTAATAAACTTCCTATTTTTAATTTTTAAAAGAATTATTTTATTTAACTTTATTTATTTATTTTAATTTGACCATAGAGGGACAGAGAGAGACTTTAGTCATTCAGAAAACATCATCAAAGTTCACACCAAAAGGAAAGAAACTGCAAATCTTTGTAATAATTTTCATATAATAAATACAGAGAGATGGAATCATGTGAGTTAATCCTAAAACTATTTGGTTCATTTATTTTGGATTCTTCAGTCCAATATTTCACATACATTCCCTTCTTCTTACCCCTTCTATTTCCTTTCCCTTTTTCCTGCCAGTCTCCTGGAGTTCTAGTGTTATTATACACTATAAAAAATGTTTTACTCGTGCAATTGCAATGCTTTTTAACTTTCAGGCTCAGTAGGGGAAAATGTGGAGGTGCTTAATTCTGCAATTTTACTTTTTTTTTTCCATGGGAAATGAAAGTCAAAATCTGAAAAGTAGCAAGTTGCAGTAAAACATTATTTTTCTTCTTTTTCCAATATACCTAAGTGGCATCAAGTTCAAATAGTTTATTACAGATAATCCTAGCCAATTTAAATGTCCAATTTCTCAATAAAACATGAATCAGGAAAAGCCAATATCTTTGCAAATGTGTTTCCAAAGTTTGCCTTCAGGTATTCTAACTAAACTTCCACTCCTCTCAGTGAAAGTTACAAAACGTGGATCTGAGGAGAGAATTTGGCCCATGAAATTGAAAATGATACAAGGGTAGGTAGGATAGATAAAATATTTCTTAAGCTCATGACTTTACAAGAACTATGGAAGTTTCAAAAGGAAGACATTACAAAACTATTAGCAAGATTCGATGAAAAAGAAGTTGTTGATTTAACTATCTTTGAAGAGTTTTAACTTAGTTTAAAGGATATCTGTAATAAAGAATGCTTTACTCATTCATTGAAAAATATTTATTCATACTAACATTATGTCTTTCAAAGGATAAATATTTTCTAGCCCAATAATATTAGTGACAAGGCTAGCCTGTGATATGGGGCTTAAGGCAGCTGGATTCTACATAGCCAACTAAACGGTCGAGTCCCGGTCCCAGTGGTTAAAAAACATACCAGGGGACCAGCAGGTAGTATGGTGGGTGGCTAGGGTGCTGGACACTCCCACATAGCAAACAACTGTTCGAGTCCCGGACCTAGCTCGCTTTCTCTCTCTCTCTCTCTCTCTCTCTCTCTCTCTCTCTCTCATTCTCTCTCTGTCTCATTCTCTCTCTCTCTCTGTGTCTGTCCCTGGTCAAATTAAGATAAAATGAATGAATAAATAAAATTAAAATAGATCATTCTAAATGAACAAACAAACAAAACCCACGCCAGACATGTGTACATGAATGTCCAAAATCGCAAAAGAAGAAATGGAAGTGAAGGCTTTGTGGCATGACCATTCCCCACAGGGGATGTTTCCTCACTTTCTCTCTCTTTTTGGTAAGTGCAACTGGCAAAATTTTAAAAAATAGTATTTGTGACAATTAGTTCTAATGCTAAACCTTTAAAAGTTTCAACTATTACCTAATACATAGTATGAAAGTATTGTGTTTTTTTGTTTGTTTGTTTTAATTTGAAGGGGGCATGTGTGTTCACCACAGAGAGACAGAGACAGTGAGGGAAAGTGAGAAAGCACCTCTCATGGAGGATGGTCATGCTGAAATTTCTTTTCTTCCATTTCTTCCTCCATTCAAGATTTTGGGCACACACGCACATGTGTCCAGCGTGATTTCAAGCTGTTGGATCTGGGACTCCACCCACACAGTGGCCATGTGGAGTGTGGTAGGGAAAAGGTATCTCTTCTTGTCTTCAGACAAGAAACTGGCTCTCTATTTGTATGGACACGATTACATTTTAATAGGCACACACCTCTTTTACTGTTTCCAACCTTTTGGGACTGAGAAAAAGGCTGTATTTTTCTACATGTAGAATGCTTTCTAGGAAGTATACACTTCCCAAATTTTCTCTCATAGATCTTATTGGTAAAGGCTGTCAAAGCACGTTAGCCTCACTGGCACCTGGGGTCAGACCAAAGTCTTATGCTAAGAACCAGACCTTCTTTGAACTTGACCTTGGAAAATGAGTACCTTTGCTCTCGACAGGCATCTGTCTCCACTGTTGGCCTTATACTGCTTGGTAATGTTCAGAGACAGAAAAAGATTCCAATCGATACGTCTCGTTATATAACCTCACTAGCTATAAAACTGAAAGCTTTAAAATTACTAGGAAGAAATATAGAAGATCTCCACAACTCAGCTTTAGAATGAAGAAATAATTCTTTTTTCTTAAAGAAGTATTTTATTTAACTTTATTTATTATTATTATTTTCCAGTTTGATCAGTCAGAGAGAGAGAGAAAGAGAGAGAGAAGTGAGAAAGCAAGCCACCAGGTCTGGGACTTGAACCATGGTTGGCCATGTGGGAGTGTCCAGTGCCTTAACCACCATGCCACCTGCTGGTCCCAAAGAAATACTTCTTAAGGGAAAAAAGATTTTTAAAGATAAAAAGGTTGATATGGGAGAGCACATCAAAAATTAAATTATAAGCAATTTAGGAAATCTTTACAATTTTGAAAGACTAACTATGGACTAAGAAAAACATTTGAAGTGGTGAGAAATTTATGAAACCTGGACAGATTATCCTATGTGAAAGAAAAATAGGCGAAAAATGGAAAAGTATTTAATAGAAGTAAAAAACCATAAATGGCCATTGAAATGATGGGTAAGGTCTAAAATAATTCCAGGGAAAAACAAAATGAAGCAATGGTGAAATAATATATTTTTAAATTTACTATAGGGCGTATGTACTCACCAGAGAGACAGAGAGAGTGAAACAGAAAGTGAGAAGTCACCCCCCCACCCCCCTCAAGGGAGTATGGCCACATCACAATCCCTTCTCCTCTGTTCTTCTTTCAGGATCTTGGCATGCACACCTACCTGATATTAGTTTCAAGCCACTGAGATTGGGACTCTAACTGTGATCAAATATGTGGGAGTCC
>NW_006159859.1:3188658-3196158 GCF_000334495.1 Tupaia belangeri chinensis
ATCTGTGCGTGCCCGTCCCCTCTCGTGCTCTCTCTCTCTCTCTCTCTCTCTCTCTCTCTCTCTCTCTCTCATTCTCTCTCTGTCTCATTCTCTCTCTCTCTCTGTGTCTGTCCCTGGTCAAATTAAGATAAAATGAATGAATAAATAAAATTAAAATAGATCATTCTAAATGAACAAACAAACAAAACCCACGCCAGACATGTGTACATGAATGTCCAAAATCGCAAAAGAAGAAATGGAAGTGAAGGCTTTGTGGCATGACCATTCCCCACAGGGGATGTTTCCTCACTTTCTCTCTCTTTTTGGTAAGTGCAACTGGCAAAATTTTAAAAAATAGTATTTGTGACAATTAGTTCTAATGCTAAACCTTTAAAAGTTTCAACTATTACCTAATACATAGTATGAAAGTATTGTGTTTTTTTGTTTGTTTGTTTTAATTTGAAGGGGGCATGTGTGTTCACCACAGAGAGACAGAGACAGTGAGGGAAAGTGAGAAAGCACCTCTCATGGAGGATGGTCATGCTGAAATTTCTTTTCTTCCATTTCTTCCTCCATTCAAGATTTTGGGCACACACGCACATGTGTCCAGCGTGATTTCAAGCTGTTGGATCTGGGACTCCACCCACACAGTGGCCATGTGGAGTGTGGTAGGGAAAAGGTATCTCTTCTTGTCTTCAGACAAGAAACTGGCTCTCTATTTGTATGGACACGATTACATTTTAATAGGCACACACCTCTTTTACTGTTTCCAACCTTTTGGGACTGAGAAAAAGGCTGTATTTTTCTACATGTAGAATGCTTTCTAGGAAGTATACACTTCCCAAATTTTCTCTCATAGATCTTATTGGTAAAGGCTGTCAAAGCACGTTAGCCTCACTGGCACCTGGGGTCAGACCAAAGTCTTATGCTAAGAACCAGACCTTCTTTGAACTTGACCTTGGAAAATGAGTACCTTTGCTCTCGACAGGCATCTGTCTCCACTGTTGGCCTTATACTGCTTGGTAATGTTCAGAGACAGAAAAAGATTCCAATCGATACGTCTCGTTATATAACCTCACTAGCTATAAAACTGAAAGCTTTAAAATTACTAGGAAGAAATATAGAAGATCTCCACAACTCAGCTTTAGAATGAAGAAATAATTCTTTTTTCTTAAAGAAGTATTTTATTTAACTTTATTTATTATTATTATTTTCCAGTTTGATCAGTCAGAGAGAGAGAGAAAGAGAGAGAGAAGTGAGAAAGCAAGCCACCAGGTCTGGGACTTGAACCATGGTTGGCCATGTGGGAGTGTCCAGTGCCTTAACCACCATGCCACCTGCTGGTCCCAAAGAAATACTTCTTAAGGGAAAAAAGATTTTTAAAGATAAAAAGGTTGATATGGGAGAGCACATCAAAAATTAAATTATAAGCAATTTAGGAAATCTTTACAATTTTGAAAGACTAACTATGGACTAAGAAAAACATTTGAAGTGGTGAGAAATTTATGAAACCTGGACAGATTATCCTATGTGAAAGAAAAATAGGCGAAAAATGGAAAAGTATTTAATAGAAGTAAAAAACCATAAATGGCCATTGAAATGATGGGTAAGGTCTAAAATAATTCCAGGGAAAAACAAAATGAAGCAATGGTGAAATAATATATTTTTAAATTTACTATAGGGCGTATGTACTCACCAGAGAGACAGAGAGAGTGAAACAGAAAGTGAGAAGTCACCCCCCCACCCCCCTCAAGGGAGTATGGCCACATCACAATCCCTTCTCCTCTGTTCTTCTTTCAGGATCTTGGCATGCACACCTACCTGATATTAGTTTCAAGCCACTGAGATTGGGACTCTAACTGTGATCAAATATGTTGGAGTTCAGTGCCTCCACCACCTCCATGCCACCTGCCGGCCCTGAAGTTTCCTGGTTTTTTTTGTTTTGTTTTGTTCTGTTTATTTAATTTATTTAATTTTATCCATTCATTCATTTATTTTAATTTGACCAGAGAGAAAGAGTGAAAGCGAGAAAGCAAGACACCAGATGTGGGACTGAAACCATGGTCAACCATGTGGGAATGTCCAGTACCTTATCCACCACGCCACCTGCTGGTCCCTGAACTTTCCTATTCTTATAGAAACACCAACTCAAATTGTCAACGAGAATGTTGTCACAGTATATGTTGGGACCAGCAGTTAGCGTAATGGCTATGTCACTGGACTCCCATGAAGTTGACCACGGTTCAAGTCCCAGACCCAGTGGCTTAAACTCAAGCCTGGCACGTGTGCATGCTTGCCCAAGATCCCAAGAGGAAAATGGAGGAGAAGGGATTGTGGCGTGGCCATGCCCCCTGGGGGGGGTGATTTCTCGCTTTCTGTCTCTCTGTCTCTCTCTGTCTGTCTGGCAAGCACACGTGCCCTATAGCTAAAACCTATCCAAAAAAAGAGAAAGACAGTATATGTTCAATTGCAATGACAAATTCCCACCAGTAGAGAAACAGAAGAACAAAATATATAGTTACAAATGGATAAAACAGTTAAAATTAGGACAAAATACTCTACTAGGTTGCAGTACAGTAGGAAACGCTCAAAATATACCAGTTCCCTTCCCTTTGCATTCAGTAAAACCAGAGCAAGCACAGTGGTGTTTAAAGACAAAAATGCTGAGCCTAATGTGTGGGTTTACAGTTCAAATTCAATCTGAGGAATACTTGACCAAGAAGTAGGAGTACCCAAGACCAAGTTCAAACATAATCCATTAACCTGTATATAGTCTTGACTTTTCTTTAAAACTCATCTGACAATTTTAAATACTTTGTTTTCCAGCCTAAGGAACTGAAACATAATTATACTAATTACCTCAGGAAACTGTAGAAAAGAACCATAAGTCTCTGAAAAAACATTTTTTTTTGCCTCTTTGACAAATATTTCTAGGCATAGTAAAATTAAATATCCCATTGTAAAAAGATAAAGTACCCCCAGTTGGGATATTACTTTCTGAATAATCCTGTGGGTATTCCCAGTTCGAGCCCCAAACCATAACTCACTCTTAGAGATTTGTTAGAATCGTAAACCGCCCGAGTACAGTTTTATGAAGGACAGAAGGACCTCGGACTGAACTTGCCCAATTAAACAGATTAAATTCTAGCTGTGAATTCAAGCTGGAACTATGCATTCTTGTTTTACTACAGAATAAACATAAATTTACCAATGCAGTGAAGTTTGCAGCTGGTGAAAGTACATGATTTTCCCAATGGAAACGTTTATTTGTTTAACTCTGATTATAAAGTTAAAAAGGAACCTAATGCATTTTAGGCACAAAAATGAGGGGAAAAAATCTGTAACTTAGAGATAAACAATTGGGACTAAATTTATTCTTAGTTACTTATGAATTATTTTATTGTTAAAATTTCGTTAAGAATTATTTTATTTAACTTTATTTATTTATTTTAATTTGACGAGAGAGGGACTGAGCAAGAGAGAGAGAGAGAGAGTGAGTGAGAAAGCAAGCCACCAGGTCCGGGACTCTAAGCATGGTTGGTCATATGGGAGTCCAGTTCCCTTAACTACCATGCCTCCTGCTGGCCCCATATTTCTTTCTATATTTATTTTTAATTTGCCATAAGGCATGTGCATTCACCAGGGAGGGAGAGAGAGAGAGAACCTTCCAGGGGGATGACCATGCCACAATCCCTTCTCTTCATTTTCCTCTCAGGATTTTGTACATGCATGTGTACGTGACCACCATGTTTTTCAGTTGTAGAGTCTGGGATCTGAACCATGCATCTGAGCATATGGGATCCCAGTCACCTTAACCACCACATCACCAGCTGGCCCCTATTTGTGGACAACTTTAATTTTAGTTAGTTGCAAGTACTTGAGGGCCATTGTTCCACAGAGTCATAACACAAACCTTAAAACCACAATATAACAGTTACATGTCTCACTGGGGACCAGCACGTGGAGTGGTGGTTAAGGTGTTGGACACTCCCGCATGGCTGACCACAGTTCAAGTCCTGGACCTGGTAGCTTGCTTTCTCACTTTCTCTCTCTCTCTCTCTCTCCTTGTCCCTTTCTCTCTGGTCAAATTAAATAAATGAATGAATAAATAAAATTAAATTAAAAAAATCTTTTAATTAAAAAATAATAACAGTTACAAGTCACACTAAAGAAATTAAGTCTAGTAAAATATATGGCCTTAAGAACTATGCCTCATACGTGTTAAAATTCAATTATTGCTGTAAAATGAAACAGTTGGTATAAGTTGACCCATGCATCTTCTTTTTAAATAACTGTCTCAGTTTGTTGGGGCTGCTATAACGTAATACCGTAAACTGGGTAATTTATAAACAGCAGCTTTTTGTTTTTGTTTTTTTACCATTCTAGAAACCAAGAAGTCTAAGATCAGGGTTCTAGAAAATCCCATGTCTGATGAGGGTCCACATTCTTCTGGTCTGCAGGTGGTGCCTACTACTTGGGCCCTCACACAATGGAAGGGGTGAAGAAATCTCTCTCTAACGCTTTTTGTAAGATCACTAACTTTGGCTCAGCCAGCGGTGTGGTGGTGAGAGTGAACGGACTGGATGATGTGCAGTCCAGACCTGGGAGCATGGGAAACTTGCTGGGCGCTTCTGTGTGCATGCTCAAAATCCCAAAAGGAGGGAGAAATGAGGAAAGGGGTTGTGGCATGACTTCCTCACTTTCTCTCCTTCTCAAATGCTCAGATCATAGCAAAAATAAAGATAGTAGTCTGAAAGTAATTAGAATGAACTATTATTTGTAAAATATTTTTTAAAAGCATTATTTATTTATTTATTTATTTATTTGTTCCAATTGTTACTATTATTTTTTAATTTGTCGAGAGAGGGAGAGAGAGAGAGAGAGAGAGAGAGAGAGAGAGAGAGAGAGAGAGGGAAAGGGAGAAAGCAAGCCACCAGGTCCGGAACATAAACCTCAGTAGGCTATGTGGGAATCACCCTGACACCTGCCAGCCCCATTTGTAAAATCTTTAACAATTTGGAGCAGGAAGGAAGAGACAGGAGAGGCATTATTTATAAAGATAAAGTGTTATTGCTTTACCTCGAATTTGGTTAGTTTTTAATTCAAAAAAATAGCCCTTTTCTTCACATAGAGGCTTAAGTATCATAAAGTCATTAACACTTCATCTTGTGATAACCTATATATATATGTATATATATATATATAAAACAACTCACCAACATTTTGCAGTAATTGCCACATGATCTAAGTGGTTTGCAAGAAATGTCTGCAAGGACACTACACTAAAAATAAAACTTGTATGTTGACATTGTAAGAATTTTTCATCATACACAATGAAATTGGCCATTAGTTAGGACCAGCAGATGGTGTAATTGTTGTGTTGCTGGATTCCCACATAGTTGATCATGATTTGAGTCCCAGACACAGAGGCTTAAAACTCACACTGGACACATGTGCATGCATGCCCAAGATCCTGAGAGGAGAAGGGATTGCGGCATGGCCATGTCCCCTGTGTGTGTGTGTGTGTGTGTGTGTGTGTGTGTGTGTGTAGGAGGAATTCTCACTTCTGTCTCTCTCCTTCCTTCTCCATTTCTCTGGCGAGCATACATGCCCTATAGCAAAATTCTCTAAAAAACATAAAAGCCATTACTGACTATTTGCACAATGGAAAACTCATTTTAATATTTTTTGCTCTTAGAGATGTATAAACATAAATAGGCACAATCTTTTCCAAGAACCATTTCTATTTCTCTGGAATGGTGAACTTCACAAATGTTCTGTTTCAAAAGACATATGGCAGGCTAACTGATGATGGGGTGGTTAAGGCAGCTGGATCCCACATGGCTTGAACCTGTTGACGTGAAAAACACACAAGAAGCATGTGCACAGGTGCCCAAAATCCCAAGAGGAGGGAGAAATGACGGAGAAGGTGCTGCAGCGTGACCATCCTCCATGGGTGGGTGATGCTTTCTCACTGTCCTTCTCTCTCTCTTTGTGTCTCCCTCTAGTGAGTGTACATGCTCTTTGACCAAAAAAAAGAGGAGACAACTGGCCTTGAGAACTATGGATATCTCTTGTGCTTTTCACAATGATCTCATAACTAAGTCCGCAGTATTTATTATCTTTTTTTCTTTTTTTAAAGAATTATTTTATTTAACTTTATTTATTTACTTATTTATTTCAATTTTAATCACTGCCATTTTCATAAGATGAAATTGAAGGCCAAAATCACATAGCTAGATGCTACCTTTAAATCTGTACTCTTAACCATGATTAATTTTTTTCTTTAAAGGGGAGTAAGTTGCCTCTATTTTGATTTCTTTATTTACTTATTTTAATTTACTATAGAGTGTGTGTGCTCATGGAGAGAGACAGAAAGAGAAAGAGAGGGAGAGTGAAAAAGTACCCCCAGGAGGATGGCCAAACCACAATCCTGTCTTCATTCTCCTCTTGAGATTTTGGGCACACACACGCATGCCTGGTTTGTTTTCAGGCTGCCTGGCCAAGGACTCAAACTGCAACGTTGGCCATGTGAGAAACAAACACCTTAACCACTAAGCCACTGGCTGGCCCCCATGGTTCTACATTATAAAATTAATAACTAAATTGAATTCCTTGTCTAGGTCATAGATTTCAATTTTCTAATACTTTTGCTTTCCAACCCTAAGTATAACTGACAGTTGGCCATAATCACTTGCCTCAAAGAATGTAGTGAGAACAATATAATAAGAAAGATTGCAGAGCATACTGGGGACCATTTATCAGGTCCTGCCAACCAGTAGGGCTGTTCACATTTCAAAGGCACATTAACAGGTTCAGGTCACAATAATGTGGCTGCTGATACAGACCCTAATATTAAGCCCATATCTAATGATACTTACCCAGGAAGATCCCTTTGAAAATCTGGTCCTCTATGAAATCAAGTGTCACGTTGTATTGCATGTCTTTCTCCAGCCTGATTGCTCCCTTTTAATCTCTTGGAATTTGTAAAATGCAATCTCTTTGTGTAGTTAATCTGGTGATGAAGATTTGATAATGGATTTAAAGCAGATATGAAGGGCATTTCTTATGTAATAAATGTAACACTGATGGATTTTTAATAAACTTATTGTTAGAACACTATGATTTCTTTCATCTTTCTTCTGAATCATTCAAGCCCATCTCTGAGCTGGTGGATTTCCTAAATCTATGCTGAGATCTAAACCCTGAGAAACACTGCCAAGGCTCAGAGTTAGCGTCTGCCAAGGTCCCTACACCACTTGGTATTTGTGAAGATGCAAAAATTTGATGTCAAGTTCAGGAAGCGGTGAGAAATTTATGAAACCTAGACAGATTGTCAATGTTTTCTTAGGAAAACAACTTCATTGCGAATCAAACAATTGGACTCTGATAAATTTCTCCCCACATTCTAAGGGGCCAAAGTGGATGCAACTGGTGAGAGGAGTTGATGGGTTTCATTGGGAGGGCAGGTTCAGACCCTCAAGGTCTAACCTGTGACTCAGCCTTGTTCTTTCTTTGAAC
>NW_006159859.1:3198658-3202728 GCF_000334495.1 Tupaia belangeri chinensis
AGTGAGGAAGTATAAATGGTCTTCATTGAGAAGTAAATTGTTCACTAGATCAGATTAATTTAAGCCAGACATGCACAAAGTTTTATCAATGTAAAACTAAATTCTTCCTCTTTTCCCTCCAGGCAAAAGGAAGCAATTTCGGTAAATACAGTGCTTAACCTAATGGGCCTGCATGTAAACATCCACCCCATGGGTTCTTCTTACCACTCTCACCGCTCAGTAGACCAACTTGGATGTGTGTCCTCTAGAAAACACCAGCCTTTCAAAACTGCCCATGGCTCCCATGTTTGGTCACATTCAACAAAGTTCCTGGACCTTGAGAAAGCATGGCTTCTATACATGTAGGTGCAAGAATGTTGAATAAAATAAATTGCAAAGATGCACTCTTCTGCCTTGTCAATCTTTCCTCTTGACCAGTAGTAAGTAAACATTCACTCCATCCTCTTCAATTAAAATATTTTGAATGGTCATTACAAATTCCACACGTGAATTATCTTTAAGGGCACCATGAACTAAGTGCTTAGAGCCATAGCCTCTTTATAACTGATTTCCCAAAAACCATTTCCTCTGCAGTTCTCCTGAGATGCATCATAGTTGGGTAGTCTCCACTCTCCTGTCTTTGTTCATCTGAATCCACCAAACTAGAATGTTCCACTTCTCTTGTCCAATGCAAACTCTGAAGTCTTCCTTAATTTACCAACCCACAATTCTTTGCTTTGCTTTTCTTCTTTCTTTTTTTGCCTGTGCTCACTGGTAAAAGGAAGAGAAAGAGGGAAAGTGAGAAGGCATCCCCAAGGGACATGGTCACACAGCAATCCCTTCTCCACTGAAGGGTGCGTTCTCATTTTCTCTCTCTTTCTGTCTCCCACCAGCAAGAGCACATGCCCCCTAGCAAAATTTGAAGGAAAAAAAAGACTAAATGATGGTAACACTACATTATTTTCCTCAAAAAGAACTCATACTGTTTACTTGAGAAAAATCTCAGAGACTTTAATCATGAACAGTTTATCACTTCACTCCTGGTTAGCTCCTTCTAAGTTCCCCAGGGAAGAAGTGGATATTGGATGGAACTCATTATAGACAAATATAAATAACCCATATAAGTAAATGATGAACAAAAAGAAAACTATAAAATGATGGGCAATTATTTCCTGGAAAGTTCAACTTTAGTTAGGTGTAGATCAAAGTTCCATGAGCACATGCTAATCCTTCTTTTCTAGAGGACAAATAAAAGTATATACTCCTTAAATTGTGGTCAACATTTTGACAAGTGTTCTCAGAGCAGATAAAGCAGAATACTTAACTCTGAGATTACAAGATGGTTTTTGGTGCTTAATTAAGTGAGAAGTCATTGAATCTCAGTTCTCTTGTCCTTTTAGTAACTATGGGCAATGGACTGACTATATTTGTGTGAAGATACAGTTGTGACATTCAGGGGACTTACAAGGTCAAGGGAGGAGTATAAAGAGTAAGTCTTCGGGCTGTGGAAAGCAAATTTTTTCTCTTAGATTGACAAAGGTGATGTTAAGGCTGAGGGCTCCTAATGCCTTCTGGATTTTATTCAGGTAACTGAATCATTATATTCCTTAACAACTTAACCAGCTTCTTAGGAAGTCTATTAACTCAAAGTTAAAAAAGAAAAATCATGAGTCTAGCTGCAGTGATTCAACAGTAGAGCAATGCTCCATAGTACTAAAATCATACGGAAAGGGTTCACAGCCCAAGGTCTCCTTGTACACGCCAGTTCTGTACACATGCCCAGGGTCCTGATTGGCTGTGTCTGGGAGTGGATTATGCTGTGAAGACCCTGTTCAGGGTGCTTGTCTCTTTCTTCTCTCTCTCAGAAGAGATAAACAAATAAAACTCTCTAAAAGAGTAAGAGTTTCCAGAGTTTGATTCAGTATTAACTTGCTATTCGAATTTGTTTGCTTATGCAAAACACATGAAAAATACTCTAAGAGAGATAAGGCAGAAATCAGAAGGTCAAGGTGTTTATTAATTAAAGGACAAACTCTGAAAGATTTTCAGTTATTAAAATGCACATCATACTGTGCCCTAATATTTTCTCATAATACTTCATCTTTTTATTGCTATTAATATTTATTACAGAACAGAACAATGAGTCTCTCTTTGTTGACTAGCTGACTAAAGAACTCCAGAGGCAGGGCACTCAGTAGCAAGAACAAAAGGAAACATTGGAATCAAACTTTGCCCTCCCAATTATGCTTTTCTTTTAGTTGAGTGATTGGGATGACAGGGGAAATCAGACAAAGACTATCTGATTCTGTTTCATATTCTTGAAACAGGGGCAAAGACCCTCAGAAATGTGCCTTTCTTTCACAACATAACAAAAGCTACAGGTTCATGACTCGTGGAAAAACTATGGATTCTATTTTGACATAATCCAAAGGAGCTCTGTACATAATATGCTCAACAAATATGTGAGTAACATTTCCTCACACTGAGTTATGTTTCCACTCACTGTTCATTAGAACAGCAAAGTTACGAAAATTGCAAACCTGGAAGGAACTCCTAGATGGTTCAGGCTCATGTTCAAAAGCACAAAATGGGAGCCAGAAGTGGCGAGACAAACCCTCACTAAGCCTTTATGAAGGGCAGCAAGATTCTTCGGGTGCAGGTGAGTGTACTTGAAACTACCAGGCCAGTGTGGGGCTGAGTCTCAGGGTGTGGGTCTGGAAGGTGACACCCCACTTTACAAAAATTGCTTTTGACAGCTCTTGTACTTCCATGGTAATTGCTTGGTGCAAGGGGAGTCCCTGGGCGACATTAGGAGGGATAAGGATTAAGGCACGGATGTGGTATCGCTTCAGGGCATGGGCAAGGTCACATAACATCTCATGGAGTACATTCTGCTTCTGAAAGATCGAGCTTCTTGACTCCCTCTTTGCCTTCGCAGTCTGGTGTTGATAGGAACAGGACAGTTGGGGATAAGAGACCTGGAACAAATCGCCTTGACAGGAACTCAACGCAAACCACATGTTCACTACTGATTCCGAACTTCGTGCTTCTCAAAAGAAATCAAAGACATAATCTACTTTCTTAAACAATTAAATGGGCCTTTTGTCAGTATTTAGGAAGGCTCTTCCGTCCTTAGGGAAAATGTTACCCCCACTTCTATAATGTTGTTTTCTTTGTCTACCCTTTTGATGATTTGAAAAACACATGTTTTTCCCTCCTCTAATAAGTTTTGATTTTCTACACCAAATCATTTATAAAGATAAAAGTTGGTAACATTTGCTTCTAGAAATTATTTCAAAACTGTTTGACGTTCATCGGGATTTCAATTTGGTTCATTATTTTTTTGAGTCTCGGAAATTATAAGAAATGTAACATCACCTGCTTCAACTAAGTAAAATTGAGGATGGGGCAGGTTTGACAGGAAGGTGCTCATTAAAGTGACATCATGCTCTCAGTTTGCTACTTCACATGGAAGAAGCTTTGATGAAACTTATTTCTAAATTTTCTTTTCTCCCCCCACTCTCTCTGTCTCTCTCTCTCTCTTTATTGCTGTAGGGTACAAGCACTCGCTGGGAGTGGGAGAGAGAGAGCAAGAGAGAGGGAAAGTAAGTAAGAAAGAAGCCCCTTCCCAAAATACCCTCTGGAGCAATGGCCACACCATAATTCCTTCTCCATTCTTTTGAGATTTTGGACATGCACTCACATGTGCCCAGTGTGTTTTTCAAGTCACCAGATCTGGGACTCGAACCTCACAGTTGGCCGTGTGGAATCCAGTGCCTTAACCAGCATACCACCGGCTGGATTTCATTTTTCTGAAATGGTTTCACTCATCCTACCTGTGTTTTATGTAATGCTACAAGGAACATTGTCTTTATTCGAATTCCAGATTCCCTGACCCTCAGTCAACCTTAAAAACAAATAAATATGCCAGCCACAGGACAGAGTGGTAACATGATGCCCCAGGATTCAGAAGCCATATGCGTAAATCTGGAGTTCACATCCCAAAGTCAGCCTGTGCATCCTGAATGTGTGCCCATGATCCTGGCTGGCTGAAGCTGAGGGTGGATCGTGGCATGAAGAGCCTCCTGGGA
>NW_006159859.1:3202741-3237648 GCF_000334495.1 Tupaia belangeri chinensis
TCTCTCGTTCTCTGTCTTTCTCATGGAAGAAATCAATTAATTAAAAAGCAAATAAACAGGGCCAGCCAGTGGCATGTGGGTTCCCACTAGAAGTGGCTGGATCCCACATGGTTGATTGTGCAGTTCCTAGACCCAGCAACTTGAGAGACACACCAGTCACCTGGGTGTGTTTGCCCAAAATCCTGAAAGGAGGGAGAGATGGAGAAAGGATTGAGCCATGACCATATTCCATGGGGAGGGGGTTTGTTTTCTCACCATCTCCCCAGCACCACCACCATCTCTCCAGTGAGCGCACACCCCCTCTAGCAATTTTTTTAATAGAAAAAAAAAAGAAATAAAAAAATGTAAAGGAACCAGCTGTATGGTTACAGGGAAAAAAACAGACATCCTGTTCTTTTCATCTGACTTTTATTTTTAAACATGCCTGCTCTTCCCCATCAAGCTATTTCACTTCCATTCCAACCCTTTATCCAATCCATTATAAAGAAACTCTGTTTTATGAACATAGGCACATCGCCTAATTAATTACCATCCTCATTATTTCCTTAAATAATACCCCAAATTACAAAGGTATTTAACACAAGGACTCATCTTTAAAACACTTTACAAACCTAAGCTAATTTGCCATTGTAATTCTCCAAGAGCGGGCTATTCTCCTCTCCTGACAAAGAGTGAGGTAAAAGGTTAAGAGGAGCGCTTTAGACTACTGAATAAGTTCACGCTATTTCTGTGAGCACATCACAGGAATAACAGGTTCTTGCTTTAAGCTCCAATTAGGAGACCACATCATAAGAATGGCCCATTGAAAGGGCTGAATAAGAGCACATTTTATTCAAGGAGGTATCTCCTCTGTAAAAATAACTACATAAAATATATACCTGAACTCCTCAATCTTCATTTTTTTCTGAATACATGTTTATAGTAGAACACTTAAAATATACACAAGAAATATGTAAATAAAAGATTAACCACATGCTGTTCGTGATAACCATTATTAAAATGTTATAGAACTGTCTATTTTCTGTTTATGTATTATTTTTATTTTACAAAGTTGCAGATATAATTAGATTCAGATTTGTGACTTGTTAGGCTAGGAAGACGGCCCCATTATGCTAGGTTTCTAAGAGCTGAGAACAAAGGGGTTTGAGAACTCCCATGCTGATAGTTATGCTATGGCTGATTAGGTAAACTTTTAAATACCTTCCTACTGCTTAAATTTACCACCTCTAACATTTTTATTTGTTTCAGTTACAAGAGGTGTGTAGGAAATATCAACAGATATGTTTAATAGGCAGTTAGTGGTGGGAAGAACACAACTTTAGGTTCTTGGAGGGTAGGGACTATTTGCCTTTGCGTATTCTGTGCCTGGTACAGAATTTATTACATCCTGGGTGCCCAGCGAATGAGAAATACATACATAGAACATGGCTGATCAGCAATGGAGAGGTTAGTAATGGCTCCTTGATTTCCTGGTTTGCTGACTTGCACTTCATTCAGCTCCCTCCCTAGGAAAACCACTGAAGTTGAAATTGGTATTTAAATATCTGTATACAGAGGACCGGAAAATAATATGATGTATTGGATGAAATAGTCTGTTAAACCATGTAATGGAATGTGCTAAGCCTTTCTCCCTGGTTTCTCCCTCTTTATAGTGGCTATTTGGCTTATGTGGACTTAACTCGAAACTCCAGGAGTGAATCTTGATTGAAAAATCAGTCAGGTTAATTCTGCCTCTTGCCACAGGGCAGGAACCTCGTGTTTGGGCCAGCTGAGGGCAAGACATTTGCCCGGTCACAGAGATTATTTCAAGAAAGGTATAATCAGCTTGCAAATGTGGACATTTTCTGGAAATCCTGGCACCACTTTTTTTCTCCTTCGGGATTATGATTGATGTCATTAGGGTAAAAAGCTCAGACTGCCGGCTAGCTGCTTTTTTCATGGCTTCGTTTTCCTAGAGCTTGAGCCAGCAAACAGTCTCCAGAAGGAGTGAGTAGGAGAAAGGTGACTGCTCTGGATGGGAAAGGAATGATGGCCTGGGGAGTATAGGGAATGGCACTTTGGCCCCAGCAGAACTCCTGGAAGGGACAGATGCACAGTACACTGAGAAAGGCCCATCTTGACACACTAGAATTTGATCAAAATGTCCACGCCCAAGAGTAGCCTAGCAGGACCGAAATGGCCAGTTGGGCTGGGTCTATTTGGCCTACTACATAGTATGTCTTATTAGTGGAAAAATTGCCAGCAAGGGCTAACCGGGCTAACCGGTCACTCTGAGATCTGTGAGCTTCTACAAAACTCCAGAACCTTTACTTAGCTTCACACAGAGGAGCCTTGCAAAGACTGAAGCTGCACTATCTTCCAGCTGGACCTTAAAGAAATAAGGAAATACACGTTTGTGTATTGCTTATTTGACTGGTGGATTAGCAATCATGCTTTCCTCATTGACCTACGTTACGGTAGATTCCATAACAACTAACACATAGTTGCTTAAACATAGAAGTGCCCAACAAATATATGATGAATGGCTGGACAGATCGATGGATGGATGGAAAGATAACATATTTAAAACAAAATTTGCGAGCGAGTGCTCGAACAGAGGGTATAGCAGTCTCCATGGAATAACTTTGAAGATAATGAGCAATCATCAAAGATTATCCAAATTCCAAACAAGTCTATAAGAAGCAAACCCAGGCAGGATAGTCTTTCAGCTGTACTAAGTATTACTGAAATACGTAAGCTTGGCATTAACCTACATCTGGGTCACCGAGGCCAAAAAAAACTGAGTAGAAAAGAAAACAACAGAACTCCAAATTGCATGGACCCCTCCATGATTCAAGTCAGAGCTGTCTGTGCTGTTGTCCAAGCACAACAGAACTGCAGGTGCAGATGTCACAAGAAGAACCTGCACGATCCTGAAAATCACAGAATTTATTTGCTGTATGGACAAGTTAACCAAGTGATTGAGTGGCTCCGGTGTGTTTTAGAAGACTTGGTTTATTTTTCCCAACGTAGGGACTATCCTTTTGGAAAACCCAATATATTGGCTTATGATCTAGGAATTACTTCAGTCAGTTAACTCCCTAAATTTGGCAGTACAACCACACAATAAATTCGTTACCAACTCTTGAAAGAGTTTTAACAATCTGAAAGGTTTTTGTAATGATATTGGACAGGACACAAAATTTAAATTCTCCATTGGATTTTTCTGCATACAGAGAAGTGTTTTATATATATATTTTTTTTTTGAGAGGTTTTTGCTATAGGGTGCTTGCGCTCACTAGAAAGATAGAGAGACATAGAGAGATAGAAAGCGAGAAGTCACCCCTCAGGGGAGATGGCCACGCCGCAATCCCTTCTCCTCCATTCTCCTCTCGGGATCCTGGGCATGCACACACATGTGCCCGGCGTGAGTTTAAACCACCGGGTCCGGGACTCAAACCATGGTCGGCTACATGGGAGTCCAGCGACATAGCCATTATGCTAACTGCTGGTCCCAGAGAGAAGTGTTATATTACAGAACTGAAGATCTTCTAACTGATCCATGCTAATTGGCCCATGTTTGATGTGAAGTACTGAGTATACAGATCACCCCATCATTAACTGAATTGTGCCAAAAGATGATACATAGCTACCTAGGATGTTTCTAATCCTAAGAGACTGTATTTAATTTTTTTTTTGAGAAGATTTTGCTATAGGACGCATGCACTCGCCAGACAGACAGAGAGAGACACAGAGACAGAAAGTGAGAGATCACTCTCGAGGGGGCTGAAGAGAGATTTTGCTATAGGGCATGTGTGCTCACCAGTGAGACAGAAAGAGATGGAGAGATAGAAAACAAGAAATCACCCCCTGGGGGATGGCCACACTGCAGCCTCTTCTCTTCCAATCTCCTCTCTGGATTTTGGGCATCACACACACACACTTCTGGCATGTTTTAGGACACCAAGTCTAGGACTCAAATCACAGTTAACTATATGGGAGTCCATCTGCTGTTCCCAAAGCTATATTCAGTTTAACCACCAGGGAGGTAATAGTTTCATTGACACAAAGATGGATATATTCTGAGTGTTTTCATAACTGTACATTATAAAACTATGCCAAGAATGTACTTTATGTTTAAAAAAATTACCTCATAATTTCACAATTCTCTTTTTTATATAATGAGAAATGTCATACAAAACTGATTCCAAGATGCGTTTCTCTAGATGACAGATGAACTGTAGAGTCACTACACACTGACAGAAATACTTTGACACTATGTAACCTCCACGACAACCTCTACGTGGTTGAAAGTAAGCTTATAGGTTGAAAAAATGACAACTTCTCCATTGCTCTAGGTCCCTCTGGAGAAAATATATCTGTCTTCTGTCGGAATGGTGTGTTTCATTTTTGTTTTTAATTTGCCAGAGGACACATGCCAGAGAGATAGAGAGAGAGAAAGTGAGAAGCCATCCCCTAGAGAGGATGGTCACTCTGTAATCCCTTCTCCATTTCTCCCTCCTTTTAGAATTTTGGGCATGCCTGCACAAGTGCCTGGCATATTTTTCAAACCACTGATCTGGAACTTGAATCACACAGTAGGCTATGAGAGATCTGGCCACCTGAACCACCATGCCACAAGGAGAAAGTGTTAATTCACCAAGAATGCTGTGAATGTCTCAGTGGTCCTTCGGCCCGATGGACCTTGGGCGTTCCCATGTAAGCCCAGTGTATTTGTGGCAGACCAAGCTAGGTATTCAAACCACAGTCACCTGTAGGATCCAGCTTCTCTTCAGTAGTGCATTATCCCTGTGCCATAGAGCGGGTCTTCTGATAGATTTGTTAATTCATGTGATAATACCACTTCAATGAAAGTGAGGCTTAGCTGTCAGATAAATAATATTGATTATATGGGCCAGCCTACTGACCTGGCAAAGAGAGCCAGATCCCATGTGGCTAACGTACAATTTGATCCTGATCCTGGAAGGTTTAAAAACATGCCAGATGTGTGTGCATGCATGCCCAGAATCCGTACAGAATGAGAAAATGGAGGAGAAGGGATTTAGTGTATACATACCCTGTTGTGGGGGTACTTTGTCTAGTGTATACATACCCTGTTGTGGGGGTACTTTGTCTTTCTACCTCTCTGTCTCTGGTGAGTACAAATGTCCCCTGACAAAATAGGGAAAAGTAAAGACTATGGATTAGTGGGAATATAAGTTTTTTATTGTTAAGGAATTAAAAATATCCTTTTAGGGGACCAGCAGGTGGCATGGTGGTTAAGGTGCTGGACACAGTTCGAGTCCTGGACCTGATGGCTTGCTTTCTCACTTTCTCTCTCTCTCTCTCTCTCTCTCTCTGGGTGTGTCTCTCTGGTCAAATTAAAATAAATAAATGAATAGATAAAAAAAATTCTAAAAAAATAAAAATATTCTTTTAAAAGTAAAACAAAGACATCTATATCATGATGGAGGATATAAAATCAATTCTATATTTAGAGTAAAACAAGAAATTTTAAAGTTTTTGTTGTTGTTGTTGTTAATATAGTAGTATTTTGGAGTGGGTCTACAAATCTTCCCAAAGTGGGTTCCTGGATAACTTGTACTTAGGGGAGTTCTTCTGTGTGACCAAGACCTCCCAGAGAGAGGATGGCCAAGAGTTAAAAGAGATAATGTTAAGTGCTTAGCCCTGTACCTGGTACATAATTGAAAATCTAGGTAAGCACAGTCATTGCTGCTGCTACTATTGTGACCATCCTCATAATCACTGCAATTATTACTAGCAAAGTAAGAGAACTGGGCCCAGAAAATGGTGTAGTGGTTGGAGTGCTGGACTCTCACATGGCTGACTACAGTTCAAGTCCCAGATGTGGAGGCTTGCTTTCTTTCTTTCCCTCTCTCTCTTGTCTCTCTCTGGTGAGCACACTTGCCCCATAGCAAATTAAAAATAATATTACTAAATCATAAAATTAAATAAATAATTATTAAACAAAAAAATAAATAAATTGAAGCAGCAGTGTCTTTCATTGGGTTGTTTCCTCATTTTCCTTTGAGGGAAATTTTTCCATGATCTTTCAGATCATCTACTCGCTTCTAGTAACAGAGATGATGACAATGAGAGTGAATAGAAGAGAGGGATGGTCTTTTACTCTAAACTTGGAAAGATCGAAGTCCATCTCTTCAGTCTTCACAAAAGAAAGAAACAGGTCCAGAAAATTAAAATCAACGTAAGCATGTGTGACAGTTGCCTGAAATTGTAGATGGCTTACACTGAAACATTTAGCTATGTTCACAAGATTGTTTCTAGTTGTGAACATTGTTGAATAACTTGAATTTGGTTCTAGAGCTTTGTCCCTTAGATATAAAATTGAATTTCAGAATAATCTCTACCCTTAAGAAAAAAATCCATGACATTAAACAAGTGTTTTAAATCGCTCTTACTTATTTAATCCTTACTTTTTATGTTTTGATGAAGTTAAATCTTTCATATATAGCAGAAAATGCTTTCTTTAATTAATAAAATATTTATTTATGTAGAGACAGAGAGAAAGAGACAGCATTCCCAAGAGGGTCTTGATGCTGTGATCAACTCCCAGCCTTGGCCCGCCTTGGGTGAGGGTGATGTGTGTGCTCAGAGAGGTTTCTAGACACGAACTCAGAATCTTCCCACATGGGTCAACCTTGTAGAGGGTTGCAGTTTTTCCTTTCTTTTTTCTGTTTTTTAGATTTTTTTTTTTTCTTTTTTTTTTTTTGCCGTAGGGTACTGGAGAGACAGAGACAGAAAGCAAGAATCACCCCCAGGGGTGGCCACGCTGCAATCCCTTCTCTTGCATTTTCCTCTTGGAATTTTGGACTAGTGTGCACACACACCAAGCAGGAGTTGTTTTTTCTTTCTTAGAGAGAGATTTTTGTTATAGGGCATATGTGCTCACCAGAGATATAGAAAGTGAGAAATCAATTCCTAGGGAGATGGTCTTGCCACGATCTCTTCTCCTTGATATTCTTCTCGGAATTTTGGGCATGCATGCACACTCACCCAGCCAGAGTTTTAAGCCATTGGGTCTGGGATTCAAACTGCAGTTGACTACGTTGGAGTCCAGCAACATAGCCATTATGCCATCCACTGGTCTCCCAGCATGAGTCCTAAGGCCCCAGGTCCAGGACTTGAACCACAGAGGACTATGTGGGAGTCCAGTGACAGAACTATTACTCTATCTGCTGGTCCCAAGGGTTGCATTTTTTTTAAAAAAAGAATTACTTATTTAAGTTTATTTATCATCATTATAATTTTTTAAATTTGCTGCAGGGCATGTACACTTACCAGAGAGAAGAAACACAGAGAAAGAGAAAGCAAGCCACCAGGCACAGGGCTTGAACCATGGCCAGCTTTATGGGAGTCCAGCGCCTTAACCACCACAACACCTACTAGCCCCAGAGGGTTGCATTTTACTGATGACCATTGCCCAGCCCTGAAAAATGCTTTTTGGATTATTCAAAACAACTTTTTACTTTTGAGAGAGGTATAAATCAACACAAGTACTTTTTCACCATTAGAGGATTGCTCCAAGGTCCCTGGTCACCCAAGCTCTTGTGAGAAAGTGCCATTTTGTTTTTAATTAATGGCCAGTGGACAAGAAGGGAGATTTTTTCTATACTATAATCCAATAAATTAATTTGTGAGGACAACTAATATGCATGCCACAGCCAAATAAATCACTTGAACATTTGGATTATTTGCTAGTACTGTGTCAACTTGGTTAGAAACAGTTAATTTTTTTTTTTTTTTTGCCTTTTGTATTAGTTTTACCAAGAAGAAAACGAGAATCGGGCCTTTGAGCTTACTTAGTAGTAAATGACAGACAAATCTTAGCACTGGGAGTAATTCTATTTCCATTTTCCAGGTCGGATAGTGCAGAGTGATATGGCCTCGTTCCCACCCTATTGGATGAAAGTGCCTTTGGGAGTTACCTTATCCAAGTTCACAACAGAACACCCCATTAGTCACGACCAACACCTATTAAAAAGCCAAAGGGTCTTAGAATTCCTCTGTAAAATTATTTATCTCAGGATTTCTATTTTTGACATTTGAAATGCGTTTTTAAGAATCTAACTTCCAAGCCATACCTTCCCATGATTTGATGCCTTCAACTCCCCAGGATGATTCCTCCGTAGCTTCTCCCAATTGTTCAGTAGGACATCACAGATGTGTGCCTCGTTTTCAAGGTTCAGACCTTCCCCAGCAGGTGCGATGAACAATGCTCCAAGTTACTGCCCACAAAGGTATGCTTTGAGAAAATGTAAAACTTTAGGACAAACACGGAGTAGTAAAACATTTAATTATATGTGCTTCATAATTAGTCATAGGAGAGGAAGCCAGTGCAGGAGTGTGACTTTTGGGTGTGAGGAACACGGAGTCTGCACACACTGCAGCCCCGCTCATCTGCTCTTCCAAAAATGTGGGTCAGCATTTCAGTGCCCAGCAGAACATATTCAAACCACGAATCTGCCAGCTAGGTAAGCGGAGGTCATATGAGACAATCGAGGAAAATATCCTTGAATCTTGTTTTTGGCCACAGTAGGACATCATCCATTTTTCTCTCAATTTTGAGAAGCAGGAGTATTTTTTTTTTCCACCATGAGTTTGAGTGTATGCACTTAAAGTTAGACTTCCGGATTTCAAATGAATTTTTGGGGACTTAAAATGCCAAAGAAGTATTCTTACCATTGTTCTACATACGATTCACTTTCTGCCTGATAATGTTCTTTTTCTTTTCCTCGCTACCTAAGAATGTGATACCTGATAATGTTCTTAAATCAAGACTTTTTTGTTTATCCCTCACTTGGATCTGAAGATGGCAGAACTCAGAGTAGAAACAGAATTACTGTTCAACTATATTATATTGAAATGAACCATCCCCATATCCCAGTACCATATTGTACTTAAAATCAGCACTCCCCCCTACCAGGGTATGGCCATGCCAAAATTCCTTCTCTCCCATTCTTCTCTCAGGACTTTGGGCACACATGTATATGTGCCCAGCATATTTTTTCCAAACGCCAGATCCAGGACACTCAAATTGTGTAGTCGGCCATGTGGGATCCAACTACCCAACAGGCCTTTCATTGGATACTCTGTTTTGGAGAGATTTTTGCTATAGGGCACGTGTGCTTGTTAGCAAGACAGAGAGACAGACAGAAAGAAAGAAATCACCCCCCAAGGGGGATGGCCATGCCGCAATCCTTTCTCCTCCATTCTCTTCTCCAGATCTTGGGCACGCATGCACATGTGCCCAGTGTGAATTTTAAGCCACTGGGTCACAGACTTGAACTGTGATTGACTACATGGGAGCCTAGCAACGTAACCATACACCTTCTGCTAGTCTCTCATTTGATACTCTTTAAGCAAGATAACTGTCTAGGAAAATAATCTTTGATATCTTTTTTTTCCCCACATCCTCACATCAAATACATTCCAAATCCTGGGAATGTATTTCTTTCATGCTTCTTTTATTTTTTAAAAAAAATTTTGGCAGAGGTTGTGCAAGTTCACCAGAGAAAGAGAGGGAGAGAGGGAAACTGAGAAAGCATCCCAACCCCCACCATGGGAGATGGTCACATCATAATCCCTTCCTTCCATTTCTCCCCTTTTCGGGATTCTGGGCATGCACGTACACATGCCTGCATGTGTTTTTAAGCCGTGGGTCCAGGACTCAAACCGTGCAGCTGACTCTATGGGATCCTGCAACCTTAACCACTACACCACCAGCTAGCCCTCCCTAAAGCTTCTTAAACTAGATTTCACTGAAGTCACCCTAGCCCAAGCGACTACTGTCTCCTTGTAATACCATAATGACCTCCTGACTGCTTTCTCCATTTCTATACATGTCTGTATCTGTTCTGTACATAGAAACAAGAAGGCTCTCTTCAAAACTATTTACTGATATATTTTTATAATACATACGCTTTTTTCCCCTTATATAACCCACTCATGGTACTCACTGTCTAAAACACTTTCTGGCATCCCGGGCTCATGAAGTGAAATCAGAATGGTTTAGCTGGAACCTCTGAGGCCCTGCCTGATCCAGGTTCATTTCATGGCCCCATCCTTGGTTACTGCCTTTCCCTTCTCTAGGTGAGGGACAGCACACTTATTCCCTGAAAGACCAGATGATAAGTATTTTAGACTTTTCAACCAGTCTCTTTTGCAACTACTCTACTGCTGTCGCAGGAAAGACGACCTCTAGCCAACCTTGTCTAGGCCACACTGGGCTCTTTCCAACATCTTGGATATATTCAGTGTTTCTTCCCCCAGCATCTCCGCTCCCCTGCTCCCTCCCTGTGTCCACCTGGACCACTTTCTTTCCTCCTGACTTACTTGCAACACAAGCAGCTTACCGTCTCATTCTCATAACTGGCCCACTCCACACATGTGTGCATCTGCACACCCCTACAGGCATCTTAGTGTATGGCCTTTCGTAGGAAGCTCACTTCTAGAAGGTTCTAAATGAAGCCCTGCTCTCCTATCTGCTCAGAGAGAACACACCTTCCCACAGTCCTGGGGAAGGTAAACCAGGGACAGGTTTAGTATGGAAGGACCCTCTGGTTCTTGTCTGGACTGAGGCAGACAGAACTTTGCCATGACTGAATATGGCAGGTTTTCCAAGGATGAAATAGCTTTGGGCTCTGGCCTAGGAAACTGGTCCTAATTTGCATAGCTTTGGAAAACATTTTCACAGCCAGGCTGATCACACACACACACACACACACACACACACACACACATACACATATATTTCTTTTTAATAAAACATACTAATATTTAATATTCTTTTTATATATGTATGTGTGTATATACACACACATATTTCTTTTTAAAACTATCCTTAGTGTTTTTAAAAAATGCACCATGGGGACCAGCAGATGGCATAATGGTTACATCGCTGGACTCCCATGTAGTAAACCACAGTTCAAGTCTCAGATCCAGCAGCTTAAACCCACAGAGGGGTGCATGTGCATGCGTGGCCAAGATCCCAAGAGGAGAATGGAGGAGAAGGGATTGCAGCATGGCCATCCCCCCAGAGGATTGATTTCTTGCTTTCTGTCTCAGTCTCCCCCCCCAACCCTCCGGCAAGTACACATGCCCTATAGAAAAAATCTAAGGGAAAAAAAATGCACCAGTTCTCATTTTCTGCAAATATAAATAATAGAAGGTCTTCTTCTGTGGAAATCCTTTTGAGAAAATAAAAGTTAAAACAAACATTAAGCAAATGAGCAAAGCGCCCCCCTCCCCCCAGGCTTAACTGCTATCTTAAATCATTTCAACCTTTATCTTTGGGGGCATGAATATGAATCTTCTCGTTCTTTACTCTCCTTTCACATAAGGTGACATCCAAAAGGCGATCGGGACTCAGTTAATGCATTACCTGATGCTAAAATCTGATCTCTCCTGGGAAATTAGGTCTCTGGCATCCATAGGTAGAGCAAAATGCTGTATGTCTACATGTATATTGTCGGCATCTGAATTCTGGCCACTTTTTAGAGACACACAACAATAATGAAATGCTGTTTTGACTTTCATGCGGAACATAAAACCATCCTGAAATACTGCAGCCTATTTCTTAGCGTGGAAACAATGGATGTGCCCTGGAAGGTCAAGTTTCTTTTTATGGTAGTTCATGAGAGGTTGAAAAGGGCTCAGCACTGAAGGTTTGATAAATTGGGGCAAAAGTCCAGGGTCATGTATTCTCTGCTAGACAAGGGAGATGCTGATGCTATAGAAACCAAGAGAATATTAGGTGGGAGGAAAGTAAGTGAGAATGGTCAATGGGAATGGTGTCCGTGTGACTGACTGGTTAAAGCCCTCCATATAACAAAGCTGTCTCCATTTGCCCTGTCTTCCTTAGGTGGAGACTATGCTTCTGAGACACCCACTTTGTAGATCTATTTTTCTTCTAAGTTTGAAATGACAGCTCATGTTTTTATTCATTTATTTTTGAAAATTTATTTTTTGCTATTATTATTTTAAAATTTGCTGTAGGACATGTTCACTCACTAGAAAGTGATGAGAAAGGGAAAGAAAGTGAGAAAGCGAGTTGCCAGGTCTGAGACTTGAACTGAGGTTGCCCATCTGGGAATCCAGTGCCTTAATCATCATGCCATGTGCTGGCCCCACTCATTGTTTTATTATTTATGTATTAGCTAGAAGGTATTTGCATTGAGCAGAGACAAAAGGAGAGAAAGACAGAGGAACAAGATCCCCCCTGGAAGATGGGGACGCATTGATCCCCAGTGGTCACGTAGCAGTCCCTTCTCCATTTGTCCTCCGTGTTGGGATGTAGAATACACAGGCACATGCACCTGGTGACCATGTCCTGATGCATACGATAATCTGGGTGGATCTCAGAAATAGGATTCTGAGCAAAAGAAGTCTGATAGAAGTGAGGATACATTGTATGACCTGTGACTTCATGAAGGCACGATCCCAGAAATGAGAAGTCTAATCTACACTGAAAGCAAGCAACCAGTTGTTCCCCGGAGCTAAGGGAAAGGGGAGCTTCCTGGGGGATCTCCATGTTCTATGTGTTGAGTGCAATGATGGTTATGAAAATTAATAGAACCAAATGCCTTAAATGGTGCCTTTTATTGTATGCCAATTATGTCTTAACATTAATCAAAAAAGAAAAAAAATGAGTATCTTGTAGCTAGTTCAAAAACCTCCTACAAAAGACAAAATTTCAAAAATTTCAAAAGTAATAATATCTTCATGATCTAAAGGTAGAAAAAGATGAGTCAAAACTACAAATCAGAGACCAGCAGTTAGCATAATGGCTATGTCACTGGATTCCCACGTAGTCAACTGCAGTTCATGTCCCGGACCCTGCAGCTTAAACTCACGCTGGGTGCGTTTGCGTGCGTGCCCAAGATCCCGAGAGGAGACTGGAGGAGAAGGGTTTGCGGCATGGCCATCCCCCCTGGGGGGTGATTTCTCACGTTCTGTCTCTCTGTTTCTCTGTGTCTTTCTGGTGAGCACACGTTCCCTATAGCAAAAACCTCTCCAAAATAAAAAAAAAAAAAAAAAACCTACAAATCATTTAGAAAAAAACAATCGATAAGCTCTCATCCAACTTGCTCAGTTTAGGATTTATACTCTTCTCATCTTTACCTTCTCTAGATGGCTGAAGCTATTGCTAGCGTGTGTCCACATCTAAGGACAATGACTATCGTTCATTAGAAAGGCTGAGGAGTCAGGAACCCAGATGACGGCACCCATGCCCTGAAATAGGACCTTCTCGAGAGCTGCACCTCTTCTAGAGAAACAGGTGGGGCTTTCCTTAATGCGAGTCATGAGTTTTCTACCTGGCCAGTGATATTTATACAGGTGTGGGAGTGCTGTCAGCTCTGGTGCTAGCCAAGACAAACCCAAGGCTATATGCTTTTATCCAGGATAATCCTTGGTAATGAATTTAAATTCGTTTTGGGGGTCCTCAAGAGCACCCACAGCACTACTGGTCATTTCTTCCTGGATTAGAGACAAATTTCATCTACTTTTTTCTTTTTTAATTTGCCAGAGGGCATGTGTACTTGCTGTGGGAAGAGAGAGAGAAAGATAGAGAAAGAGAGAGGGGGAGAGGGAGAAAAAAAAAGTGAGCAATCACTCTTTCATTGGGCATAGTCACACAGCGATACCTTCTCTTCCGTCTTCCTCCTTTCTCCATGCGCCCAGTATGTTTCTCAAGCTGCCAGATCTGGGACTCAAACTATGCAGTCGGTCATGTGGGATCCAGCCACCACTGGCCCCATCCAGTTCTTTGTAATGCAATTCTGCCTGTGGTTGGAATAACAGTCCATGCACTACACATTGAGTGGGAGTCAGATTTTCCTTCATGACTTCATGAGTTCTGAGAAGTCCTTATTTTACTCATTTCAGAGGTTCCTAGGTATGTAAAGAATACCTAAAGTCTAACATCTCTGCCTGTAACACATTACACACCAGATGCCAGGTAATTAAGTCTGGTGTTCACGTGAAAGTAGAATCAGGCTGGCCCCAAGGAGCAGTGGTTCAGGGAGCTGGATTTCACACAGTCACCCAACACTGTTCAAGGTTTGGACCTGATGACCTGAGAAACACATGGGGGATGTGGGCGCATGTGCAAATCCCAACACAAGGACGGACAACGGGAGGAGAAGGGATTATAGCGCGACCACGCCCCACTGTGGAGGTGCTTTCTCCCTCTCCTTCTCTTTGTCTCTTTGTCTCTCTCTGGCAGGCACACATCATCTAGCAAATTAAAAAAAGAGAGAGGAGAGAGAGAGAGAGAAAAAAAAAAGTAGCAACATAGCAGGGCACGGATAATCATACTGGGAGTAAACTGATTACTGGTTCCAGGCTGTAGTTGGCAGACTCTTGAGAAGAATTAAATAGTTTTTATAGAGCAGACTGGAGGACTAAAAAAAAAAAGTAACAAATTCACGATTGCAGACAAAATATACCCAGTATTTGTTTCTGACTCTGGTGAAGTCAAGGCCGCTGAAATTGTAGACTTCGGTAAGAGTTTGTTGGTTTGTGGTCAGGGTGGCATTTTTCCTAAGGTTGAACACCAGCTTGATAATCAGAGGAAAATGCATGTACCTGCAGAGACCGGTGAAAGGAAATATGGCCTCCAATGTTTCAGCTGCTTCGCTATTCCATTTTTCTTAGCAGGGTCAGGTTGGGCGATGACAGAAGCAGTGAATTCATTAATTCTCTTTCCTTTGTTGGTAGAGAAAGGCTATGGGAGCTTAGCCTTCAAAAAAGTATTAAAACATGTTGATGAGTCTTTTGGGGTAATTTCTAGAGGTCACCAAAGTACAGTAACTGATAAGATTAATAATAAATAAAAGATAAATAGGATAACAAGGATATCAGAAAATGATTTTGTCCCATCATTGTTGATGGAAGCTGTCTACTTTGTTATTATCAGCTTGACCTAAAGAGCTTCCATTAACAATCTGTTCTGAATGTCTAGATATCCAAATATCTTCTATCTTTGGTGGTGTATATATATATAATTTTTTTTTGAGAGGTTTTTGCTATAGGGCACGTGCGCTCGCCAGACAGACAGAGACAGAGAGACAGAAAGTGAGAAATCACCCCCCAGGGGGGATGGCCACACCGCAATCCCTTCTCCTCCGTTCTCCTCTCGGGATGTTGGGCATGCACGCACACGCTACCGGCGTGAGTTTAAGCTGCCGGGTCCGGTACTTGAACCACGGTCGACTACATGGGAGTCCAGTGACATAGCCATTACGCTAACTGCTGGTCCCATGTCTTTGGTGGTATATTCAGTATCCTTGCCTTCAGGACTCCTTAAGAATGGACATTCAATTGTTCAGGAAAGTTGATTTGTATTTTTTAAATTAGAAAATATGGCTCCAAGGGTCAATGCCTAGGAACTTAACATGGTACCAGTGTTAACAGTACCTAATAAGGTCTTTTAAAATATGTATATTTATTGCAAATTTTTTCTCCTTTTCTGTGGTTTGTCTTTTTAAATTTGCTACAGGGTACATGCACTTGCTGGAGAGAGAGAAGAAAGAAAGAGACTGAGAAAGTGAGAAAGCATCCTCAGTGAGGATGGCCATGCCATAATCCCTTCTCCTCTATTCTCCTTTTTGTATTTTTGCCATGCACACACAAGAGCCCAGTGTGTTCACAACCCTGGTGTGTTTTTGAGACTCAAACCTTGCAGCTGATCATGTGGGATCCAAACTCAAACCTTGCAGTTGGTCATGTAAGATCCAGCCACCTTAATCACCATGCCACTGCAGGCCCACTTAATAAGGTCTTAAAAAAAAAAAAGATGTAAATTATTTATTGAATATTTGCCACCAAATATTGTTAAATACATTATCTTGCAGGATATCACTTTTAAGTTAAAATGTCAGAAACAAACACCATTATTTACAATTATTTTAAGAAATGTAACATAATGATACATTAAGATGTAAATTCTTTGTATCAAGGGTTAAGCGCTATTTTCTTCCAGAAGATTACAACTGGGGGTTCTAGAGCATCCAGGATCCATTTAGTAGGGATGCTTGTACTTGTTGATATTAAGACTGGCTAGATGTATGAATCCATTGCAGTATTTGGTCATCTCAGTTTGCAACAGGGATTGAAAGTGGAAGTCCTAAATTCAGGGATGGCCTCTTGTTAATTTAAAGGTTAAAAAAAATCCCAATGAAATGTGTACCTGGAGAGATGGGTTCAATTTCCCCATATAAGAAACAAAAAATACTTTTTTCACTACTACTAGAGTCTTTCTGAGCTGGCCTCCTTCATAGGCAGGCTCTTCCCACATTGCCTGGTGTGCCCTCTGTAGACAGATGGTGTAACTTAAATCCTGGCTCTGCCACTTCCTGATTGTGTGTTCATGGAAGTTACTACCTCTTCCATATGTTAGTTTCTTCATATCAAAAATGGAGGTAAGGGACCAGCAGGTACTGGACTCCTGCATGGGTGACTATGGTTTGAGTCCCAACTTGGCAACTTGAAAATCATTCCTGGCACTTGTAAGTGCATGCACGAAATCCCAAGAGAAGAATGGAGGAATCAGGAGTGAGGTGTGGCCATCCCCCCTAGGGGATCATTTCTCACTTTCTCCCCTCTCTGTCTCAGTCCCTCTCTCTCTTTGGGGACCACAAGAAGTGCCCTATGGCAAAAACAAACAAAAAAGTGGAGGCAAGGATAATTACTATTTTACAGGATATGGAGGGATTAAATGAGATAATACATTCACATTATTACTATATTTGTATTAGAGCTATTGGAACAGAGTAAGTATTAAATAAACTATTAGCTATTATTATTGTTGTTGTTGCTATAAATGATTATTGAGACAATCACCATGGCTAGGATTAAATGTGCCTGAACAAGAAAAATAGCCCACCTAAATCGTATGGAGCAAGAATGGTAGTTATCCTCAGAGATACTATATAGAATTTTAAAATTGTGTGTGAGTACATGCACTCATGCACGCACACATATATACATATACATATGCCTGCTACGTCTACTGATAATCATAAAATACAATGTAATACTAAAATCTGAGAAGAGATGTATAGATAAAAGAATTGAAAACAAACTAATCAAAAATGTGTTACTGACTGTTTGAATGGTGGAATATTTGGTACTTTTTTCAACTGCTATGTTTTCAAAAAAATCTATGGCAAATATGTATTGTTGTTACAATAATATAATAATCCATAATCTATTCAACAAACTCTTATTGAGTGTCTACTAGCTAGGCATTTGTTTAGGCAGTAAAGATGGAAAAGTGAGCAAAAGGTAAAACTTCCAGGCCAGCAGGTAGCGTGGTGGTTAAGGTGCTGGACTCCTACATGGCAGACCACGGTTCAAGTCTCAGACCTGGTAGATTGCTCTCTCTCTCTTTATGTTATCAAATAAAATAATAATAATAACAAATAAAATAAATATTAAAAAAAGAAAACATACCAGGTGTGTATATATGCATGCCTAAAATCCCAAGAGGAGAAGAGAGGAGAAGGGATTTCCGTGTGGTCATTTAAAATCACCCCCCATGCCTAACTCTGGTGAGAACATGTGCCCTATAACAAAAATCTGGAAAAAAAAGAAAAAAGAAAAGACAACACAGCCCTCCCTAGGGAATTTCCACTCTAGTGAGGAAAAAAAAAAGGAATAGAGAAGGAGACCTAGATTTGCCGTGGGATTACGGGCTCAGTCCTTCCTCTGGGATTTGCAGCTATGTGATCTTGAGGAAATCGCTCAACGTCTCTGAATCTCAATATCTTCACCTAAAATATAGAGACAAAAAAAGATTTATTAACTGGATTACTGTGAGCATTAAGTAATATAATGACTGTGCGGGTGCTCTAAAATATAAACATATTTATACTGTATAGAAGCTGTGACTATTGCAGGCTATTCTCAGTTAAGAATAATAATACGAAATGGCTTTTTCTAAGAAATGTGTCTTTAGGAATAACTAAGGGAGGTAGACCAGCATGTGACATGGTGGTTAAGGCACTGGACTCCCACATGGCAGACCATGGTTCAAGTCCCAGACCTCGTAACTTGCTTTCTCACTTTCCCTCTCTCTCTTTGTGTCTCTCTCTGGTCAAATTAAAATAAATAAATGAATACATACAATTAAATAAATATTTCTTTAAAAAAAGAAGTACTAAGGGTGGCAATAATTAAATCTTTAGTACTAGAATTGCTTAATAATATGAAGAGCCCTCTGAATAAAAATGTGCCTTTAGTTTTACATGATGAAGAAACTGGACTTTAAAATGTCCAAGATCTCTTTTATTTTTAAAACTGGAGTCGTGAAAAAAATCTTTGAGTAAAGCTCATAATCAAAGATTTCATTAACTAGAAGTAACTAGATTTTTATCACTATCAGAAATGCATTTCCTGTAGAGAGCTTGCATTATGTATTTTTAGGAGAAACATGAGGAATTCTCTGGACAATCCTTCCTTTTATCGAGGACAAAGTGGAGCTTCTGGAAAGACAAGTGGCATTGCCTTGTTGCTGGGGAGGTCAACAGTGTGCAGGGTCCCTTGGTTTTGACTCCAGCTTAGAGCTCACTCCAATGCAGCCAGGACTCTCCACAGTGCACGCCCGCTGAAAAGTTCCCATGGATCTGGAGTAGAGCATCCAATAATGAGCAAACAAAACTTCATAGTTACATTGTTAGATGACATCAGTGGTATTTTTCCTTGGAATAGTGAATATTCCTGGGGTTGAATTTGTGAAAAGTTTGCTTAGTCAAACTTGGCCTTTCTCTTTCTCCAGGTTTCAGTAACTATTCCTGCCAAAATTTCCTTCCATGACAATCAAGCTATGGTATTCAAGAGCAGAGCAATAAAACATCTCACCCTCGACTTCTCTTTTCAGGTTAGATTTATATCTCCACTTAGGAGGAAACAAAACAATATCATCTCTCATTTAAATGTCTTTCTTTCTTTTTTTTTTTTATTCATAGAGGGCACATGAGATTAAGAAAGAGGGAGAAAGGGAGCAGGATAGAGAGAGAAAGAAACTCTTCCCAGTGGGGTGTGGTCACACTGCAAGCCTTCTTCCTCCATTTCTTCATTCCATCCTGATTTGGGGCAAGTGCGTACGCATGCTTGACGTGGTTTTCAAGCCTCTGGGGCTGGACTTTGAACTGCTGTCAGCCACATGGAATCTGGTTTTCTACGTGTAGCACTTAGTTGGTGTGCTACAGAGTCAGCCAAGTCATGTTAATCTGTTTTTATTTTTTGTTTGTTTTAGAATCATTTAACTTTATTATTATTATTTTAAATTTGCTATAGTCACCAGAGAGAGAGAGAGATGAGAAGTGAGAAAGCAAGCTACCAGGTCTGGGACTCAAACCATATTCAACCCTGTAGGAGCCCAGTGCCTTCACTGCCACACTACTTGCCAGCCCTGTCATTTGAACTTTTAGCCATACTTTTAGAGTTACCTGTGCCTTTAGCTTTTTGCTAGGATTCTGATTTGACCCACTATTCTTATTTGAAATCCCCAAACTCTATATATTACAGACAGAAAAAAGAGAAAGCAAACAGCAAAACCTTATAGTCATGCCTCTGATGCAGCAGTGCGGAAGCCAGGGCTGGCCCATGCATGGTTTTCCCCAGTGGTGCTGGTGACATAGGAACCCAGACACACCCAAGGGCCCTGTGCTGGCTTCCCCCTGCTCCTGTACCACAGGGGCTGGCCGCTTCCAAAGGCCTTTGTATTATTTCTCGTGTGACAAACCCACCAGCAGCACTGTCTCCATGAAGCCACCCTTCTTTTGTATTGTTTGTGACTCATTCTTGATGACCAGGAGGTAGGGCTGCAGAGTTTCTGTTTCTGTGCCAGCTCAGGCATCAGGCACTGTTTAGTAGTTCCATCCAGAGGCTTGCAGACAACAGGGACCTCGTAAGTTTCACACAGTGGTTATGAATGATGCTCCTCAGCACCTCAACAGTAAGAATTGGTCAGGACTTGTTTACTGAAAGAAATTGGGTTTTGAGTAGGTACCAACTGCGTTAAGGGCAACTAAAAGGAAAACCGATTTGTAGGCCAGTCTCTTAATATTTTTATTACCAATCAATAAATGTTATTTTAAATAAAGGTTCATGTGAGGGTTTTTTTTGTTTATTTTTTAGAGATTTTGCTAGAGAGTGCATGTGCTCGCCAGAGAGACAAAAAGAGACAGAGAGACAGTGAAAAGTCACCCCCCCCCCAGGGGTCATGGCCATGACGCAATCCCTTTTCCTCCATTCTTCTCTCAGGGTTTTGGGCACACACACACACACACACACACACACATATGCACCCAGCATGCGTTTCAAGCCACTAGGTCCCTGACTCGAATCACAGTTGACCAGCTCCATAACCTCTAGCCACCTGCTGGCCCCCTCCATGTAAGTATTTTTAAAGGAACATGTTCTTGCAAGTGAGAAAAATGCAGAGAGGTAAACTTACGTGCTCCTGAACATTTGCAGTGTAGATAATTTAAATGTCGCTCTTAACATTTAAATCTGAAATTTGTGTTTGCAAGGAGATTTGACCATTGAAAACGCCTTAGAAAGAGAATTCTATCAGGTTAAAGTCTGCTAACTAGTTTTGAAATCATGTTAGTGAATGAAGGAGCCAAATCATTGGAATGGGGTAAAAAAAACAGAACACCTCAGAGTAGGAATCTTGAAGCAGCCTCTGAAACAGAGCAACCTGAGCGTGTCTCTTTAAAGTAAAGATGTTAGACAGGATTAGCTCAGAGAGCTCTTCCTGGATTAACGATCTCTAATCGTCTAGATCTCTGCGGCTTTATGACCTAGTGGAAATTACTAGGTGCGGAGGGGTGAGATGGCTTCCATTCTGCTTCTGAATTGTTGACAAGGTGTATCATTCATTCCTCGTCATTTCAGTCCATCTGTTTCATAACATTGCAGGTTTACAGTCTGTGTTTCAAGGCACCGGCCTTATCTATATTGCAAATGTGGAGGGTCACAGAGTGTCTTTAATAAGTTAGGGTCCAAACAGCAGGACCCTTACATAAGCTTCTCAGAACAGGCATGTGTTAAAGAAACTAATCGCAGAAGCTTGAGTCATAACATTAAGCAGGCCCCAAAGGGGGGCATTTACATTCACTCTATTGCAAACAGTCATTTATCGCTGGCCCAAGGTAGTGTAATGTTTGCATAATAGGTTTAAAGAGCAGAGTTGGCCAGCTCCTGAGGTATAGGCTATTACTAGCACACACTTTTCTTCTTTGGCCGAAGTGATAAATTCTTCATGATTATTTTATGATGTGGTCAAAGGGAAGCCATTGAACTTTTCATTTCAAAAGAGATGTGCTTCCCAAGCCCCCGAGATAGTTGTGATTTCCAGGGACTGCATTCTGGTTTAGAAGTAGGCAAAGGGTAAGAGGAAACTGGAGTAAAACTAAGGTCAACAGAAAGAAAAAAAAAATGAAGGCTAAGGTGTTCTTTGATCTGAAATCAGGTTTAGTTTCAATGTAATTTCTTCTTTTGATCCTGCTGTCTGCAGTGGTGTCTGCAATCTTGAACTTATTTATGGCTCTGTGGTATCATCTAGCTGGTACCAGGCTTCCCTAAATACCTCGGTGGTAAAGGTCGGTCCAAAGCAGAATTATGAGGGGAAGCAGCTATCTTTGCTCTCTTCCATCTGATTTAGCAGTAAATATCTAGCCGAAGCTACAAGTGGGCCTCTGCAAGAGAGGGAAACTTAGAGGTGGAGAAATAGAATTTTGTTTTTTAATTTAACCAGAGAGAGACAGAGCAAGGGAGAACAAGTAAGAGAGAGAGAGAGGGAAAGTGAGAAGTAGGCCGCCAGGTCTGGACCTTGAACTGTGGTCAGCTATGTGGGATCCAGCACCCTTAACCGCCATACCACCTGCCGGCCCAGAATTGTATTAATAGACAATAACGCACACATACATCTAGGTAGGCATTCAAATGTGGCCTGGTACATTGAGTATGGGAAGGAATGGCTGAAGTAAAACTAGTAAGTCTTGGGGCAGCAGATGGCATAATGGTTACATCACTGGACTTCTGCATTGTCGACCATGGTTCAAGTCCCAGACCTAGTGGCTTAAAATTCCCACTGGGCTCATGTGCATTCATGCCCAAAATCCAGAGAGGAGAATAGAGAAGAAGGGATTATAGCATGGCTATCTCTCCTGGGAGATGATTTCTCACTTTCTGTCTCTCTGTCTTCGTCTCTCTGGCAAGCACATGTGCCCTATAGCAAAAATCTCTCTCTCTCTCTAAAAAAAAAGTAATTCTTGGGGCCAGCAGGTGGCATAGCAGTTAAGGTGCTGGACTACCACATGGTCTGCCGCAATTCGAGTTCCAGATCCGGTGGCTTGAAACTCATACTGGATGTGTGTGCCCAAAATCCCAAGAGGAGAAGAGATTGTGGTATGACCATCCTCCCTGAGAGGAGATTTCTCACTTTCTGTCTCTCTGGGAAGGACACACAAAAATCTCTCTCAAAAAAAAGAAAGAAAAATAGTGAAAAGTCAAATGGATTGCTGTGGCCCCAAAATAGCAATTTTCCGTTGTATCTTTGAATCCACTATCAAGACTAACACAACCAGTGAAGGAAAGTCAACACCACGGGAGGGATTTGCACATTCTTGAGTTTCTGGTATTTCGATTTCTACACCTAGTAGAAAACTCAACGGACTCCTTAAAATTTTCAGTTAACATTTGTGAAAATTTGTTTTAAACCAAAGACATTACTAACCCCGAAGATCAAATATTAACTAGAGCTGACATGACACTCTTCATGTCATGTGGTTAGCAGTATCTTTCTTCTGCACATTGACAACGTTGAAGCGATATTTGTTTTAGTTTTCAAATTCCATTCACTCTGGTAAAGCACTATTGCAGCCAAAAGGCTCTAATGAAAATTTCCCTATGATAAACCTCGACAACGATCCAATAGGAATGAAAAACCGAACTAATGAGAAAATGATGTAAAAGTCCAGCTTTCTGTTCTCCCCACAAGGATTTTAATTACAGGGAAACCAACCGTCATGCCAGGGGTAACACAGGAGTGCTAGCCATGCAAAATAACACCTTGGAGTGGAATGAATTCAAAGTAAATGGGCTGGAAATATTGGCTTTCCAAGCAATCAACAACAACACATGAGGGGAACGTGGAGGCTTTAATTTGGGTAAGTGTGCTGATCCCGAACTTCTCTATAGCATGTGTGAATTCCCACGAGTGTGCAGGTACTTGTGGTCGCTGGTAAACTGGGAAAACAATCTTTCCCATAAGCTGCTGGTTACAAGAGCTGGAAAAGGAAGACAATGTCCAGTCTAGGCCCTCACTGGCCATTGTATACTTCCCCCAATACTGAAAGGAAATGTTCACCTGACTGTGCATCTCACCGGAGGGACTCCGTAGCCTTTCCTTGTTCCTTTTCTAATAGCTCATCTTACACAGCATATTTCTAAAAGGTTTTTCCTCACTTTACGGGAGCTTGTATTTCATTCTTTGCCTGCTCCCTTCTATGTGAAAATTACAGTAAAACTTTTGTAAAAAAAGAATGATTTACTTTTATATTTATTATTATTATTATTATTTTTAAATTTGAACAGAGAAAGAAAGAAAGGGAAAGTGAGAAAGCAAGCCAACAGATCTGCGACTCGAGCCATGGTCAGCCATGTGGGAGTCCAGTGTCTTAACCACCACGCCCCTGCTGGCCCCCATAGGAAAACTTAAAGGACTTAAAACATGATTCCTATTAATGAGCTCACTAATGACCATTTTAATACACTCATGGATACCTGAAGTACTGTTGTGTCAATCAATAAAGTCAACCAAGAACCGACCTCCAACGAGCTCAAAACAGTAAAAGAATGGAGAATCTAAAGCAAAGGAGGAGATATTCTCAGCCTTTGCGGTTAGACAATAACCTTGAGCTTTTGCTATTACTTTTATTTTTAAGTGTATTTATTTCTTTCTTCCACTATTGAGAGAGACAGAGAGAGTGAGAGACAGCACCCCCAGTAGGGTCTTGACACTGTGATCCACCTCCCGCGTCAGCCAACCTTGCCTGTGCCCAGTATATGCAGAGATGTCTCCAGACACGAACCCGGCACCTTCCCATGTGGGTCAGCCTCAGAGGCCATTGTATTTTACCACTGTGCCACCATGCATGCCCTACTTTCATTTTTTTAACATGAGTATTGTGATACATTGGACCCATGGGTTGAACGTTCAATAGGACACATCACGAAATGAAAGAAAATTGCTCTTGTTGAGGAAAAGAAATAACACTTTAGGTTACTAATAAGGAGTATGGCAAGGTGTAGCCCTGTTCACCCACTCTGGGTTTTCTTTTTTTAGGAATAGAACTGCTGACCATGTGGGGTGATACGGTCAGTCCCTCGGGGCTTACTGGTTGGATGGGCAACTTTGGAAGGTGAAAGGGTCCGTGCTTGAAGTCCAACTTGATTTCCAAGTTCAGCTCAGCTGTCTGTTCCAGGCAGTTTGCTTCAAAGTTTCTGAGCCTTGGTTTGCTTAATTAAGTAACTTATCCAAGGCAACCTGCTAGTCGGCGAAGGAGCCAGCATTGAGTTTTAGGCTGTCGGACTGAGTCTGTGCTAATTGAATTTCTGTTTTCTTGGTAGAGATGCATGTCTCATGAGAAGCCAACATAGATGGGACCAAACATAGACTGATTCATCCAAGGCACTGCTTCCTCCCTGAGTGCTTTGCAGAACTCTGGCTGCTGTTTGCTTCCTAATGTGACAGCTTTGTGATGCCGGGGTCTTGTCTCTGATGGAGTTTCTGCAGCTGTGAGAGCCATAGCTCTGCTCTGTGCCTAGACCTGAATGCACAGTATGCTTGCTGGTTCCAAGTACACAAACCTCAGAGTCAGTGGAGGTGGCCACCTGGCCTGGGAGGAACAGGATGATGTTCTATCAGCTCCTTTTACTTCTTCTTCTTCTTCATTTATTTATTTATTTATTTATTTATTTGTTTGTTTGTTTATTTATTTATTTATTTATTGGAGAGGTTTTTGCTATAGGGTGCGTGCACTCCCCAGAAAGACAGAGGGAGACAGAGAGACAGAAAGCAAGAAATCACCCCCCGGGGGGCAGGGGGGATGGCCACACCGTAATCTCTTCTCCTCCATTCTCTTCTCGCGATCTTGGGCACGCACGCACACATGCCTGGCGTGAGTTTAAGCCACCAGGTCTGGGACTTGAACCACACAGTCAACTACATTAGAGTCCAACGACATAGCCATTATGCCAACTACTGGTTGCCTCCTTTTTCTTATTTTAAATTTATATCTTAATCATTAAACCTGCTTATAAAGACCAGGGTACCTTTTTCTCCCTTTCCTCCCCATGCTAAAGACTGAAAATATCTGACTTCTATTTCTTGGCTACACTTTGCTACTGCTAGAGCTAGGCATTATCTCAGCAGGGATTGGCCTCCACTCAGTTATCAGAAAGAATAGTTCAGCATTCACTAGGCTACACTTTCTGTGAGGGCAGTGACCACGTCTGGTGTTCCCCTATTATGTACCCAGCACCTGGCCTGGTGCCTGCCTCCTGGAGAGTGCTCAGTAAATATTTGCTAAATGAATGAGCAAGTAAATAAATAATTTTAAAACTAGCCACAGCTTTTTATAAGTCTTCACTATTTATTTCATACCCAGTAACCTGACACAATAGATGTATTTTTTAAAACACATTTCCTCAAACAGCCAGAATTCTGCAAAGATTTATTTATTTGATTCATTATTATTTATTTTTTAATATTTGACCAGACAGAGACAGAGAGAAGAGGGAAAGTGAGAAAGTAAACCACCAGGTCCAGGACTCAAACTACAGTTGGCCATGTGGGAGTCCAGTGCCTGAACTAGCATGCCACCTGTCAGCCACTAAAACACATTTTTAGAAGTCTATTGTTTTATTGAGACACAGAGAGAGACAGAGACTCGTACAAGAGAAAGGAAGAGGGAGAAAGCATGCCCCAATGGGATGTGATAATACAGCAATCTCTCTTTCTCTACATCTCTTCAGGACTTGGGCCATGTATGCCCACATGCCCGTGGTGTTTTCTCAAGCCACCTCGTCCAGGACTTGAACAGCAGGGTAGGCCGTAAGGGGTTCAGCTGTCTAACCACCAGGCCACAGAGCTGGTCCTAATAAAGTTTACTTTTTAGAACAGCTTTAGATTTATAGAACATAAGGTAGGACAGAGGGCTCTCATATACTTTGTTCTATTTGTCCTGTTAACATCGTATGTTAGTATGGGACATTAGTTATAATGAATGACCCACTATTGGTCCATTATTGTTAACCAAGCCCACGCTTCCCTGAGGTTTTTTAGTTTTTTTTTAATCTAATATCCTTTTTCTCTTCCAGGATCCCATTGCATTTAGTAGTCATGTCTCTCAGCTTCCTCTTGGCTGTGATAATTTCTCAGACTTTCCTTGTTTTTGATGATTTTGACAGTTTTGAGGAGTACTGGTCAAGTGTTTTACATCAAGTCTCTAGAATCATCTGGTAACTTTTTTCATGATCAAATGGCAGGAATAAGTTTTTGGAACCCAGGAAGACTACATAGGAAAAGTGCTGGTTTTTAGACACTTCATGGTGAAGTGTACTTGCTTCAAGATGACTTATTACCCTTCATGTTGACCTTAATCACCCAACTGAGGTAGGTCTGTCAGGCTTTGCCACTGTGAAGTGACTTGTTTTCCCTCTTTCCATACTGTACTCTTTGGAAGTAAGTCATTGTACACATACCATACTTACAGAGTGGAGTTACATACCATATTTTTTAAATTTTGAACATTTTTTTAACGTTTTTGCCATAGGGCACATGTGCTGACCAGAGAGACAGAGAGAGAGACAGTTAGAGGGAAAATGAAAAACTACCCCTCCAGGGGGATGGCCATGCCACAATCCCTTCTCCTCCATTCTCCTGGGATTTGGGGCATGTACCTCATATAAATTTCAAGCCAAGACTTGAACTATGGTCTGCCATATGGGAGTCCAACACCTTTAGCCACCACACTACCTGCTGGTTCCACATGCCATCTTTTAAAAGGGTGAATATTTACATAAATTATTGGAATCTTGCCTAGCAGATCTGTCTCTTCTCTCCTACTTATTAATTTATCTAATCATTTATTTACATGTGTTAGGACTTACAAATATGTATGTGTACTCTGGGTTGTAATCTAATACTACTTTATTAATTTTGTTGCTCTAGCTGTTGTAGGCTTTGCATTGGGATCTTTTGCAGTTGGTTCCTGTGTTCCCCCCCTCATTGTGGGTTATTTTTTATTTTTATTCATTTATTTGCTAGAGGGTGTTGTGTACCTTCCAAGGCAGAGAGGTAAGTGGGAGAGAGAGAAAGCACTTGCCAAAGAGGCATGTTCATGCTGGAATCCCTTCTCCTCCCTTACCCCATTCTGCCAGGATTCTGAGGATGCACACGTACACGTGCCTAGAATGTTTCTCAAGTTGCCGGGTTCAAGATTCAAATCATATGGAATACCACTCCCTTAACCACCAGGCCACAGGCTTGCTCAAAGCACAATATATAAAGAACAGAACATAATACTACGAACAACTTTAGGGCAACAAATTTGAAATTTAAGTCAAATGATAAATTTTAAAAGAAAATATGAATTAAAATTTTGATTCAAGAAGAAACAAATACTGAATAGTGTATGATCAGAAACTAAATTGAATAAGTAGTCATAATAACTCACTAAAGAATAACAGAATGAGGGCCAACTGGTGGCATGGAGGTTAAAGCATTGAATCCCTCATGGCCAGCTGTGTGGTTCAAGTCTCAGACCCGGTAGCTTGAAAATCATGCCAGGCATCTGGGCATGCATGCCCAGAATCCCAAGAAGAGAATAGAGAAGGGATTGTGGCCTGACCATCCCCACCTGAGGAGTAAATTCTCACCTTCTCTCTCTCTCTGTCTCTCTCTGCAAGCACACACCCTATAATGAAAAGCAAAATAAATAAATAAATAAATAATAATAGAATGACATGGTTCACAGCTGTGTTTTATCAAGATTTAAAACACAGAGACTAGATCATGGAATGGTAGTAAAGAGCAATGCTCTGTGAGATTGACCCATACGGGAAAGTCCTGTTTGCGTCTGGAGGTCTTTCTGAATGTGCAAAGCATACATGAGCCACGATTCAGGGCTGGCTGAGGCTGGGGGTGGATTGCGGTATCAAAACCATGTAGAGGACCACTCTCTGTCTCTTCCTCTCTCTCTCTTGTTCATGGAAGAAGTAAATAAGTAAACTTCAAAAAGAAACAAAACAATAACTCCTAATATTATAGAAATTGTTTCCTAGACAGAAAAAGAAAGTATGCTTCCCAATGAATTTTGTGAGACAAGGATAATTTCCATAAGGAAACCAGACAAAGGCAGTATGAGAAAGAAAAATCAAAAGGCATTCTGATTCTAGAACATAAAAGCATACATCTAACTCAAACATGTTATGGCTATTATATTCTATATGAATTTTATAAAAAATTTTATATCCTCTGTGTATTTATATAAAATAAACATAATTTTTGTAAACATGTATAAAATCAGGACTTTTACAACAAACCAGATGTGAGCATAACTGTAGAATGCAGATGTAATAATCATTTTTATTATATACTCTTTAAGTATGCTTTTCAAGTCTTAGTATAGTTTTCTATAGATCCCTTGAGAGTTGTTTCATTTTCCTCTTTTATGATCATTTCGTTTAACTAGAATTTGGAATGAACATGAAATAGGAATTTAAAGGTATTTTGCTCAGCCTCTTGATGAAGGCAAATATCATGACATTTAACCCCAGAGGACTGAGATACTAAGCCTATTACTGTCCTGTCTTTTGTGCCTGCCACATGCCAGTCTCCTGCAAGAGCAGTACACAAAGGAACAAGAATTAAGATGGCTTGAAGAGGTTTGTCATTTTCACCTACGACAGAAATGTATGGCAGTAAGGGGTGGAAAGGTAAGAGTCTTTCCTTTCCTATTAACTCCATCTCACACAGGAAACTACCAAACCCCTCAGAATGTCTGAGTATAGTTCAAAATACACATGGAGTAAAGTCTTACTTTGAAACGACATGGTGTGACACCAAAAACACAGGCAACAAAACCAAAAATAAGCAAGTAGGATCACATCAAACTAAAAAGCTTCGCTACACGCAGTCACAGTGATGCAAGTGCAAGGACACTGATGTGCAGTAACTGAGGATGTATGAGAGACATGAGTGTGGTTCCCAGCTCAAGATAAACAGGTTGGATGTGGTGAATGCAGCTGTGGTCCTACCTGAGAGTCCATGGGAGTAGCATTGCAATGTGGTAGAGCCTTGTCAAAAATATCTAGCATTCTCTATCCTGCTTATACATGCTGTTTATCACTCTCATTTAAAACAAAAACAAAAGAAAACAAAAACAGAAAAGAGTGTTCAGGGCCAGCTCTGTGGTGTTGTAGTAACATGTGTCTCAAGGGATGTAAAATTCCACATGGTAACTGTAATCTGAATCCCTGTCCCAGTTGACCTGAAATGCTCTTGTATGCATGAGTGGGCTGGAAGACTGGAGGAAGGTCTGTAACCAGACCCTGTGAAGAATGCTCATTTCTCTCTCTCTCTCTTCCTCATGTATGTGCTCATGTGGTCTATTAATAATAATAAAAAAAATCTTCCAACAACAAAAAACTTCTATATGGCAAAAGATGCAAGCAATAGAATGAAATGGCAGCCTATGAAGTGTGAGAAAATATTTGCCAACCACATATCTGATAAGTTAGCTATATTAATATATATATATGTGTGTGTGTATATATGTATATACACACACACATATATATATATATTTCCAAATATACAACAAACTCTTACAACTCAATAACAAAATAAAAAGCTAATAACTAAATTTAAAGATGAGCTAAGAACTTGAATAGACGTTTCTCTAAATAAGACGTAAAAATGGGTAACAGGCATATCGAAAGATGCTCAATGTCACTAATTATTAGGGAAATGCAACTCAAAACCACAGTGAGGTATCACCTTATACCATCTAGGACATCCATTATTAAAAATAATAACAATAATTAATAATAAAAGAGAAAAAAGAGAAGTGTCGGTGAGGATGTGAAGAAATTGTAACCCTTGTACACTATATTGGTAAGAATGCAAAATCGTGCAACCACTAAAGAAAACAGTACAGGGATTCCTCAAAAAATTAAAAATAGAACCACTGTATACAATCCTACTTTTGGGTATTTAATCAAAGAATTGAAATCAAGAGCTTGAACAGAGATTAGCAGTACATATTCATGGCAGCACTATTCATGATGACAAAGTAGTGGAAACAGCATAAATATCCATCAGAAGAAGAGTGGACAAAATGTGGCATATACATACAATGGAATACTATTCAGCCTTCAAAAGGACATAAGTTCTGCAATATGTAACAACACAGATAAACCTGGAGAATAGTACTCTAAGCGAAACAAACCAGTCACAGAAAGACAAATACTGCAGGAGTCCAGTTATATGAGGTAACTAAAGTAGTCAAATTCATAGACTCAAAGAATATTGCAGTGATTTCCAGGGGCCAGGTGTATAGAAAATGGGGAAATTCTCATCAATGGTCATAAAGTTTCAGTTAAACAAGATGGAAGAGCTCTAGAGGTCTGTTGTACAAAATTCTACCTATAGTCAACAATAATATATCATATTCTAAATAATTTCTTAAAGAATTATTTTTTAACTTTATTTGTTTATTTTAATTTGACTAGAGAGAGACAGAGAGAAAGAAAGTGAGAAAGCAAGCTGCTAAGTCCTGGACTCAAACCATAGTTGGCCATGTGGGAGTCCAGCGCCCTTAACCATCATGCCACCTGCTGGCCCCTATACTAAATAATTTGTAAAAAGAGTAGATCTCACAGTAAATGTGTTTTCTTATGTTTATTTATTTCATGAGAGAGACAGAGATAGAAAGAAAAACATCCATAATAGGGTCTCATGATCCTCTCCCCAGGTTTCCCAGCAAGCCAGGATCATGGGCATGTGCACACTCATTGAGCACATACAGGCTAGCCCAGGAACTGAGCCCTGATATTCCATTTGGCTTTCACATTGCTGAGTGGTACTCTCCAGTTACACCACTGCAGCTGAGCTTCATGTTAAATGTTTTTATCACAACAAGATAACAATTAAAATAAAGTTCTTAGTTATTTGCTCTTATTGGATCAAGTGGCCTTGGTAGGGAGTTAGTAAAAGAGAAGCCAGGAGATGACCTGCTTGTAACCCAGCTTCAATGTCACATGCACGGAACATTTCTACACAGAATATCAGCTTTACTCACCAACTGGCAACATGATTAGTGTAGAATAGAAACATGGGATTACCTCAACTAGTGTTCTTTATGAATGTTAATATAAAAATCACTTCAGCTGAGCTTTAGGAACACTTAATTTGAACTTACTTACGCTCAAAAGTATTTGTCTGATTCTTAGTACCATGTGTGCATTAACCCCTAAGCCATTGTCTGTGTTCTCAGGAGAATCTTCCACAAATAGGCTAATGAGGCTAAAGACAAGGACAAGTTTTACAAGTATTTTACTGGTTAGGAGAGGAAAGATAATGATGGCTCAGCACTGAATTTGCGGATGGCCCTCTACGTCACTGATATAAGCTGTCACCGTGTGCTCATACAATACGCACCTTCACAAATCTCGAGCAGAACACCCAGGAAGAGTTGATTTTTTTTTTAAAATAAGGTCAAGTTATCATGGAATCTGGGCAAAAATATCGAGCTCAGTGAAAAAAGCTAGTTGTAAAACTATAGTTAGTATAGTTCTAAATTTGATAAAAATGAAAGATAAAGAATATACATGGGCAGAAAAAAGTACTGGAATGTAAGTACCATTATTAAAATTAATTTTCTTCAGGAAAATAATAAGAAGGAAGGTTTGAGTTTTATAGTAGTTCCAGTAATGTAGATATACATGTATTTATAACAAACATTACTTAACAATTTTTTTAGTTCCCAAGTTTTATTCAAGAACTCATACAAAAATATTGCAGATAAATGAGTTTTAATCCTCGTCGTCCTTCTCTTCTTTTTTTTTTTTTTTCTTGGAGAGATTTTCACTGTAGGGCGCGTGCGCTCGCCAGACAGACAGAGAGAGACATAGAGACAGAAAGCGAGAAATCACCCCCCAGGGGGGATGGTCACGCCGCAATCTCTTCTCCTCCATTCTCCTCTCGGGATCTTGGGCACGCACGCACACGCGCCCGGCGTGAGTTTTAAGCCACCGGGTCCGGGACACGAACTGCGGTCGACTACGTGGTAGTCCAGTGACATAGCCATTACGCTAACTGCTGGTTCCCATCCTCCTCTTCTTCATCCTAGTCAATCTGAGAGTAATGTAATTCGTAACTCTCTTCACTGTTGGCAACTACACACAACCAACCATGTAGATTATTCTTCTTCAAATATTTTTTGATGAGATATTTCAAATACTTTTTGGAAACAGTCACCTCGGAAGTTATAGTGATCTTATTTTTGCTCCTTTCAATGCTTCCAACCCTTCCACCAAGATTTCCAGCTTTTCCATTCTCTTTGATTCTCTCTTGGAGAAACTGCTGGAACTTGGCAGCATCCATGATTCCATCTTCTACATGGTGGGTACAGTCAAGGGGAAACTTCAGAACTTTCTTCTTGTTTTTGTCCCCCTTCCCACAAGCATTTTTAAGGGTACCATGGTGGCAGTAGAGGCAGAAAGGGCCACATTATTATTTTTTTTTACTTAGGGGAGGGTGAGAAAAGCAACAAGGCTCACATCCTCCTTAGCTTTGCCCAGGAGAGTTCAAGTAAAGAAGCCATATTGATTAGCTCACTGGACTGAAGTTGTTGTGTGAGTCCCATCATCAGCTTGCTCTTTTCCCACACGGGGCACAAAGTTCTCTAGTTTTTAGCCTCAAACCTCAGTTCCAGAGCAGTAGCCATGTGTGCTTCTCATATGCCAAGTACATAAGGAAGAATTTATATGGAAATGAAGGTGTTAAATAAAGTGAATCAGAAGAATATGAATAGCAAGTACTTGTGCACCATCAAAGCGAATCCTAAGTATAGAATGAGCATAAGTCTAACAAAATGTAAAGGTCAGATTTTGTCAGTAAATTCCATGAAAAGCAGCCAAAGGATCTTTCCCAAAGGTAGCGGATGAGAACCATCCCTTCCAGCACAGGCTTTATCTAGAACCCTCAATTTCACACAGGAAATTGGGGAAGTTACCTAACTGCTCTGATCCTTGGTTTCTTCATCAGCAAAATATGGGAAATGGCAGTATTTGACTTAGAAGGTTCTCACATGGGTCAGAGAAATAATGTCTCAGTTCAGGATATACCCCTCAACCTGGAACTTGACATGAGATAAAGGCCCAGTTAACTATCTGTTATTGAAAAGCACATTTAAGGGACCAGCAGATGTAGCAGTTAGATCACTGGACTCCCACATGACTGACTGTGGTTCAAGTCCCAATGCCAGTGGTTTGAAAAATCATACTAGGGTCCTTTGCTGTACAGAAACCATAAAAAGAAAGAAAGAGAAAGAGAGAAAGAAAGGAAAAGGAAGGAAGGAAGGAGGAAGGAAGGAAGGAAGGACAGAGGAAGGAAGGAAGGAAGGACAGAGGAAGGAAGGAAGGAAGGACAGAGGAAGGAAGGAAGGAAGGACAGAGGAAGGAAGGAAGGAAGGACAGAGGAAGGAAGGAAGGAAGGACAGAGGAAGGAAGGAAGGAAGGACAGAGGAAGGAAGGAAGGAAGGACAGAGGAAGGAAGGAAGGAAGGATGGAAGGGAGGAAAGAAAAGGAAGGAAAGAAGGAAGGAAGGAAGAAAAAGAAAAATCACACTGGGTACATGTGCTTGCATGCCCAAGATCCCAGGAGGAGAAGGGATTGTGGCATCGCCATCCCCTCTGGGGGGTGATTTTTCACTTTCCCTTTCACTGTCTCTCTCTCTCCCAGCAGGTGCACATGCCCTAATGCAAAATCCTCTCAAAAAAAAAAAAAATACAAAACACATTTTTAAAAATTACTATTATATACAAGGGAAAAATAAAAACAACAGAAGACAACCACAGTCAACTCTTTATATGCTAAAACACGAATGCATTAAATAAGCATTGATTAACATATTACAGACACATTATATCATATGTAAGCTCTGTAACAAATTCTACATAATAAAGTTTATAGGCAAATATCAAGCAAGGCTGTTGTGGCAGTGCAAGAATACCATTAAAAACGAGAAAATCCTACACAGTAACAGGAACTTAGCAATACTTTGTCAATTATTGCTCTTCTGTCTCCAGCTCTCTGTATTGATCCATAGCAAAGACAATGTATTTATAAATGTAGAGGCCAAGCTCGAATACATTCTAGTTTTCCCATGTTTATCCATCTACCATTCACGTACTCTATTCTGGGGAAATTCCAGTTCACTCATAGCACGTGAGCTCACAATCACACAATCACACAGGTAGGTGTAGAAAGATGCACACATGGGACAGATGCATCTGAGTTTAAGTTCCAGCTCTACCCTGTATTAACTTAGTAACCATGAGCACATTTGGTCATTTCTTCATTCTTTAGATTCCTCATCTGTTCACTAAGAATACAATGATGTTTTCATCTCGAGGTCATTATGAGGATTACACAACTGTATTTCAAATGCCTGGCACTCAGTATGTGCTTAAAGGTTGTTCGTTTCCCTGCTTCTCCCGAAAGGAATCTTAGAGATCATCATCCTTCTCAGTTTACAAATGAGAAAGCTCAAGTCCATAGAAGTTTTAGAAAGTGTCCAAATTCCC
>NW_006159859.1:3237679-3239570 GCF_000334495.1 Tupaia belangeri chinensis
ACTCTTTCTATTGCTGTCCTTTCTCTTATTAGCTTCCTTTCATTTCAGTGGAGAAGAGAAAGCTCAGTGGAATCAGAAAGTATTCTTTCCCTCTTTTTTAATATAGGTAAGCCACCAAGAGACTTTTAAAGTAGGAGTGAGTTTTATGAAAGGTAATAACTAGTCTAAGAACTGTTTTAAGTCCTCAGAGATATTAAAAACAGAAGTTCTGTTCTTCCAAGATTTCCATAGCAGAACATAAGTCTTCTGTATGCTTTGGCACCAAAAACTCCAGAACTGAGTATTTATCTGCACATTTCAACTCAGGCCTCCCGGAATGCTTGCCCATGGAACTGGCAGAAGAACTGGCATTCAGCGTGCAGCGCAGTCAAGTTTGCTCAGCACACAGCTGTAGCTGAAGCACGCCTCCCTGACATCAGTCAACACACTCACACATAATGCAATTTTGATGTAAATGCTGCCATTCTTACTCTGCTTTTATGCCTCTGTCACCTTTTTCCATACCTGAAGCTCACTGAAGAGAATCTGGGAGCATGTGCCCCATAGAAGGGGGTCAAATTCAGCAACCTGTAATTACAATGCAGCCTCTTTATTTGCCGAGGAATGCCAAGTTTTATTCGGCAGGAAGAAGATATTCAATACTACCATTTTAAAAAATACTCAGCCAAAAGAGTCTGTTATTTTTTTAAACAAACATTTAAAATGGCATTGTGCCATACGAAGATGGATTGAATTTTATTTGGTTATTTAAAAATAGATGTCTGCTTATTTGTCCCTCTCACGTCAAGTTCTTAGTACATCTAGAAAAAGCAGGAAACATTAGAGGTTGCTAAGGAGGCTACTTGTAGCTGCTGTGATACGCGGGAACACAGCCGCTGGAAATGAGCCATGGTCTAACGACATCAGTTGCTCTTACCAGATGGTGCATAGAGAGATCTACGTCTGCTGTCACAACGAAGACATTGGTGAAGCCACAAGCCGGTTATTTCAGCCGTAGGAGTTGCAGAGGAGCACACACTTAGTCAGACTGAAGCAAAGGCCTGGGAGACATCTACCTGTGGTCTCTAAGAGGCACATGTCGCTCCTAAAAACCGCTTGTTGATCTGGCAGTGTGGAAATGTTCCCAGCCTACCTGGTGGAGGTAGCAAGTATATTCATCTTATTTAATAAGCCTGAGTTCATTCTTTGGAACGGGGTGAGACTGAACTGGGAAACCTCTATGCCTGCTATGTATGAATATACTTGGTTCTGTTTATTACAATTTTTCTTAGAAGCAAAATCTCATCAGAGTTATAATTAAATACGAACATTTTGGAGTTTTGTCAAGTATATCTATTATAGCTATTTCTGTTATTATGTGTTATCTTATTTGCACAAGTTGGACAGATTACACTAAGAAGTGACTATAGACAAGAAGTGGATAGTCGCTTGTTTCCAAATTGTGGCAATTTGATTGGCTGCTATTTATAGGAAAAGAGAGAGATAGGAAACATTTTGAAATTACCCCTTAAAATTGATCGGTTTTGGATAATAGTACTGCACTCGAAAGCAAAACAACTTATTTATTACATCTCTCAGTTGTGAAGTGGTTTTTTCCTAGACTGTTCTGTCTGGGTCAGTTCACCCATAACCAGAACTGATCTGCTCTGCTCTCTCTGTTTTAGTTTTTAAAAAAGTTTATTCTCAATTCTGAAGACTCATGGGGGCGTGGCTCTCTCCGGGAGGTGACATGATGTTTTCCGAGTTTAAAGTCTCCAGACTACATTTCTAACAGTTTCAAGATACCCTTGTCCTTTCCTGAAAGTTCTCTGCCGTGTTATGGGATGATGAGTTGCATTCTTCTACTTCATTCTCATTTCTGCTTTTTAATGGGATTCAGAGTCCTTCCCTA
>NW_006159859.1:3240155-3250173 GCF_000334495.1 Tupaia belangeri chinensis
ACACTGCTCACTCCCCCAACACCATGGGACTCTGGTCCCACCCTATCTCTATAGGAATGTCAATCTAACAATGCAACAATGCCTGAGACCATGACCTCTTCAATTCTGGGCTAATTATTTTGCTATAATATAGATCCATAGCCCTTTTAATATTTTGAGACCAGCAGATGGCATAATGGTTATGGGGCTGGAATCCCACGTAGTCAACCATGGTTTGAGTCCTGAACTCAGCAGCTTAAACTCATGCCAGGCACGTGTGCATACATGCCCAAAATCCTGAGAGGAGAATGGAGGATAAGGAATTGCAGCATGGCCATCTCCCCAGGGAGGGGTGATTTCTCACCTTCTGTCTCTGTCTGGCAAGCACACAAGTCCTATAGCAAAAATCTCTCTTAAAAAAATTCTTTTTTTACGCTGTGAGAGAATATTTTAAAATTACTTTTGAAAGAGGTATAAGGGTAGATCTGAAAAGCCATTCTTTTAAAAAATTATTTATTTAATTTTACATATTATTATTTTTTAAAATTTGACCAGAGAGAGACACAGAGAGAGAAAGAGAGAGAGAGAGAGGGAAAGTGAGAAAGCAAACTGCTAGGTCCGGGACTCAAACCACACCCAGCCATGTGGGAGTCCAGTGCCATAATCACCATGCCAGCTGCTGGCCCCTGAAAAGCCATTCTAAGTAACTTAATTAAAAATAAATAAATAAAAATAAATGTACCAGAATGTGTATACACTCACCAGAGAGAGATAGAAAGAGAGAAAGGGAAAAAGAGAGAGCGACCCCCATGGGGGATGGCTACGCCACACTCCTGTCTCCTCTATTCTCCACTCAGGATTCTGAGCATGAACGCACACACTCCTCACATGTTTCTCAAGCTATAAGGTCTAGGACTTGACCATGCAGCTGGTCCTGTGGGAATCCAGAGAGCTTAAGTACCACTCCACTGACTGGCCCAAAGTACTTCATTTCTAAACTCTGACGCTCGTTTTGTTTCGCAAAAGTTGGGAAAAAGGAATGTAATAAAAAATGAAAGAAATCTTGCCCAGAGGATGACCAGCCTCTCCTCAGATGTCCGTCAGTGACGCAATTTTGATAAAGAAAATGGTGACCCAGGACAAATTTTCCAGTATACGGCTGTGTATAGGACAGAACCCAGACACCTTAATTACATCAGACTACACTAGATCTCTCATTTCTCTCCATCTCTCAGGCCTCTCAGAGAAAGAAATGAGATAAAACTCTTCTTCTTTCCAGGCTTCCTCTTTCCACATTTCCTCTCCCTCTCTCCTCTTCCCCATATTCAAAACAACGACAATCCAAGTCCCAAACCTCCATGTAATTCTCTGACCCAAACTCTCTGGGGAAAGCACAATGGTAAGTGTGCCCTGATGCCTCCCAGGTCCTTGGGACAACTACAGAGACAGCTGAAGTCTGGCGGGATGTCACTCTGCTTGGTCCTGGGGAGAGAACCAAACATACATTCCCAGAGGACCTGATCTCAGTCACGACATATCAAAATGGAAAAGGAAGTGGCTGGAGATGTTCTAAGTGACCTTGCTCTTCAAGTGAGATGCTAATTTTTGTTTTGTTTTGCTTTGCTTTGAAGTCAGCCAGTGAATAGATAGACATATACACAGAGGAAGCTGTTGCCTGCTTCCTAGAGTGAAGAAGAGTTTAAAATGGAGCCCTGTGTGAATATTAACTGGGAGTACAGGAGTCTGGGTTCTGTTCCTAATGGGCCTCTATTTCCTCAACTGTAAAATGAGATGGTAGAATGAGATGACCTCTAGAAGAGGTTGGCCAAGTATTAGAAGTGATCTTGAATTGCTTTCAGGTCCATCATATCCCTTGAAATGTACACAAAACAGTGTGTGTGTGTGTGTGTTTATGTGGGTGGTTCCACTAATGATGTCTGCCCTGTCCTCATTAAGAATCTTCTAAATTTCATCTATGTGACTTCAATTTTTAATTTCTTCATTTAGCACTTCAGGATACCAAAATTGTAATTTTCTTTCAAATGTGTTCCAACAAAAATAAGAAATGTATGTACTTTTTAGCACTAATCCTCATACAAGCTGAAAATTAATCTTATCTGTAATTAATTGATTATAAAGTAATTTATCCAAAAAAAGCTGTAATTTTCTATAGTTTCTGAATGGCTTCAGGTTTAAAAAACAGGACTTACCATTAAAACAGTTGAGTAATACTCATATAGCCTTAAATTTACATGCATGAAAACACAGATTAGAAATATTTTATGTCTCTAGTAACAACTTTTTTCTTACAAACACTAAATGTCAGTTACAGGTAACATATACATTTTTAAGGAAATCTGAAATGGTCTTGAAGAATAAATTGCTTTGAAATCCTAAATAATTCACAAGTTTATTTCTTTTGGGAAAATGATCCATAAACTACTTTATTTAAAATAATTATTTTATTTATTCATTTATTTATTTTAATTTGACCAGAGAGGGACAGAGCAAGTGAGAGAGAAGGAAAGTGAGAAAGCAATCCTCCAGGTCTGCAATTTGAACTTCAGTCAGCCCTATGGGAGTCCAGTGCTCTTAACCACCATGCCACCTGCTAGGCCCAGTAAACTGCTCTTACAAACCAAGGATTGGTCATTTAGATTCTGGTCAAGGCCACTCCTTCGCTGTTCAACTATGAGAACCTGTAAATTTATGCTTTCTTTGAAATTATTTTTAAAATTTTATCCATTGTTACCATTTTTTAAAAATTTTGCTATAGGACACATGCACTCACCAGAGAGAGAAAGAGACAAAGAGAGAGAAGAAAAGTGAGAAAGCAAGCCACCAGGTCCAGGACTCAAATCGCAGTCAGCCACGTGGGAATCTAGCACCTTAACCACCATGCCACCTGCTGGCTCCCTTTAAGTTTATTTTTATTTCTGTGGCCTTTATTTTCTGTTCCCTAAAATAATTAATAAATAAAAGAATTTGATTTTTAAGTAGGTTTTCCCCCTACTCTGATAGCGATAGCAGTTTCACAATGTGTATTTCATTTTCTTATAATTTAAAAAAGACAAATTCCACTGGGGCCTGAAAGCATTTTAGAATTTATCCAACTGTGTAGAAACCACCATCAATGCTGGCTAGATGGTTAAATTGTCTTGGCCTGGTTCCCAGAGTTCCCCAAGCATTAAGCAATATCTGTGAGTTAAGTCCGTCACCTTCGGAAGCTGCAATAACTCTGATTCGCGCTTGTCCCACTTAACACACCACCCTACGGTAATATATACATATACATATACATATATATATATATATGTATAACATGAGAAAGTTGGTTCTTCCTCAAAGGCACCATATTTTTAACTTAGGACATAATATCTCTGGGATGTTGTCAACTTCAAATCTCTCTGAGAGGACTGGTTGCCTGATCATTGAGCATGTATTCTTCATTGTTTTAAAATTTTTTCAGGTGTCATTACTGTTTTGTACCAATGTGGTTCATTTCACTGAGATAGCTTGACTGAAGAATTAGATGATGTACTTTTAAGAGGAGTATTTTCTCCTGAGGTGAGTAGAACACGTTTCATAAAGACCACCGCTTCCCCTGTCTTGGCCATCATGATTCTACAAGCCATAGGAATGCTAGTCCTGAATGCTCTCCTTACCAGCAGGAGTGCCAGCATGCAAGGGCAATGAGGAGGTCCAGGAATTATACCTGTCCCACTTGCAGTCGTGTGCTTCATCATGTAGACTCACAGAATTCTATACAAGTAGGGACGAATGGTGAGGCAGCAATAAAGCAAGACACTACGAGGCCGACTCAACTGGGAGAGTTATCGATTCAAGACCTAAGTGTACCCTGAGTACATGGGCACACATGTGCCATGAACTAGGCTGGCTGGAGACAGAAATGGATTGTGGCATCAAGACCCTGTGAGGAATGATATGTTTCTAGCTGTCTCTTTCTCTCTCTGGCTCATGGAATAAACTTTAGAACTCTACAAAAGTCAGTATCTAAGAATAAAAGGTGTCTGAGACCAGCAGATGGCATAATGGTTACATTGCTGGACTCACATGTAGTCAACTGTGGTTTGAGTCCCGGATCTAGCGGCTTAAAACTCACGCTGGGCACATGTGCGTGTGTGCCTAAAATCCAGAGGGGAGAATGGAGGAGGAGGGATTGTGGCGTGGCCATTCCCCCTGGGGGGTTTCTCGCTTTCTGTCTCTCTGTCTCTCTCTGTCTTTCTGGTGAGTACACATGTCCTATAGCAAAAATCTCTCTAAAAACTAATAATAGTAAAAAAAAATAATAATAATAAAATAAAATAAAGAGTAAAAGGTATCTAATCAGCTTACCCAAATCCATTACCACCTGATTTTACAGATGGCAGAGGGAGATGATGGGAGGTAACAGATTTTCTTAAAATCACATTGTTTTAGGTGATTGTGGATTCTGGACTTTTCTGAATCCCAGTCCAGTGTTCTTATGACCGTGTATGATTTATGTACAGAGCTTGTGAAAAACGAAACTACCTAAAACTGCTCTGTGTACTCAGTCACCAATAAATGGCTTCTGTTATTATTTGCCTAAATAGTTTCTTACACCTACATTGTTTTTCTAAAAAAAAAAAAAAACACAAAAAAACAAAGCTACAAGTACACTATTAATGTTACAAAACAGCAGATTTGCAGGTCTTTTTCTTTTTTAAAACCAACAATATCCTAATTGGTTGTGGCTAAATTGCTTCAGCTAGAGACTAAAATAATGAATATGCTCATATTCAAGCAGATGGAAAATATTTGGAACATCTCAAATTTGCATTAAAATAAATGTTTGAGAGGCTTTCAGGTGATGTGGAGGCTAGGGTGCTGGACTCTCACATGGTCAACCACAGTTCAAGTCTCAGACCTGGTGGTTTGCTTTCTCACTTTCCCTTTCTCCCTCTGTCTCTATCTGGTCAAATTAAACAAAAACATTATAGCAAATAAAATTAAATAAATAATTCTTTAAAAACTAAAAGTAAATGCTTAAAATGTGATATACTTAGATTGTTAAGGATATTTTGTTTACTAATTATTTGGGTTAGTGTTCGGCTTGTCCTGATCTTTTAAATCGAGCCTCTCAATGCTCAAAACAGCTGGCTGCTCTTCAATGTCAAAATACACATTTTTAATGAATGTTTCTAATGCCATAGTAATGTTAGAGAGATGCAGCATCTCCTTTTAATTATTAAAAAGAGATCCGTTTTGGTGCCAAATTACAGAAAGACACAGTTTCAGGGGCAGATTGGAAATTGAATACACCAACATAGCTGCTTGGAAAAAAGGAATGGTATATAATCTAATATCTTTAATTTTATGTACATGAATATAGCGTATGTCAACTTTTTACAGGAGATACATACAGTATTTAAACATTTTACTCAACAAATAAGAATTTACAATAGCAATATAACTGATGGGAGCTGGGCACTTAATAATACTTAGATTAGATTTGTACTTTAACAGGAAAAGAACGCCATAGCTTACAATCATAGAAACACTGACATTTAAAACAAGACTTTATAAAATAATTTATATATATATATATCCTAGCATCTATAGAGAGCAACGATTTGCATTTGTGGATGTGTGCAATGAACAGCATATTTAAAATTTTTAGATAATAAAATAATTTAGAAGCAGTTCATGCAGTGGTCAAAGCAAAGGATGGCAGTTCCTCCGAGATGTCCTCTCTCTTTGACACCAGCCAGTATCGGACACGCACTGGGTGCCATAGGGCACCCTAGAACGAGTCTCTTCCAGCAGTCTGTTATATAAACATCAATATACACATGTTGATATCCTTTCTTCCACAGTACAAGCACAGGGCCCAACTTCTCTCAGCTGCGGGAGTAGTCAGTTGATACATAAAGTGATTTAACGTCCCTCCTGGAGTTCTCCGCCATGTATCTCTATTCAAGGGAACTAACAGAACTTCCTGGTTTTCACAACTTTACTCTGATATTTCACGGAGTGTCCCCCATGTCCTATGACATAAACATCCAGCACGTAAGATCTGCCAGGCTGAAGCCCTTTAATGGTTTCTGTGGTCACTGCTTTCTGCAGGTTTTGACTATGGAAATACTTACACAGGACCTTTTCTGATTTCTTCCTTGTGTCTGGTCCTAGGCATTGGTTCTGCTCTCTTTTCTTTTGGTCTTCATTGTAGTTATCATCCACTTCTTTTTTGTAGATGCAAAACTTGTTCCTTTCCTGCGTGCCTAGCCATGCCACAGTGGCCGACGAACAGGTGCGGAGCTTGTCGAAGGCCTTGATTCTTGTGTCTTCAGGAAGAGAAGGAAAGGCCTGCTTGCTGGGCCGTGTGGTGGCTAGGATTTTCAACACGGATGCGCCTTTCTTGTTTCCTTTCAGTCGAATGAGATACTTGGCTTTCGGTTTTCCTCTTACCTGGAACTGCCGAATGCCTTCCACACTGTGAGACAGGAGGAGTTTCCCATCTCGTCTCACTTGGATCTGCACCGCGTCCAGGCAGGAGTGGACAAAAAAGGTGACTTTTTGGTGAGAAGAGACTGGAGCAAACCTCAGAAACTTGGCTCCCTTCCTTTTAACAAATATATCTGTAACTTTCCCATCTTTTAGCTCAACTGTCTTTTGTTGAGCTTCTTCCTTGGTCCTGGCGAAGGTACCGACATAAGCCGTGCTCATGTTGCTATGGGTGTTGACCACAAAGACGTCGAAATAGTACTGAGTGTCGGGCTTCAGATCCGAGACAGTGAAGATATTCTTGTTTCCGATGCAGATCTTCTGAATGTCCACCTTGGGTCTTGCGTAGACATGACGCCCCAGTTTTGGAGAAGGTTTTGTGAGGAAGTTGCGTTCTTTACTCAAGTGATCTGAAGGAAATCCAAAGTGAGCAAAGTCAAAGGGGCTGAAGTCCAGACCAGGTTTGGGCGCCATCATGAAAGCATCGTCCGCACTCAGTTTTGCTTCCACGGCACAGAGACTTTTGAAATTGTGCTCCTTGTTAATGACCACGCAGTACTGGATGGGTTGCTTCAGCAAAGAGGCTGTGGGGCTTGGTTTCCAGGCCAAAGTGACCGTGGTGCGCCCCAGAGAGGTCACATCTACTCGTGGGTCATAGGGTAATTCAGGGTATGGCTGATCGGACTCTGGGGTTGTGGTGGCATATACTTTGAAATGTGTGTCTTTCTCTGTTGAAAGAAGCTCCAGCTGATAAAGGCCAGATGGAGAACTGGAAGATACAAAATACTCAACATCATTGCCCTTGTAGGCAAATAACTCAGTGCCTTCCTCATCCGTGATCTGCTGTTGCTGCTGCTGCTCCAGCGGTTCGGGATCACCTGGAAGACACAGGAGAGGCATGGGCCACATGTCAGGACACACGCTGGGCTTGCCAACCTTGATCTTTTTCCTTGAGAGTTTTTTTTTGGCTAGAGAGCATGTGCACTCACCAGAGAGACAGAAATCAAGAAATCACCCTCCAGGGGAGATGGCCATGCCACAGTCCCTTCTCCTTCAGTCTCCTCTTGGGATTTTGGGCATGCATACACATGCGTCTGGCTTGAGTTTCAAGTCACTGGGTCCAGGATTTGAACTATGGTCCACTATGTGGGAGTCCAGCACCCTAACCACTATACCACCTGTTGGTCCCCCTTGGTCATGTTTTTAGCTTATCTTTTTTCCCTCCCTCCATTATAAAGGTAATATACACTTATAGTAGAAAATTGGAAAATAGAGAAAAACAACATGGTGAAGAATAACCCAGGGCCAGCCCCATAGGCTGATGGTTAGAGGAACAAGAACCCACATGGCTGATTGTGCAGTTCACGTCCCGTTACAGAGGCTCAAGAAACACTCTGGGCATGTGTACATGCATGCCCCAAATCCTAATGAGATGGAGAAATGGAGAAGGGTTTATCATGTGGCCCTGCTCCTTCTGGGGCTGCTTTCTCCCTCTCCCTTTCTGGGTCTCTGTCTCTCCCAGTGAGCTCATGCACCCTCTGGCAAATCAAAGTAAATAGCCCAATAATGCATTATAGATCTAGTACTTTATTACTACTGAAACTTCAGCAATTGTCATCCAGTCTTTTCCTTTATATGTTTTTATACAATTGACAGCGTTCTTTCTGATTTTTCTCTGCAGTATAATAAAGTTTATTGTTACACTTATAAGTACCTAGGCATATCTCTGTTTTATGAGTCTTGTTTTTCTCACTTGATATTATATTACAAAATAATACCATTGTTCAATTTTTGAACCTTCTAAATAATGTCATTATACACAGACAATGTTTTCCTGAATTTACACTATTTCTTCAGGATAAAATCTGATTCGTTGTAATGTTTAGGTCAAAGACTGTGAACTTTTAGATCGTTCAACCTGACTATCGAGTCTGTTTCCAAAAGGATTTATTGTATAATTTGTTTGCGTTTTGATGGCCAGCTATTTCACGATAGTGAGCGCAGCTGGATAACCTGATCCCAACACAGAATATAAAGCACAGTAAAGGTATTTACTGTTCAAGACGTAGAACACACACATGTTCAGGAATAATAGAGGGAAAGTATTGGAACCAAACTAATGTTTTCCACGTTTTATTCATGCTCCTATCAGCAATCACACAGCAGATATAACTTTCCAGGACTTGGTGAAGGACTGAGTAGCCAGTGTAGGTATAAACTTTTCTGCTTATCACCGCAGGTTGAAAGTGAAATATGTAGAATTTCATAAAAGCAAAACCAGGAGATGAGCACAGCAGTCACAGGGCTATTAACATCACAATTCATTCTGACTCAGTCACATCCTACTCAAATGCTATTTCTTTTTTTAAAAAGAATTATTTTATTTAACTTTATTTATTATTATCATTATTATTTTCTAGTTTGATCAGAGAGAGAGAGAGAGAGAGAGGAAGTGAGAAAGCAAGCCACCAGGTCCGAGACTTGAACCATGGTTGGCCATGTGGGAGTCCAGCGCCTTTAACCACCATGCCACTTGCCGGCCCCAAATGCTCTTTCAATAGTTTCCTACTTCCAGCTTCGCCCCTCCTCATGCTTGAGCTCATTAGCATTCTGTGCAGGCACTGCTTGGGAAGCCTTTGGCTTTCACCTGTGATACCCTCAAAGGCAGCAGGTCACTCTAGGGCCCCAGACAGACCCTTCTCCGTTCCCACATTTCTTGCTATCTCCTTTCCATCGTCTTCATCTTCTTCAAAGGCCTAGCCCACTCCCCTGCCTTTCTTCTCATCTTGGCTTTTCACTGCTTTGAAATGCCTCTGGGATCCTGTTTGTTTTCACTCATCCTTCTGCAGAGATCAGAGGTTCTAACCTTAGCTGTTCATTAGACTCACTGGGGGATACTTTTTAAAGGCCTCGAGTTCAGGTCACATCCCACAGCAATTATAACAAAGGCAGGATCCAGGTTTCAGCAGTATTTTTAGTTTCCCAGGTGGCTCAAATATTCAAGAACATTTGGAAACCACAGCCATGGAGGCTAGTCCAAACCTCTTCATCCTCCTCAGTCCTTCAGCCCCTCCTCTCATCTTCCCTAATCTTTTATCAAGGTCAATGTCAACTAAGGCCATCTCTCCATTTCCCCCATCTCCAGCTCAACTCCTGGCTTGCTCTTGGTCACAGAAGATTGTATGTTTCCCAAGCCTTTGAACCATCACTTCAGAGGTCTAGGGCCAGGTCTGCCCTGCGCTTACCTGAGCTCTCCCCACTAGTCTCCTCTGGCAGCTCCTGGAGGCTCAGCTTCCACTCCAGAGGAGCGTCACAAGGAGTCACGGTGACCGATAATGGAGTGTTGTCTTCTTCAACCACAAAGAAGTACCTGTTGAGAAGTGGACCAGTTCAGACCAGTTCATTCTTCCTGACACTGATGAGCAAGAAAATACTTCGGTTCACAGATTTATTTTGCACATATACATATGTGTGATGTGTGTATATGTATATACATATGCGTGTGTGTGTGTGTGTATTACTATAAGGCACATCAACTCACCAGAGATAGGGA
>NW_006159859.1:3250204-3288633 GCF_000334495.1 Tupaia belangeri chinensis
GAAGGTGAGAAAGCAACCCCCAGAGAGGATGGCCATGCCACAGTCCCTTCTCCTTCACTCTCTTCGTGGGATTTTGGGCACTCATGCACACGTGCCTGGCATGTCTTTCAGCCGCTAGGTCCAGAGCTCAAACCATGTAGTCGGCCATGTGGGAACCAGCTGCCTTAACCACCACACCACCAGCGGGCCCTTGTTTTCATTTTTATTCATTTAGCAGAAAACAATAGTGGCTGCTTGACATCAAACGTGACACAGTATTAACTATGGAAGTCCAACAGCTACAAAATTCTGTAACCAGATTTCTTATTAACAAACACACTGAAATCATAAAAAAAGATGTTGAACCAGAAGAATTTTGAGTTAAAGGTAGCACTTACCTGTGTTTGGGTGTTACATTTTTATTTTATTTTTTTATTTTTTGGAGAGATTTTCACTGTAGGGCGCGTGCGCTCGCCAGACAGACAGAGAGAGACATAGAGACAGAAAGCGAGAAATCACCCCCCAGGGGGGATGGTCATGCTGCACTCCCTTCTCCTCCATTCTCCTCTCGGGATCTTGGGCACGCACGCACACGCGCCCGGCGTGAGTTTTAAGCCACCGGGTCCGGGACACGAACCACGGTCGACTACGTGGGAGTCCAGCGACATAGCCATTACGCTAACTGCTGGTTCCCTGTTTGGGTGTTATTTAACATAGGTTTGGCCTTTGCAAAATAAGTCACAGTCAAGGTGAATTTATAAGATTTTGCCCTCCAGGTGCTATGTTTTCCAAAAATTGGGTGAAAATGTCATATATTACCCTGAAGGCACTCTAATGACACCTACAGTCATACATCATATTCTGTGAAATGCTAGCTTGGGGCCAGCAGATGGCATAGCGGTTATGTTGCTGGATTCCCCCATGGCTGACCATGGACCTAGTGGCTTCAAAATCACACCAGGCATGTGTGTGTGCATGCCCAAATCCTGAGAGGAGAATGGAGAAGGGATTGTGGTGTGGCCATCCCCCTGAGAGAGAGATTTCTTACTTTCTCCTAATATGACCTCTCTAAACAGAGAAAGAGATTCACAGTAACACACCATGATATACAGTCACATCTTGCTTATAAACAATGATCTGAAAGAGAAATGCATTGTTAGGCAATTTTGTCATTGTGGGAACATCATAGAATGAACGTACAGAAACCTAGGTGGCTCAGCCTTCTACGCACCTAAGCTGTATGGTATAATCTCATGGGAACACCAATGTATACATGGTTCATCATGGACTGAAATGCCATTACATGGTGCATGAGTGTATTCCAGATCACTGCCACAGCGACCTAATTCTAAAATATATGTTGGTCTCTGGCAAAATAACACTGCAGTCACATTTTTGCAGTAGTAACTTTTTAAATTTTTTTGAGAGGTTTTTGCTATCAGGCATGTGCACTCGCTAGAAAGACATAGAGAGACAGAAAGTGGGAAATCACCCCCCAGGGGTAGGGCCATGCTACAATCCCTTCTCCTTCATTCTCCTCTCGGGATGTTGGGCACGCATGCACATGCACCCGGCCTGAGGTTAAGCCACCAAGTCTGGGACGTGAACCGCAGTTGACTACATGGGAGTCCAGCAACGTAGCCATTATGCTATCTGCTGGTCCTTGCAGTAGTAATTTTTATTCACAGCTTTGCTATTTCATTCCTCTTTTAATAGGAGCATCTAATTACCATTTGATAACTAATTTTAAGAAGTAAAGGTCACTGTCAGTCGATAGAGAGGTATACTGCTCTATCATTCCCCATCACTAAGATTTTCATTCAATAACTTACTAATTTTAAAACCAAATTTTAAAAATCAAAACATGTTGCTATACACTTTCCCCTCTCACTTTTCTTACGATGTCTCAAAAGACTTTTTAAAGAGATTGCAAATATTGCTTAACTATAAAAATGCTTTGTAGTCTTACTCCAAATGACTTAGATGGCTTCAAAGGTAATGCCTGCCAAAGCCTAGAGTCTTGCCAATGAGGAAACAGTGGTTTCGGTTCTAGCAAGCCCAGAGTTGCTCACTGGTTCTGTGCGAAGGAAAGCAGGTTCTATGTGCTATACATCGTACCTTCTGGAATCCTTTGCCTTCCTGTTCTCTCCATATCCCCAACCAACACGCTCTCCAACACCACCATAGCCTCTACGCATCAGTGTCCTCTACCGGTTCCTTCTCACTTCCCCAAAGGCTAAGCTCTGGAGGAAACCAGGGCCATGCTGGGACATCTCTTTTACCTACACTCACTTCCTGTGCAACCTCACCTAGGGTCATGCTTTGCCTTGTGTATGTTAACAGTTCCCTGATGTTTATTTATTTTTTCTATGAGAGAAAAGAGTGAAAGTAATTTCTTTTTTTTTTAATTAAAAAAAATATTTTTTTAATTTTTTGGAGAGATTTTTGCTATACGGCACGTGTGCTCACCAGACAGACAGAGAGAGACATAGAGACACAAAGTGAGAAATTGCCCCCTAGGGGGGATGGTCACGCCACAATCCCTTCTCCTCCATTCTCCTCTCAGGATCTTGGGCACGCACACATATGCGTCCGGCGTGAGTTTTAAGCCACCAGGTCCGGGACGTGAACTGCGGTCAACTACGTGGGAGTCCAGCGACATAGCCATTACACTAACTGCTGGTTCCCAGGAGTAAAAGTAATTTCTAAATGAGAGAGACAGGCACCCCTATAGGTTTTTTTTTTTTTCAAAGAATTACTTATTTTATTTATTATTATTTTTTTAAATTTGACCAAAGAGAGACAGAGAGAGAGAAAAGGAACATGAGAAAGAAGCCTCCAGGTCTGGAACTCGAACCATGATCAGTCATGTGGGAGTTCAGCACCCTAACCACCACACCCCTTGCTACCCCCCAAATACGGTCTTAATGCTGTGATCCACCCCTAGTCTCAGCCAGTCCAGATGGAGCACACATGCCCGGTAACTCAGGGAGGCCCCAGGGTGTGAACCCAGGACCTTTTTCATGTGAATCCAGTTGCATTATTACAGAGCCATCACCTGGCCCACAACTCTCAAATTTAAATCATCAGCCTGAATTCTTATCTAAAATTCAGATACTACTATTTTTCTTGCCATCTTCACTAAGATAGTAAGGGAATTTCAAACTTAAGAAATCTAATTAAACTTTAGATTCTCTTCCCCAAATCAGCTTCTCTCCCCAGTAATTATTTGTGTGGAAAAAAAAAAGACAAAATAAAGAATGAATAAGTAAAAGAAATAAAAAGGAAGGGAGAAAAAGAGAAGTCCTGCTTTGTCTCATAACAAAAATATCATGTTTTCACACACACACAAAAAAAACTTATTAAAAATAAGTTGCTATAGAAAGTGTGAACTTGCCAGAGAGAGAAATCAAAAAAAGGGAAAGAGAGAGAGAGAAAGAGAAAAACCTACAATTCCTTTTCCTCCATTTTCCTTTTAGGATTTTAGGCATGTACTCACATACACCCAGTAGATTTTTCAAGCTGCCAGACCTGGAACTTGAACCTCACAGTCAGCCATATGGAATCCAGTTGCCTTAACCACCATGCTACTGGCTGACTCTATAATGTCATTTTTTAAAAAAAATTTATTTATTCATTCATTTATTTTAATTTGACCAGAGAGAGACACAGAGAGAGAGAGCGAGAGAAGGAAAGTGAGAAAGCAAGCCACCAGGACCAGGACTGGAACCACGGTTGGCCATGTGGGAGTGTCCAGCACCTTAACCACCGCGCCACCTGCTGGTCCTCTATAATGTCATTTTTAAGATCACATTTAAAACTAAAACTTATTCCCAATTTTAAAGAGACTAAAAGACCAAAGAGGATGAACTAAGACCAAAGAGGATTAAGTGATATGATCACATAATGTGGAATACTGAATTTAAAGACTAAGTGGGAAGTGAAAGTAATTTCTAAAGAAAAATTTTGATTTGACTTGATTCATTCAAAGACGTCAAGGGACAAAACAATATGAAAAGCCAACTGTAGTCACTGAAAAGTTGGGTAATATTTGAGAGTTCTGAAGTGTGAAGGCTGCTGTGTGTATTTTTTCCTGTTCTCATGGACAGTCTTCGCCAAGATTACGACAGCAAATTCCTTCAATGTAATCATCCTTCCGTTTTGTGCTTTCACTCGTAGGAATGCCATTTAAAGATTCAGAGTTGTTTTATTTTTTTACTCCCAAGTCAGTTCCTAGTCTGTTACATGCGTTCTGACAAATAATTTTACCTAGGTAGTGCCAAAATGATACTGAACAAGGTTCACTTCAATCAAAATAGGAAAACTGACTCCCGACCATCATTCAGACTGACCAGATCGTGATATGATTGGGGTACTCAGTGGAGGGGTTTATGGTACTACTGTACATTAATGTTGTGGATAAAAATTGAAAAGATAATCAAATGATCGGATCCACTTCAATCTTTGGAAAATAGATTCCTGATGGTGGGAGAGTTTCACCCTTTGGAATGCCAATGCATTCCAGGTTAAAAGGAGAACGTGTTTTGGAAATATCATTAGCCAAGGAGTAACTGTGTTCTATTCTTACTAAGGTAGAGAGGGTTAAGCACTGCAAAGTAAGTAATACTTTAAATATAGCTAGTTTTCTATTGTTAAATTAAAACATTTTGGCCTAAAACAGCTGCTGCACTCACACTTTGATTTCTATGATAAGCCGAAATTGTACATGTTAGGCTGTTTTCCTGAGCTGGTTGCTAAGTTACAGCCAATCACAGCCACTAGGCTTCAGTCAATCACAGGCATCCCACCTTCTAAACCATGTTAATGTAGACAACCTTCAGAATGGAACCAATGATTTCTCTACCTCACTCCCTCATGTTTTGTGTAGGGCACTTGCCTTTTACACCTCACTTTCCTGTTCTGCCAATTTAAAAGTCCAAGTTAACCACGAGGCTGGCCAGAGTTGTTTGGAAATCTGGGGACAACTGCCTGATTTAAATTGTGTTAAGATTTGCTGTGTTAGAACTCTATTAAATTGGCTGGTTTATTTTTCTTTTAACACTATCTATGTATAGATATTATTTATGATTATATAAATTGTAAAGGTAAACACATTTAATAACATTATGTGAGCACAATTTGTCGATTTGGGAGTGAAGGTAAATTAATAGTGTCACTTGTCGGTGTTTGGTACGATTCTCTCAGAGTTCAAGCAAACTTGTTTCAGGAATAGTATCCTTCTAAAACTTAATGCAGGGAAAGAGAGAGAGAGAAAGAGAAAAACCTACAATTCCTTTTCCTCCATTTTCCTTTTAGGATTTTAGGCATGTACTCACATACACCCAGTAGATTTTTCAAGCTGACAGACCTGGAACTTGAACCTCACAGTCAGCCATATGGAATCCAGTTGCCTTAACCACCATGCTACTGGCTGACTCTATAATGTCATTTTTTAAAAAAAATTTATTTATTCATTCATTTATTTTAATTTGACCAGAGAGAGACACAGAGAGAGAGAGCGAGAGAAGGAAAGTGAGAAAGCAAGCCACCAGGACCAGGACTGGAACCACGGTTGGCCATGTGGGAGTGTCCAGCACCTTAACCACCGCGCCACCTGCTGGTCCTCTATAATGTCATTTTTAAGATCACATTTAAAACTAAAACTTATTCCCAATTTTAAAGAGACTAAAAGACCAAAGAGGATGAACTAAGACCAAAGAGGATTAAGTGATATGATCACATAATGTGGAATACTGAATTTAAAGACTAAGTGGGAAGTGAAAGTAATTTCTAAAGAAAAATTTTGATTTGACTTGATTCATTCAAAGACGTCAAGGGACAAAACAATATGAAAAGCCAACTGTAGTCACTGAAAAGTTGGGTAATATTTGAGAGTTCTGAAGTGTGAAGGCTGCTGTGTGTATTTTTTCCTGTTCTCATGGACAGTCTTCGCCAAGATTACGACAGCAAATTCCTTCAATGTAATCATCCTTCCGTTTTGTGCTTTCACTCGTAGGAATGCCATTTAAAGATTCAGAGTTGTTTTATTTTTTTACTCCCAAGTCAGTTCCTAGTCTGTTACATGCGTTCTGACAAATAATTTTACCTAGGTAGTGCCAAAATGATACTGAACAAGGTTCACTTCAATCAAAATAGGAAAACTGACTCCCGACCATCATTCAGACTGACCAGATCGTGATATGATTGGGGTACTCAGTGGAGGGGTTTATGGTACTACTGTACATTAATGTTGTGGATAAAAATTGAAAAGATAATCAAATGATCGGATCCACTTCAATCTTTGGAAAATAGATTCCTGATGGTGGGAGAGTTTCACCCTTTGGAATGCCAATGCATTCCAGGTTAAAAGGAGAACGTGTTTTGGAAATATCATTAGCCAAGGAGTAACTGTGTTCTATTCTTACTAAGGTAGAGAGGGTTAAGCACTGCAAAGTAAGTAATACTTTAAATATAGCTAGTTTTCTATTGTTAAATTAAAACATTTTGGCCTAAAACAGCTGCTGCACTCACACTTTGATTTCTATGATAAGCCAAAATTGTACACGTTAGGTTGTTTTCTTGAGCTGGTTGCTAAGTTACAGCCAATCACAGCCACTAGGCTTCAGTCAATCACAGGCATCCCACCTTCTAAACCATGTTAATGTAGACAACCTTCAGAATGGAACCAATGATTTCTCTACCTCACTCCCTCATGTTTTGTGTAGGGCACTTGCCTTTTACACCTCACTTTCCTGTTCTGCCAATTTAAAAGTCCAAGTTAACCACGAGGCTGGCCAGAGTTGTTTGGAAATCTGGGGACAACTGCCTGATTTAAATTGTGTTAAGATTTGCTGTATTAGAACTCTATTAAATTGGCTGGTTTATTTTTCTTTTAACACTATCTATGTATAGATATTATTTATGATTATATAAATTGTAAAGGTAAACACATTTAATAACATTATGTGAGCACAATTTGTCGATTTGGGAGTGAAGGTAAATTAATAGTGTCACTTGTCGGTGTTTGGTACGATTCTCTCAGAGTTCAAGCAAACTTGTTTCAGGAATAGTATCCTTCTAAAACTTAATGCACAAGGCCAGTAGGTGGTGCAGATGTTAATGTGGCTGGATTCCACATGGCCTACTGTGTGGTTCGAGTCCCAGATCCAGTAGTTTGAAAAGCACGCCAGGTGTGTGTATATGTGTGTCCAAAATCCCAACAGGATAATGAGAAAGGGACTGTGGCATGGCCATCCCTTCTCGGGGGTGTCTTCTCACTTTCACTCTCTCTCCATCTCTGTAAGCGCACACACCCTATAGCAAAACTAAAACTAAACAACAACAAAAAACCTTAATGTACACACACACACACAAATAAACTTAATGCAAACCCTTGAAGAATCATAAATGTGCAATTAATTTAATTTTAATCATTTAGAGTCCATTTTAGAAACTTTCTATAGTCCTGCAAATAAGAAAATAGCTATTCCAAACTGTAAGAAATGCAAGGAAATGTCTCCTTCACCCCAAAGGACTATAATCAGCAAGAATCAAACAGCCTCTATTTAATGGTGAGAAGTTGCATTGCCATTGTTATTAGAAACATTAGGTAACATTTAGATTGATGTGAAAACAATCTACACTAAGTCCAAAAGATTATTTTCTAACATTTAGGTTGATGGGAAAACAATCTACACTAAGTCCGTCCAAAAGATTATTTTCTTTTTTTGGAACCATCCTTTCTGAGCTTATCAACACAGAAGGCACTGTAAGGAGAGAATACCTTTTAGGAGTGTCTCTGAAGAGGTAACTGCTAATTTCAGCTCCATCTGGAATTACCGAGGAGTCATGGAAAAAGGCCTTGTCCCGGATCTGCATCTGAAACAGTTCCTCATCTCGAGTGGGTAACTTCTGGGTCCGGGAGCTGAGTGGTAACAACCACCACAGCAGACACCAGCGGAGCAGCACCATCCTGGGAACAGAAACAAGCACAGACGTGAGCTCTGTGTGCAGACGCCAGGGCAAGTTGCAAACTCTCTAGAGTTGACACGACCTTAGCTCTGACAGAAACGTAGAGACTATGGTGTACTGTGAATACACACACGGTCTTGAAGACAACACCTCTGTTGTCATTCTTCAAACTACTGTTGGAGGCTGAGAATGAATTCACAAGAATTTCAGACATTAAAAAGATTTTTTTTTAAAGAATTATTTTATTTATCTTTATTTATTTGTATATTTTAATTTGACCAGAGAGGGACAGAGTGAGAGAGAGAGAGAAAGTGAGAAAGCAAGCTGCCAGGTCAGGGACTCAAACCGCAGTCGGCCATGTGGGAGTCCAGCACCCTTAACCACCACACCACCTGCCAGCCCCAGACATTAAAAAGACTTTGAGAAGAAAGGACTATCAGTGCAGTAACTTCCTAGTATTCAGAGAGAACGCCCCACTTCGCTTTGACAGAAGCCAAGTCAGTCATTGTAGATAATGTCACATGTCTCAAAGCTCGTACTAAAATAATAATTTATTATAGAATTAGCTCTTTCAACTGTAAATAAGTTATGTCAACCATAAGTTGGAATCACTGCCCAGTTGTCAAGTTGTTAACTACCGCACACCACCTGCCAGCCCGTTGACACAGCCAACTAGTACGTTGACACAGCCATTGACAGCCAGAAAATCACCATTGCACAATGGTAATTCTTTAGTCTTGCTTAAGATTTGACTAAGGATTATACCTATGTAGTATTATGTTTCTCCAAAACCAAATTTTCATAAATCAGAGATCTTTAGAGATGAAGATAATTGGACTCTGTCATCGGTTAAACAATTGTCCCAGATCACAAGGTGAGTTATGTGTTGCTATATAGTTGTTCTAGATTACCAGATTCATCAACACAACATTTACACAGAATCCTCCATACTAGAATGTGGGTTTCGATTTCCACTCTCAGATCAAGCCAGACCTTAGGAAAGTTGTATATTTTGACTGTGGTCTTATCCTCGAGCCGTCTTCACTGTCACATTGTGGCATTTGCCATGGACTTTCATCAACAATCCTATAAGTAAGTATGGAACATGTTCTACTGCACGTTACTCTAGGGAGGTTGTCCAAGGCACTGTCTTCTCCAGACCTCAGTTTTCCCAGCAGGAAGCCCCAGGTAGGCACGTTCTGAAATACCAAGTGCTAGTGAAAAGCTTTACTTTCTCCAGTGATTTGGTACATTTTTTCCCTCATAGAAAGAACTATATAAGGAATTGTTTTCTTCCCCCTTGACTTAACCTACATCACAGAATTTAAGTGTTAGAGAAACGCAGTGTTTTCACATTTGAATTTACCGTATGTAAACTTCATATGTTTAAATAGTGGGAAAGACAAATGCAAATATTTGTAATAATCTGACATGACAATAATGCTTTTTATTACCCCCAAAGAATGCATGCACTTCCAGAGAGAGTTAGAAAAAGAGAGAGAAAGTACCCACTATGGGGAATGGTCACACTGAAATCCCTTCTTCTCCATTCCTCTCTCTTCAGGATTTTGGAAACACAAGCCCATGTGCCTGGCATGTTTCTCAACCCACAGGTCTGGTGGTTTGCCATGTGAGATCCAGCTACCTTAACCACCAGGCCAGAGGCTGACCAAGTTAAATTTTTAAATAGCTACTTACATAGATAGGAATAGCTCATCTCTACTTAAAATATTTTAAAATTTAAATGTCTTAAATTTTATATTTCTTTGAGAACTATCAAGAAAAAGATTCAGAGACAATTACAATATTTTTTCAAAGGAATACTTTTTTTTTATTGCTAGAGAGCACATACAGTTACCAGAGAGATTCTCAGAGCACACGCAGTTACCAGAGAGATTCACAGAGAGAGAGAAAAAGAGAGAAGGCACCTCACAACAAGATGTAGTCATGCCAAAAATCCTTTCTCCTTGTTTTTCCATTCTCTTGGGATTTGGGATGAACACACATACACAAACCTGGTGTGTAGTTCTTTTTTTAATGAATTATTTATTTGTTTTTATTTATTATTATTATTATTATTTTAATTCCACAGAGAGAGGGAAAATGAGAAAGTAAAGATACCAGATCTGGGACTTGAACCATGGTCAGCAATGTGGCAGTCAGTGCCTCAACTACCACGCTATCTGCTGGCCAATTAGATGTGTATTTTAAGCCTCCATGCTGGAACTTCAACTGTGGTTGACCCCATGTGGTTCACTTTTAGGCTCTGGGACTGGCCCCTTTTTCTTTTTTAAAATGAGGAAGCAAGAATTTGTTTTTTCTTTTTTGTGACAGTGGACTTGTTCAAAACATTTATGGAACTTATTTTTCCCACAGTTTTCTGCTTGTTGTTCTGCAGTTTTCTGTACAACATACATAGTGACCGAGAGCTCATGCGTGCAATGCACTGCACCGAAGACAGTAACCACCTCCCCACATCAGTCCTCACATAACCCTGGGCGTGGGGACTGCGCTTATGTAAGAATAAACCTCCATGGCAGAAGAGATACAAATCCAGGTGATCCGACTGCTGAGCCCACACTTTCATCCTCCATAACCTCTCTCAAGAAAGTCTTATAATTTCTTATAAGAGGCTTATATTGCTCATCTTAAAAAAAAATGATGAGGGGGAGAGAGCAAGGATATGCCAGCAGAAAAGAGACAGCAAGGGGGAAGCAGAAGAGAGATTTCTAACAGGGTCTCACTGCAGGTCGATCCCCTTGCCCCAGCCTCTCAGTGAGCTAGGCCCACAGGCTTGTACCAGCTGGCCTGGCCTGTTCAGGTTGTGCTGGGAATTGGCCCAGGTCTCCCATGCAGCAGTACCCTCTTTTATTTATTTATTTACTTATTTATTTTTTGAGAGAAATTTTTTGCTATAGAGTGTGTGTGTGCTCACCAGAGAGAAAGAGACAGAAAGGACAGAAAGCAAGAAATCACTCGTTGGGGAGATGGCCACATGGAAATCCCTTCCCTTCTCCTCTCCAGATCTTGGGTACGCACACGCATGTACCTGGCATGTGGCCTGGGTCTGGGACTCAAACCACAGTTGACTACATGAGGGTCCAGTGACATAATCATTATGCCATCTGCTGGTCCCAAGCAGTACCTTCTTACTTATGCCAGTGTAGCTGGGCCTCTTATCCTTCTTTATTTTTATTTATTTACTTTATGTATTTTTTTCCTAGCGGGTGTATATGCTCATTGGAGAGAAAGAGAGAGAGACAGAAAGCAAAAAATCACCCCCAGGGGGATGGCCACACCACAATCCCTTCTCCTCCATTCTCCTCTCAGGATTTTGGACGCATATCCACACATGCCTGGCAGGATTTTCAAGACACCAGGCCTAGAGCTTGAACTCCTTGGCAAGCCCTGTGGGATCCATCCCCTTTTTAACCATTATGCCACCTGCTGGCTCTGCATCCTTATTTAACTGTATTGCAACTGAAAGAAAACAGAAAACTTGACTGAGAACTAAAAAACTTGACATGTAGATGTATGATCTCAGGTAGTTCCCTTAACCAGTTAACTAAATCTCCATTTTCTGAAGGATTTGGATAAATGATCTCTAAACTCTAAAAACAAACAGTGATTCTAAGTGAATACTAAACTCTTCTTCCCAACCAGGTAGCAGTTTAGGCCGAAGACCAGGGCTCCTTAAGTTCCGTCAAGTCATCTGCCCCTCGGGTATGTAGGAGAAATCCCAGGGAAACTGGGGATGTGAGTTACTAAGAGCAGACAAGGGTTAGATCTACAAGACAGGCTGGATAGATCAAAATCAAAACTCAGTGAGCCTGTCCCAAACAATCAGAGGCATGGAGGGCTGAGGGGGGGGCACCTCCCCTCACTACCCTCTGACGCTCTGCTGCTCCCCTCCCGTCTGGAACGAATAGAAATGGAAAATCTATCTAGCATTTGAAATGCTGCCCCCTAGTTAGAAAACACTCATTATTCCAGCACAATACAGCATACTCTGTTGACTTCTCTTAGTAATACCATTTGCAAAATTTTGCCTCCTGAGAGCACAAGAGGCCTGACAATTTTTTATAAAGTGCCTTTAGACACGGCTATATTTGGCTTTCCGTACTTATTAGGAACTCAGAGCAACATGCCGTGACTAGGTTTGAGGGTGAGCTACTTGGAGCATTTGCCTGAGAGCCACTTCCCTCGTTAGGCTCCCTGTTTGCCCATAGAGCTGTCACTGCACAGGGCCACTGAACACCTCTGCAGGACAGACTGCCCAGCACCCCCAGAGATCTGGGATAGTTAGGCCAGCCTCAGAGTCAGAGAAATAGCTTGTTGTTATTGGTAGGTATTTCCCCAGCATCCTTAACTTCCCTTGGGAAGAACTTCCTTTTTATTAAATCAGCTAATTATGAGATGAATTGGTAGAACCACAATATTAATGGATGTCATTATTTATGTGGGCATGCCAAGCACTCTTTTAAGAGCTTTCTCATCTCCTCTAAGGGTAACAGTGACACTGTGATACAGGCACTATCATTTTTCCCATCTTAAAAATGAGCCATTAGGGAGGGACCAGCAGTTAGCGTAATGGCTATGTCACTGGACTCCCATGTAGTCAACCGCGGTTCGTGTCCCAGACCCAGTGGCTTAAAACTCATGCCAGGCGTGTGTGCGTGCGTGCCCAAGATCCCGAGAAGAGAATGGAGGAGAAGGGGTTGCAGCATGGCCATCCCCCCTGGGGGGTGATTTCTCACTTTCTGTCTCTCTGTCTCTCTCTGTCTTTCTGGTAAACACATGTGCCCTACAGCAAAAACCCCTCAAAAAAAAAAAAAAAGCCAATAGACTTAGACAGGCAAGATCACATAATACATTCTATGTCATATGAAGACTATGAAGACTATGCACTATTTATCATGGGTGACTTTAATAATACAGCAAATCTGATTAGTATATATCCTCCAAATCAGCTACTTAGCAATTTAATAATAGGAAGCAATTTCAAATTAGACGATTATGAAGAGTAACTGCCGGAGAAAATTGTCCATACGTCTCTGTGTTTGTTTTTGTATATTTTGGGAACAGAAGCACTGACTACCCTTGTTTCACATTATATTTTCAAGGATGCCTATAAAGTGAATAGCCATGGGAGATAAAAGTTTCTGGAACAAAGAGCAGGCAGGATTACTACCCATTGTAAAACATTTGGGTTCCCTAAACTTAGAGCGGGTGTATATGCTCATTGGAGAGAAAGAGAGAGAGACAGAAAGCAAAAAATCACCCCCAGGGGGATGGCCACACCACAATCCCTTCTCCTCCATTCTCCTCTCAGGATTTTGGACGCATATCCACACATGTCTGGCATGATTTTCAAGACACCAGGCCTAGAGCTTGAACTCCTTGGCAAGCCCTGTGGGATCCATCCCCTTTTTAACCATTATGCCACCTGTTGGCTCTGCATCCTTATTTAACTGTATTGCAACTGAAAGAAAACAGAAAACTTGACTGAGAACTAAAAAACTTGACATGTAGATGTATGATCTCAGGTAGTTCCCTTAACCAGTTAACTAAATCTCCATTTTCTGAAGGATTTGGATAAATGATCTCTAAACTCTAAAAACAAACAGTGATTCTAAGTGAATACTAAACTCTTCTTCCCAACCAGGTAGCAGTTTAGGCCGAAGACCAGGGCTCCTTAAGTTCCGTCAAGTCATCTGCCCCTCGGGTATGTAGGAGAAATCCCAGGGAAACTGGGGATGTGAGTTACTAAGAGCAGACAAGGGTTAGATCTACAAGACAGGCTGGATAGATCAAAATCAAAACTCAGTGAGCCTGTCCCAAACAATCAGAGGCATGGAGGGCTGAGGGGGGGGCACCTCCCCTCACTACCCTCTGACGCTCTGCTGCTCCCCTCCCGTCTGGAACGAATAGAAATGGAAAATCTATCTAGCATTTGAAATGCTGCCCCCTAGTTAGAAAACACTCATTATTCCAGCACAATACAGCATACTCTGTTGACTTCTCTTAGTAATACCATTTGCAAAATTTTGCCTCCTGAGAGCACAAGAGGCCTGACAATTTTTTATAAAGTGCCTTTAGACACGGCTATATTTGGCTTTCCGTACTTATTAGGAACTCAGAGCAACATGCCGTGACTAGGTTTGAGGGTGAGCTACTTGGAGCATTTGCCTGAGAGCCACTTCCCTCGTTAGGCTCCCTGTTTGCCCATAGAGCTGTCACTGCACAGGGCCACTGAACACCTCTGCAGGACAGACTGCCCAGCACCCCCAGAGATCTGGGATAGTTAGGCCAGCCTCAGAGTCAGAGAAATAGCTTGTTGTTATTGGTAGGTATTTCCCCAGCATCCTTAACTTCCCTTGGGAAGAACTTCCTTTTTATTAAATCAGCTAATTATGAGATGAATTGGTAGAACCACAATATTAATGGATGTCATTATTTATGTGGGCATGCCAAGCACTCTTTTAAGAGCTTTCTCATCTCCTCTAAGGGTAACAGTGACACTGTGATACAGGCACTATCATTTTTCCCATCTTAAAAATGAGCCATTAGGGAGGGACCAGCAGTTAGCGTAATGGCTATGTCACTGGACTCCCATGTAGTCAACCGCGGTTCGTGTCTCAGACCCAGTGGCTTAAAACTCATGCCAGGCGTGTGTGCGTGCGTGCCGAAGATCCCGAGAGGAGAATGGAGAAGAAAGGACTGCAGCGTGGCCATCCCCACTGGGGGGTGATTTCTCGCTTTCTGTCTCTCTGTCTCTCTCTGTCTTTCTGGTAAACACATGTGCCCTACAGCAAAAACCTCTCAAAAAAAAAAGCCAATAGACTTAGACAGGCAAGATCACATAATACATTCTATGTCATATGAAGACTATGAAGACTATGCACTATTTATCATGGGTGACTTTAATAATACAGCAAATCTGAAAAAAAAAAAAGCCAATAGACTTAGACAGGCAAGATCACATAATACATTCTATGTCATATGAAGACTATGAAGACTATGCACTATTTATCATGGGTGACTTTAATAATACAGCAAATCTGATTAGTATATATCCTCCAAATCAGCTACTTAGCAATTTAATAATAGGAAGCAATTTCAAATTAGACGATTATGAAGAGTAACTGCCGGAGAAAATTGTCCATACGTCTCTGTGTTTGTTTTTGTATATTTTGGGAACAGAAGCACTGACTACCCTTGTTTCACATTATATTTTCAAGGATGCCTATAAAGTGAATAGCCATGGGAGATAAAAGTTTCTGGAACAAAGAGCAGGCAGGATTACTACCCATTGTAAAACATTTGGGTTCCCTAAACTTAGAGCTCTTCTGTCACAAAACCCAGGACATGGGCAGATGCCTCTTTGTCCCTCCTTGTAACGTCCTGTAGAAATGGGGGCACAAGGAGCCAGTAGGAGAAAACGATGATACTGACTACTACTCGGAGTGATGGTATCCTTTGTCTCTGACCCGAGAGTCTTGTGCCTTCGTGTAGCATCCATAGAACAATGGCGGATGAATTTCTTAGCTTGCAAGGAGGGCAAAATCTCAAACCCTTCACAGTTGTTGATGATAAGCTTATTATTTTCCTAGTTGATGTAGGTTATTAACTCAGGTAGACATTTCTATTTAGATTACAAGCAACAGAAAATAAATTCAACTTCTGCCTTCTTCATAAAAAACGTATGTCCTCAGCCAAAATCTTGTCAAGGTACGATTTTTATTTCTTCAACAGTTTCAACTACCTTAATTGCCACATCAATTATGGGAAAGACATGTTTTTTTCAGAAAAGTATTTAGAGTTAGTATGACCCCAAAAGACAGTAGTTTATATTCTATCAGATTATGGTTTTCAAAAAGTTAGCTAGTAACATTCAACTCTTATTGGGTAAAACTTAGGTATTAAGGAACATCAATCATTTGTTCAATAAGATCAATTTACAGGCAGAGAGGTTTTTTTTTTTTTTTAACAGAATGTATTTAAAATAAATACCAAATATAGCTCATCAAAAAACTATTGTGCAGATTCACGGAGAACATTTTTTTAACAAGTTATATTCATGGATCAAACGATGCAGCTGTACTTAAATATTGTTTAAATGGTGGTTTTAAGGTTTTATAGGTTTTTTCCCCTCCTACTAATAAAATGTTCTCTTTTAGATATCCAGTTGAAGAATTAGTCACTTTAAATAAACAACCAAAAATTCCTTCATCTTAAGAATAAGCTTTGGTTAAGCCAGTCTATCAGAACAGACTTTTCTTTGAAGATTACAAAAGTGCCCTCTAATGGCATAACTTCTTCCTTCATTTCTTTTTGTTACGTCTAGAGATCCAGAGCTTATCTAGATTTAAAGTTAAAATGAAACAAAATCAGTATTTCACTTTCAGCACTATTTCTTTTTCTCATGGCCATCTGGTGGATAACGTCGGAAATGTGCCTGAAGAGCAAGCAAGCTTGCTACCTTTCTGCAGTGGAAGCGTCCACTCCAACAGAGGTAGGAGTTGCGAAAATGGTTCCAAATATTTTGATTTTGCTAGACACATCAATCGCCTTCGTTGCACAATTATTCCCAGCTCATAAACACGAGATGATGTTAGCCTATTACTGAGATCATTGACGGTTTCCACTGAAAAGTTCTGATGAAGGAAGGGTAAAGATGCTAATCTAAAAATCTGATGTTTGAGTTATCACAGGCCTTCTTCATATTTGGCACACGCCTTCAGATTTTGCCAAAACGTCAATGAAAAATGAAAAGTGACCTATGGGCCAGTTGGTGGCATGGTGGATAAGGTGGTTGGATCCTACATGGCCCACAGAGTGGTTCAAGTCCTGGACCCGGTGACAGGAGAAACACTCCGGATGTGTGTGCGTGCATGTCCAAAATCCCAGAGGAGTGAGAAATGGAGAAGGGAAGGGAGCATGATGATGCCCCATGGTGGGGATTCTCTCTCTCTCTCTCCCTCTCTCTCTCTCCAGAGAGCACAAGTGCCCTGAAGCAAAACAAAACAAAAAGAATACATTAGAAAAAAAAAAAAAAAACCAAAGGGCATCTTAAAGTTTCATTAAAAAACTACTCTAACATGCCCTACCCATGTAGGCCACAAACTGAAAAAACATTCACAGTGACCCAAAAGAAAGATGGGCATTCTGAATTACTTAAAGCAAATGCATCTGGAATAAATGAAATCTAATGGTTAATTACAGAGTGGAAAGTGCATGATTATAATTTAGTGAGAATAATTTCAAGGAATGGTCTGCCACAGAGATTTCTGCTATTTTCTTTTCCTTTTTAAGTGCAAATATTTAGTCTTTGTAACTTCTATTTTTAAACTAGAGGGCATTTGTTTTTGTTTGACTCATCCATGCCACATCTGATAATAAATCTGAAGCATTTGATTTAGCTATAAAGAAAAAAAACATGTAGCCTTGGGTGGAGGAAGGACCTTGTGTCTGCCATGACCTTCTGGGCAGCAGAGAAGGGGGATCTGTGTACTCTAACATCGGATGTCCACCATCTGCCAGCTTGACTTACAGACCCCCTTAGGGCAAAAATGCAGCAATAGAAAGAGTTGAAATCCCAGATGCTGTTTTATATTGTTGTCTTTTGCACATAGTATAAATATTGACCAAAGCAGGTTGGTTGTTCTTAAAAAAACCAAAACTCTCTTCTGCTATGGTTGAATAATAGGGGTTGGTATTTTCATATGTAGAAGGGGAAAATAAGGCAGGTGGATGTGGAGGGTTCCTGGTCTGTCCAATGGAGTGGCCCCTGGCATGTGCCAGAGGTGAGCCCTGGTTCAGCAATGACTACACAGTACAGCTGAAGTCTGCCAGCTTCCTACCAGCCCAACAAAGTAGAGCACATGTTACTCACAGAACCCACACGTGAAAGCTCACTAAAGGTGGATTGTCGTTACATAGAGGCCTGCCTAGGGAAGGTTTGAGAGTTCATGACGTCACTAATCTGTGGATTAGGGACCCTCACATGCATTTCATCTGCAATGATTCCAACCTGCTCCAGCACTTCTCTAAGTGACTGCCAACTTTCATTTTGGAAGGAAATTAAATTAATATAAAAAAGCAATGTAAAATTAAAACATGCCAAGGATTTGAATAAAGTTTCCATTCTGTCATCCACCTCCTCTGAGCCTCATAGTGCATGCTCCTAACAGGGACAAGGTTAAGGCACTTTTATTTTATTTATTATTATCATTTTTAAAATTTGCTAGAGAGCACGTGCACTCGCCAGAGACAGAGTGGAAGAGAGGGGAAGAGAAAGCATTTCCTATGGGGGCTAGTCAAGGGGCCATCTATTGTCATCCATTCTTCTCTTGGGATTTTGGGCACACACCGTCCTGCCACCAGCTGGCTGAAAGAGAATCTGATTTTAAAGTTAGTAACCCTGTATTGCCACCATCATTAATGTCAACAAAAGAATAATGAACAATAGAAGTGACCAAAATAAAAGTGCTATAGACAGGCATAGTCATTTATTTATTTATTTATTTATTTATTTATTTATTTATTTGGGAGAGATTTCTGACATAGGGTGCATGTGCTCTCTAGAGAAATAGAGAGGGGCAGAGAGGAAGAAAGTGAAAAGTCACTCCCCAAGGAGGATGGCCATGCAGAAATCCCTTCTCCATTCTCCTTTTAGGATTTTGGGCATACACGCACCTGAGCCCGGTGTGAGTTTCAGGTCACTGGATCTGGGATTCAAACCGCAGTTGGCCATGTGGGAGTCCAGTACCTTAACCACCATGCTACCTGCTGGTCCTGATAGACATAGTCTTTGATCCAGGAAGACATCCCTTATTAAGGAAGGAGTAAATATCCTAAACTACATCTGATAGGTGCTTAGAAGGTATGAGAAAGTTCAAAAAGCAATATATAATATATCAAAGTAAAACTAAAACAAAATTCTGAATACCTTCTGCCTAACAAAAAGCTCTTTTTGTGGATACAACTGAGATAGCTGGAATTTCTTCCCTCGTTTTTTTTTTTTAAGAGAGATTTTTGCTATAGGGTGTGTGTACTTGCCAGAGAGACAAGACAGAGAGACAAAAAGGAAGAAATCACCCCCCTCAAAGAATGGCCATGTCACAATCCCTTCTCCTCCATTCTCCCTTGGGATATTGGGCATGCATGCACACAAACATGCCCAGCATGACTTTTAAGTTGCCAGGTCCGTAACTCAAACCGTGATCGACTATGTGGGAATTCAGCAATGTAACCATTATGCCATTGCTGGTCCTGGTATAACTTTTTTTAAAAATTTATTTTATTTATTAGTGGTACAATTATTATTTTTTGAGTTTTCTATAGAGCACATGTGCTCACCAGAGAGAGGGAGAGAGAAAGAGAGAAAGCAAGTCACCAGGTCTGGGACTCAAACCGTGATGAGCCATGCGGGAGTCCAGCACCTTAACCACACCACCTGCTGGCCCCAGAATAACTTCTACCATCTGAGGAGAAGCTAATGATCCCTAGAATATTAAAAGTCCCTCAGGGAGGAATATGGGGGCTCAGAATAAATATCCTATAATCTACTTATAGTATACGATTATAAAGATATTTACAATCTACTTATAAAGACACAACTTACATCTCCAGGCAACAGAATCCAATAATGTTATTATATTCACTCATTCATTATGTTTTTATTAGGCACCCATGTAATGATTCTTGCTATATTCACTATAGTGATAATATAAAGTGCGTGGGTCAGTAGGAGTGACAGACGATACAGAAACAGAGACGTACATAAGAGAGCATTGCTGGCTGGTGTTTATTCCTATGCGAAACATCAAAACAGGCTTATAGGACAGAGACTACGGTGATGGCCACTTTAAATATTTAGAGAAGGTTTCTAGGCTGAGTGACCAAAAGAAGGCCACTCTGAAGAATGCTCATGTCAGCACGGGCTTGAACAGAACCCTGGAGCTAGGAAGGACTTTCACCAGACCCGGATGCTGAGGGCACAGAGGGGGAGGCCAGAGATGGGTCTCCCACACTTTGCACCTGGGAATCTATCTTGCCTGTGAGTTCACTGCAACCGCCAACCACCAGTGGGACACATTGCCAAGCCACGGGGACCAGGCGACAGGTAACTGGCTCACCGAGGCTCCGGCAGTCCCGTCGGGTGAAAAATAACTGGGAATGCTAACCCAGGGAAGACAGCAGCTGTTGCAGGGTCCGTTCTTGGATGAAAGGCAGATTAGAAGCGTTCTGGTCCCCCGACTAGTCCCAGGGGCCAGCCTGGTATTAGAGGGGAGGAGACTGGAGCTCAGTGACATAAAGACCCCTCTGACAGAGCTCGTCCTCCAGTAAAGGAGAGGTCGAAACACAGGAGGTGTTCTGACAGAGGAAGGATGCTTCCTGACTTTCTGGTTACACCAAAAGAAACAGAAAGAGGGCAGTGAAATCTCTGGGGAGATGCTTCATAGGATTGTGGCAGTGTGGTGTTTACTTAGATGGCTTGTTATCTGAGCAGTCTCTGCACACTGTCGGTAAGTCAAGGAGTGTTTATGAAGTGCCTCTTTGCAAGTCCCCTGGGGACACCCCCTCACCCCCCGCCAGGCTGATAAGACAAAATCGCAGTCCACCCTGGTGAAACCAGAGACTTTGTTTTTTTATGGCCCTTTCTTACCTCATTGGAATTATAGTTATTTTTACATTTTTCCCTGTCCCTATAGAAAAGGTCTTTATGAGGCTGATAGGACTAAGTTTACTATCAGAAATTACTTCCACTCATCTCTATGTCTCCTACGTAGCTGGTTTTAGTTTTTGTGCACAAAATAGGCACTAAATAAATACTAGCTGAGTTATACCAATTCCAGGAAGATCAAGGCAAAGATCAAGGTGGTTGGAAGTATCTTCCAGCAGAAAAGCCTCCAATAAATAAAGTTAAGTAAAATAATTCTTAAAAAAATACTCCAGCATCTACCATAGGGACATTTAGTATATTTCTATATTCATACATCTATTGGAAAACATCTTAAATTCTGTCTGTACAGTTCCTGAGATCCACCAGAACAGGAAGGGACTCCTACTTGTGTCTTTAATAGTCACCATGCTGATCATAGGGCCCAACTTCAAGTAGATGTTTTGTGACTGTTAATGAATAAATTAAAGTATTAAAATTGACTATTGCTATTGATAGATGGAATTTGTTTTACTGAGATATAACATAAGTTAAATAGGAAATAAAGTTTGGAGGCTTTCGACAATTCCATGTGTACTAAATTTCCAATACAGCGTTGTGTGGAAGGACATCCTTAATCTTTCAGAGGAGGCCACCATGAACACCCACTGGTTGCCTTAGTTAGATGGTATGTTCTGGATGGTCCAGGGATCTGGCACAAGAATACATCTTTTCTGTCTTTAAGAACACGAAAATGCCCTGGTAAGAATAAACATGGCTCATTACTCAGAAGGGCCTCTTTCATCTGGAAACATGTAAATTTTGGTTTAGATGGAATACATTTTGAACTGAGCACAGAAAGGTATAGAATAGTGTTTTCAAACTTTCATGCTCATACAAATCACCCAGTTTTCCCATAGAATGCAGATTCGGGTTTAATAGTTCTGGAGTAGGTCCTGAGAGTGGTTTGTCCATTAGTCTGTCAGTATGTGAAATTAGCCCCAACCCCAAGAGGGATGGCCATGCCACAATCCCTTTTCCTCCATTCTCCTCTTGGGATTTTGGGCATGCACATACATGCTCTGTCCAAGTTCCTCAAGCCATCGTGCCTGGGGTTTGAACTGCACAGTAGGCCATGTGGGATCTAGCTGCCCCAACCACCACGTTACTGGCAGGCGCAGGCCTGATCCTTCTTGTTGCTTTTTTTAGAGAGAGATTTTTGCTATAGGGTGCATGTGCTTGCTGGAGAGACAGAGAGAGAGAGAGAGACAGAAAGCAAGAAATCACCCCCTAGAAGGGATGACCATGCTGCAATCCCTACTCCTCTATTTTCGTCTTGGGATCTTGGGCAGGCATGCACATGTGCCCAGCGTGAGTTTTAAGCCACCAGGTCTAGAACTCGAACCACAGTTGAATACATGGGAGTCCAGTGACGCAACCATTATGCCATCTGCTGGTCCCAAGCCTGGGCCTTCTTAACAAGGTCCTGAGACATCGACGCTGATCATTCCTGTCAGGCAATGGGTGGTGTGGACTCTTCCAAACCTGTGATTCTCATGTCTTTTTATTCTGAAACTTTCAAAATATAAAGACCTTTCATAGCATCACAAGATTTTCATCTCTACGAGTTTTACTATTTGAAATTTTTTAAAGTTTGTTTCTTCCATGACAGAGAGGCAGCCCCACAGGGTCTTCACGCCACCACATACTGGGCCAGCCCAGATCACAGACACACAGGCATGCCCAGCGTGTACAGGGACACCTTGGGACGTGAACAGGGGACCTTGCCATGGAGCCTCAGCACTGCAAAGCTCTGCATATCGTTGTACCACCACAGGTAGCCCTGATGGTTTGAACCTTCTGGTCTCCAATTTTCACCCATTCTCAAGATTTCAAGAGTTTATTCCTTCTGAGTCATTTATCTTAAAGCCCAATAATGGACTCGTGGGCCATTTAGGAGATTGGGAAAAGTTTCAAAGTTGCAGTCAAGTTTCAAATTTGCTTACATACTTAGTAAAGTTTGCAAATACACTACTAATAAATAAAATACTATAGAAAAGAAACTATTACTACCGTAGCAAAATAAATTTTATAAAATTAAGAAGTAATGCTTTGGGATCAGCAGATGGTATAATGGTTATGTCGCTGGACTCCCACGTAATCAACTATGGTTTAAGTCCTGTACCCAACAGCTTGAAAAGTCATGCTGGGCAAATATGCATGCATCTCAAAATCCCTAGAGGAGAATGGAGGAGAAGGAATTGTGGTGTGGCCATCCCCTGTTGGGGGGGGTGATTTCTCGCTTTCTGTTTCTCTGTCTCTCCAGCAAAAACATGCAGGGCAAAGCAAAAATCTCTCTTAAAAAAAAAAAAAAAGTCATGTGCTATTCCATGGGCCAGAGCCTTTATTTTCCTGAATACTTGATGGTCTTGAAGTTCCACTTTCTCTCCTATCCTCCTTGTTCCCACCGTCCCTAGCAGTTCTCTTCATAGTCAGCATTAAAGCCTACCTATTACTAAAGAAAGCTGGTGGTGGCCTCCAGTGCCAAATCACAAGACATCTTTAAAACAATAATTTAAAAATAGCTACAATAGGGGCCAGCAGGTGGCATGGTGGCTAAGGGCACTGAACTGCCACATGGCTGGCTGCGGTTAGAGTCCCAAACCTGGCCCTTGCTTTTTCACTTTCCCTGTCTCTATCTCTCTCTCTCTCACTCTGTCCCTCTCTGGTCAAATTTAAATAAATAAATAAATAAAGCTAAACAAAATAATTCTTTTAAAAAATAGCTACAATAAACACAATATATTCCATAGATAGATACGTGAATAGATTTACCTGGGATTGTCAATGATTAAAATGGTTAAACTCTCAATTATTCTTATTTCCAGGGGAAAAAGGGGAAGGCAGACATATAAATATGTAGTTGTCATATTTTTTGAAAAACAAGTAACTTAAAAGCAAGAGTCTTCAAATATATATTTCTTCTACCAGCCCTCTTACAAAATCCAAGTTCCCCCCCCCGCCAAAAAAAAAAAGAAGACACATCTTTGGAAAAATGAGAAAATATCCTCCCAGGAGAGTGGTTCCTGACAATCTTATAATTTGGAGAATTTAGCAAACAAGGACAGTTACTTTTTCTTTCTCTGTCTTGCTCTCTCCCTTGTCTCCTGTTTCAGGTGAGTACTTGCCACATCTTGGTTTCTTGTCAATTCAGGATAAATTTTTTCTACATAACACCTGAACTTAATTTTGGGGGCTGCTCTTTACTCTCCTCCATCCTCCACTATCATGTTAAAAAGAAAGGAAAAGTTATTTATATATATTAACAAGTTTGGGGACAGTTAAAAAGCTACCAGAGCAAACTTGAAAAAGGTCACTTGACTCAGTAAGACCTGAGTTCTTGTTCTAACTAAACCAGTGTCAGCTTTTGTACTTAGAATGAGTCTCTTAATCTCTTTCCATCTCAGTTTCCTTATCTTCAAACTGGAGACAATTATTCCCACATTCTTTACAAGATTAAATGGAATAAAGGATGTGAATATTCTTTGAAAATTAAGAAGATCCTCTTTATCTACAAATTGTATAAGTCATTTTCTCAAACTAGTTGCCAATTTTTCTACAATAGCAATAAAAAGATATGTTTTGACTTTTCTCTAAAAACAGAGATATAAAGGAGTTTCAGCATCAGATTATCTTTTTTTAAATAATTATTTATTTTTAATTTTATTTATTTATTCATTTATTTTAATTTGACCAGAGAGACACAGAGAAACAGAGAGAGAGAAAGTGAGAAAGCAAGCCACCACATCCAGGACTTGAACCGTGTCAGCCATGTGGGAGTGTCCAATGCCTTAACCACCATGCCCCATGCCACCGGCTGGGCCCCTCCCACTTTTTTTTTTTTAAGAGTTATTTTATTTAACTTGGGCTGGCAGGTGGTGTGATGGTTAAGAGCGCTGGATTTCCACCTTACCGACTGCGGGTCAAGTCTTGGACCTGGAGGCTCGCTCTTTCTCTTTCCTTTTCTTTCTCCCTCTCTTTGTCTCTCTGGTCAAATTAAAAAATAAAATAAATAATAATAAATGGAAATAAATGAATAAATCTTTTAAAAATTATTTTATTTAACTTTATTTATTTAAATTTGACTAGAGAGGGACAGATCGAGAAAGAGAGAGAGAGAGAGAGGGAGGTAGGGAGGGAGAGAGAAAGAAAGTAAGCCACCAGGTCTGGGACTTGAACCGCTGTCTGTTATGTGGGAGTTCAGCGTCCCCAGCCACCATGCCACTGGGCCCCAATTATCTTATCTTTATTTACCTAACCTATCAGGGAAAAGTTAGATTTTTATCCAATTCAAGACTGAGTAGAAGTACTAAGGAAAGATGAAGAAATTTGATTTTGGAGAGCCAGCAGGTGGCATGGTGGTTAAGGCACTGGACTTCCACAGGCCATGGGAGTTTGAGTCCTGCATCTGGAGGCTTGCTTTCTCATTCCCCTCACCCCACCCCATGAGCATATGTGCCCTATAACAAAATAACAGTACTAATAATAAATAAAATGAAATAAATAAATTTTTAACAAGATGTTGAATTTTTTTTAGAGAGAGAGATTTTTGCTATAGGGTGCATGTCCTCGCTGGAGAGAAAGAAAGAGGCAGAGAGACAGAAAGGGAGAACCCCCCCCCACACACAGGGGGATGACCACACCACAATCCCTTCTCCATTCTCCTCTAGGGATTTTGGGCACTCACAGACTCATGAGTCTTAAGCCACCTGGTCCAGAACTCAAATGGGTCAAATACATGAGAGCCCAGGGACCTAACCATCGAGCCATCTGCTGTCCCAAGACGTTGGATTATTAAAAAGATCTCTTTATTTTTTCAGGGAGAGAGGAAGAGAAAGAGACACTTCGTAAGGTTTTTATGCCATGATCCACCCCGAGCCTCAGCCAGCTAAGATCACAGCACACATGTGCACCATCACATACAGAGAGGCTTTGGGATGCGAACCTGGCATCTTCCTATGTGGGTCCAGCGTCACAGAGTAATGTGCTACTGCTGTGCCACCGGGTGGCCCCAAGGTGTTGGATTTTTCAAAACCATCACAGAAATAGTAATACACTCTTATTATTCTTTTTCTTAGCCTGCTACAGCAAATCCGAGGACACCCGTTTTGTTTAATAAACAAAGCTGGATTAAAACTGGTTCAAAGGTGAGTGTGCTCAGGCTTCTCACGCACTAGATCCAGCAACGGATTTAAGGTGCACGTGTTGAGATTAGAGCTCTGAGGATCAGGATCACTTCCTGGGATGTTCTGCATTATTATTTCTGGATTAAGAGATGATTAAAGAAAAGGACACTTTCAAAAGGCAGACGAGGCAGACAGATCCCACAGTCATTTAAACTGAAGAGTTTATAGCAAATTAAGATGAACTAATGCAAGTATATAAACCCACAGTCACTGCAGATAAAAAAATCCACCAAGACTGAGCCAATATGAGAATTCAGACCCATAATTATGTCATTCCTCAACCCCTCCCCCCAAAAAGTAAGAGATACAGTTAGGGGTGACTTTGCTTCTTTTTGGGGGGATTTTTTTTTTTTTTTACTGTTTTTTACTGCAGCTGGGGAGCACTGGGGTCAACAACATTCAGTGATCATTGCAGAAGATTGAGCCTGCCAAGAGAAAAAGAGGCCTGCAAACTGCCTGGATGCTGCCATTGCTCAGTAAATACACTTTTAATTATTATTTTATTTATTTATGCTTTTGAGAGGGAGTTTTGTTTTGCTTTGTTCTGTTTTGCTACAGGGCACATGTGTTTGCTGGAGAGACAGAGAGACAGAAAGTGAGAAATCACCCCCCAGGGGGCATAGCCACGCCACAGTCCCTTCTCCTCCATTCTCCTCTCTGGATGGTGGGCACGTGTGCACGTGTGCCCAGCTTGAGTTTTAAGCCAACGAGTCCAAGACTCAAACCGCGGTTGACTACATGGGAGTCCAGTGATGTAACCATTATGCCATCTGCTGGTAAGCTAACTTTTATTTTTTAATCTAGATTTTTTTTTTTTTTGGAGAGGTTTTTCGCTATAGGGCATTTTTACTCACCAGACAGAGAGAGACATAGAGACAGAAAGCGAGAAATCACCCCCCGGGGGGATGGTCACGCCGCAATCCCTTTTCCTCCATTCTCCTCTTGGGATCTTGGGCACACACGCACATGCGCCTGGCGTGAGTTTTAAGCCACCGGGTCCAGAATGCGAACCGTGGTTGACTATGTGGGAGTCCAGCGACACAACCATTACACTAACTGCTGGTCCCAATATAGATTTTTTTCAAAAAAAATATGTAGACGGTCTGTGATAGTGTGGCAGTCAAGGTGATGGACTTTGGCATGGCCAACCGTGGTTTGAGTCTCAGATTGAGTGGCTTGTTTTTGCATTTTCCCCCATCTCTCTCTGTCTGGTCCAATTAAAAAATAAGTTTAATAAATAAAATTAAATAAATGATTCTTTTAAAATATATAGTCTGAATTGGGTGAATGAAATGTTAATATAGGTATGTATATTTTCACTGTTTGGACTTATTTGTATCTTATATTTTAAAGAGTTTTAAACTTTCAGAATATTTGGAAGGTCCTTTTATGTATACTTTAATAATTCTCGGGAACCAGCAGTTAGCATAATGGCTATGTCGCTGGACTCCCACGTAGTCGACCGCGGTTCGCGTCCTGGACCCAGTGGCTTAAAACCCACGCCGGGCGCGTGTGCGTGCGTGCCCAAGATCCCAAGAGGAGAATGGAGGAGAAGGGATTGCGGCGTGGCCATCCCCTCTGGGGGGTGATTTCTCACTTTCTGTCTCTCTGTCTCTCTCTGTCTGTCTGGCGAGCGCACGCGCCCTATAGTGAAAAACCTCTCAAAAAAAAAAAAATTCTCACCAGTTCACTGAAACGTACAATTTCAGTCAATTTTCTAAAATCTTTATTTAAAAAAATTTACTATTGACCTAACTTCAAGTCTTACCTCTTAAGAATACCAAACATTGGGACCAGCAGTTGGAGTAATGGCTATGTCGCTGGACGCCCATGTAGTCAACTGCAGTTCGAGTTCTGGACCTGGTGGCTTAAACCCACACCTGGCACGTGTGCATGCGTGCCCAAGATCCTGAGAGGAGAATGGAGGAGAAGGGATTGCAGCGTGGCCATCCCCCCCGGGCGGGGGTGTGGTGATTTCTCGCTTTCTGTCTCTTTATCTTTCTGGTGAGCACATGTACCCTGTAGCAAAAACCTCTCCAAAAAATAAAATGAAAAAAGAATACCAAATATTAATGGACTAATGGAATAGCTATAGATGAGCTGCTACTCATTAGTATTAATTTTAAAGGGAATCAGAAGCATATTGATTTTTCAGTGATGCAAGTTTCAATACCATGAGTTAGTTATGTGTCTCTAATATAATTTACAATACATTTTTCTAATCCTAAAATTTCTTATAAGGCTCTACTTATTAAAGAATATGTCTTATTCCCTTCTTCAGATAACTTTTCTCCTAGGTCTATTAAGGAAGTTGTCTATCACACACACACACACAGACAAGAGAGATTGAATTCAACAAATACTGTATCTTAGAGCACTTTTAACACCCAGATTTGAATAGCTGGTCTAATTAAGGGAAGGGCTGAACAAAAGAAGGGATCTGCCTTCAAGAGGTGATTTAATGGCTATATGGAGACTTAATAAAGCAAACTGATAACTTAGTTTGCTTTTGATGATTAGAGTAGAATTCCTGCAAATGGTAGGGGGTGGGGGGAGGTTTACATCAGAACCTGCACATGTTCAGAGACTTGAACCTTTCAGAAGGACAGATGTGGTCATTATCTATTTATTTATCAACTGCTAGGGCTTTTGTGCCATTTAGAACCAGTGTCATTACTCTCAAAGATTAAGTCATTTTGCCTAAACATAGACAATGATTGACTGATTGATTGATTGATTTTTAGAGATTTTTGCTATAGGGTGCATATACTCGCCACAGAGACAGAGAGACAGCAAGAAATCACCCCCCAGGGGTGTGGCCACGCCACAATCTCTTCTCCTCCATTCTCCTATCAGGATTTTGGGGACATACAGATGTGCCTGGTGTGTTTCAAGCCATCAGGATTCAAACTGCAGTCGACCATGTGTGAGTCCAGCAGCGTAACCATCACGCCATCTGCTGATCCTCATAAACAATGATTTTAAAATGGAAAAGTTGGACAGTTTCCCCTAAAATATTCCCTAAGAAGCTAAATTGTTGCCAAACACAAATAAAAATTTGATGCATGGACAGCCTACAATTAGGGTATCATGGATTTAGGACAAAGAGTATTTTTTTAATCATAAAATTGTGAAAAATTTCTGCAAATGTTGTCCATGTAAATTAGTTCAGTAATCCATTTCAACTTAAAATTTTTAGAAAAAAAAATTTTTTTTGAGAGAAATAGGGTGTGTGCACCTGCCAGAGAGACAGAGACAGAAAGTGAGAAATTACTCCCAGGGGGGATGGCTAGACTGCAATCCCTTCTCCTTCATTCTCTTTTTGGGATTTTGGCCATGCACGCACATGCACCTGGCATGAATTTAAGCCACCAGGTCTGGGACCTAAACTATGGCCAACTACTGGTTAACTATGTGGAAGTCCAGTGATGTAACCATTATGCCACCTGCTGGTCCCAAAATTTTTAGAAATTTGTATCAATTTTGCTGTTGAAACCAAAGACATACCACTTCATTTAAAAAGTTTCTGTGTCTCTAGGTAAAAGTCTTTACTGAAACTCAGTCTCAGATTTCTCAGGAAGAGGAGCATATAATATTAACTCACTGAGTTAACCTCTGAGTATTAAGGAAAATGACTATGGAAGTACCTTGTAAACAATCAAAGGTTCCATAAAGTTATTATTAATAAATGGGATCATTTCCATTTCCATGGTGAAACTCAAACTAATACTCACAAAACTTAATATTCTCTCTTTATGCATACAAGTTAATATAAATATTAGGTCCTCTGATAGTTCCTTTTTAGACCACAGTGAGGGACCTTGTGCACCGCAATGAGGCAGTGAAAGGCCCCCCTTTTAGAGATCTCTGCTATACCAGGTTGGCCCTATGAAAACTGCACCCCCGTTTAGTATGATTTCAGAGGAAATGGGAAAGTTCCACCTCCGTTGTTTCAGAGAACCCTTGGCCAGCTACAGTGGCACAGTGATAATGCAATGCTGCGTAGGCTGAGGCCACATGGGAAGGTCTGCGGTTCACACCTTTGGGTCTCTCCACCTGCGAGCATTCACCTGTGATCTGGCTGGTTAAGGCCTGGGTGGATCATGGCATGAAGACTCCATTGGAGCTGTCTGTTTCTCAGTCTCCCTCTCTCGTGGAAAAAATAAGTAAATAAACTTTGGTGTCCTTTTAAGTAAACTTTTATTCTACTTAAAAGAGAAGGTTTTTAGTGCAAATATTTACTGGGCCTAACTTTGCAATGATAATTTCAAATGATCTTTTCTTTCCAATTTCTGGACATCAAAATTTATGGGGATCAGAGTAAAATGTATGGAGTTCAGTGTAAAAAAAACGTTTGTGGAACCCACTGCAAGGCTCCTTGTTTAAAAATTAAGAATCTTGGGACCAGCAGGTGGCATAGTGGTTAAGGTGCTGGACTACCATATGGCTGACCATGGTTTGAGTCTCAGACCCAGCACCTTGAAACTCACGCTGTGTATGTGTGCGTGCATGCCCAAAATCCCTAGAGGAGAAGAGGAGAAGGAACTGTGTGGTGTGGCCATCTCCTTTTGGGGCAGTAGAATGGAGGAGAAGGAACTGTGGTGTGGCCTTTTCCTTTTGGGGCAGTGGGGGGAGGGGGTTGGTGGTGTGTGATTTCTTGCTTTCTCTCTCCCTGCTTTCTCTGTGTCTCTGGCAAGCACACATGTCCTTTAACAAAAATCTCTCTTAAAACTAAAAAGTTTAAAACTCTCAAAATTCAGTAGCGCATTCAATCAAGCCTTCAAACTGTGGCACATGAAGATGACCCTTAGACGCGAATTATAATAGGATATAGAAACCAAACATTTTCAGAGGAACAGAATAAAGAGTAGGGCAATACTGAAGATAGTTGTCCAAAAAAAGAAAGGGGAGGAGGAGAGAGCGAAAGATACATGAAGGGGCTACAAAAGGTTTGTGGAAAAAATTGAATTAAAGCCCAAGTTTATTTTGGTGTAAAGAAATGTTAAAAAAAAAAAAGAAAAAAAATAGGGACCAGCAGTTAGCATAATGGCTTTGATGCTGGACTCCCATGTAGTTGACCACAGTTGGAGTCCCAGAACTGGTGGCTTAAACTCACGTGGAGCGCATGTGCGTACACTTGCTGGAGAGAGACAGAGAGAGAGAGAGACAGAGTGAAATTCAGTAAAGAGGGTGGCACAGGGTCATGCCACAAATCCCTTCTCTTCCATTTCTCTTTTTGGGATTTTGGTCAAGCATGCACATGCGCCTGGCACTTTTTTTTCAAGCCACCGTTTCTGGAACTCAAACTGTGCAGTCAGCCATGTGAGTTCCAGCTGCCTCAACCACCATGCCATGGGCTGGTGCTCTAAAATGTTGTCTTAAGCTACCATCATTCTTCTCTGTCTTAAGCTATTAACATAGTTTTGTAAGATATTAGTTAATATCAGTGCATCCTGTTTCTCATCCCAGGGATATTTTCATATTTATAAGAGACACTGGAAAATAAAATTACTTAAATATTTAAGTAAAACTGTTTATTCAAGTCACTCCAGTGCCCTGAGAGACCCTAGTAACACAGGGCAGGGTGGCTGCCCCAGTATCCCTTGGCCACCTCCCACGTGGCCCACCATTAGTTCATTTATAGTATGATAGAACCCACTACCGTGATTGTTAGCACATTCAAGTTGTATCTCCTGGATAAGAGGAAGTTTTATTTTCCATAAAAAGGTAGTATACTTTCATAGCTCATCTAGGAAACATCAGAGGGTCTCAGTAGCGTGAACAAGACTGAAAATGCCGCCTTCTCTCTTTGGCTGTAGCTAGCGCTACTGTTCCTGATCTTTGTCACCACACTAGGCAATAAATAGCTCTTTAATGACAGAATCCAGCTACTTCTGAATTAATCCAAATTCAAAGCTTTGGGGGCTAGAAGGTGGCATGGAAGTTGGGGCACTGGATTCCCACATGGCCAACAGTTCAAGTACCAGACCCAGTAGCTTGAAAATCACAACAAATAGATGAATAAATAAATGTTTTTTTTTAATTTAAAGCTCTCAATACTGTCAGCAAATTGTAGTGAATGTTGTAATTTAATATAAAATATACAACATTGATATTATCAATATATGCATAATATTTAGATCCACATCACGATATATACCATATGTATATATAATAAACATATATATATATATCACAAACTGATGTGTCCTTATGGGTAAAAATGCATTTACTATGTGTTATTAATATTTTTAAAATGGTGTATTAGGGTTAGAGAGAGAGAAAAGTAAAGTGAGAAAGTGCCCCTCAGGTAGGATGGCCACACTGCAAACCCTCTCCTCCATTCTCCTTTTGAGATATAGGCATGCATACATTCACACACATTCGCACACACTCGCCTGGCATGCTCTCCAAGCTGCTGCATCTGGGACTTTAACCGCTCAGTTGGCCCTGTGGGATCCAGCTGCCTTAACCACAACCACTCTGCCACTGACTGGCGCTGCATTTTTTTAGAAGATAATTCAAACGGATCAAGTATATTTGCATGTGTGTATGTGTGTATGACTCTGATACTTCAATCAGAAATGAATTTTATTACTGGAATAAAATGCACAGTATTCCACTCGGCACTACCTACAGGCTGAGCACACTTATGGCTGCAGAAGGACAGCTATGGTCTCCTTTCCACTACAGTGTGTTGTAAACTGCAACCGTCTGCACCCCAGGAGGCAACTAACACTTGTAGCATCTAAGTTGCAAAAATCCAATCCTAAACAAATGAGGCCTTTTTATACTAGCACGTGCCTTAAAAAAGAAAAAAGAATTATTTTATTTAACTTTATTTATTTATTTATTTTAATTTGACCAGACAGGGACAGAGTGTGTGTGTGGGAGGGGGGAGGGGGAGTGTAAGAAAACAAGCTGCCAGGTCCGAGACTTGAACTACAGTCAACCATGTGGGAGTCCAGTGCTCTTAACCACCACATCACCTACCATTCCCACTACCATGTCCCTCATAAACATTGTATCTTCCTATAAGGAACATGTTGCCCCCTCATTTTGTTTGCTAACTGTCTCTAGATACAGTATTGTCTGTCTTTGCAAAACTGCAAAACGGTCACGGTGATTTCAAAAAACAAGGTGTGACACTTACAGGTCTTTCAAATTCTGCATTCTAATTTTCCTATTTATTTTAGAAATGCTAAATTTCAGGCTCATATTTTATCTCCATCTGGATAGAAAAGGACACTGTCTCAGAAAATAAGATATAGTTGGAGTGAATTTTAGTTGTGGATAAAACACACATTTGAAAATAACCCGTAGTTTTGGGCTATGTCCTTAGATTATGGAATATATGTTCTCTGAGTACACAGCTGGATGAAGAGGCAGTTTACCTCGATTTTTTTTTCTTGGAGAGAAGAAACACTGACAGAAACATGTATACTCTCCATTTCTTTCAGTAGTCAACACTATTTGTGATAAAAACTGAAATCACTCCAATCAGGAACTAGACAAACATCCACGCTGTCCACTCAACTGTAGTTTTTATATATATATAATATGTAATGGTCTCCACCCCGCAGAAGCTATGTGTAAGAGTTCTACACAGATGAGTTGGTCTCTAATCATTCAAAATCATGTTTTTACTGCGTTCCTCCCAAAGTTCACATTACCCCATTATTTCTAAAAATGTGTTTTCTTTACTCATAACCATAAAAAAGGGCAGAAAATTATTTCAAAAGAATCAAGAGAGATGTTTGGGAAGTTAACTATACACTCACACTACTACATTCAGCCATGTTTTTCTTCTCTAAAGAAAAGTTTCATTTCAGTTTTCACAAGTGAAACTAAAAATAAATACTTCAGAGAAACATATGAAACATTAAATATGTATCATGTTCAAATTTGCTACAGGAAAAAAACTAACTTGGAAACCAAGAACTATTCACCAACTTACTAAAATAAATCAGTTTCCAAAGGATCTGGAAATTATTGAAGGAATAATGACACGTAATCTTGGAAGTTTCTACACTCTTCTTATAAATTGGAGGTCTGTGAACTTTAAAGTTTAAGTCAAATCTAGCTCAGCAACTTCCTTGAAAAAACTTGACATTGTAACAGGACCCAATACCCAGCTGCTCTGTGGTCAAATCTATCTCTTCCTCCTAAAGGGAAAAATCGACAGAAACCCTATCGCTAGTTTGCTTTTACTCCATATTGATCAAATTCTTTACCCTGATATTTAAAATGCAAACCAAGCATTATCTTTCCCTCTCTTTTTTTCCCAGTTAGGGGGTGGATTAATATTAGATACTCTATTTTTCCAAATATTTCAAACAACTATAAAACTTATGGACTTGTTGGTTTGTGGTTTTTAGGAATGCAACAACCGGAAGAGAGACGGTGTAGACACTGCATCTTTGGGGTCAGTGTTCAGGAAGTAAGCAACCCCGAAATCACCTGCTTTTGGTACTGGTGGGCTATCTGGGAACGCCAAATGCCAGGTGTCATCTCAGAAGTGGCAGGACATGCGTGAGTCTGAATACACACCCAAGCGAACACAGGCTCACACTGAAATGCTGTGGTTATTCACAGAAATATGATGAATTTATGGTCAATAGACCACCCTATGGTATGATAAATGTGAACATTCTTCTTTTTCCATGTCAGACTATGGGATTATTTTTAACAACAGTGATGTTTGCTTTTCTTTCTGGGTAGAAGTTAACACGGAAGCATCACTACATGTGTCCTAGCTGTCATTGCACATTGCATATGTAATACGGTGGAACTACAAGGCAGAATGTACCCTAATGTAAGGGCTAGAAAGCAAAGCAGGGGCCAGCCGTGATGCTGGCAGAGCATAACACAATGTTGATGCTGGACCTACATGGGAAGGTCCCCGAAGGCCCTTGAATACGCTGGTGAATCTAAGTGCTCGTGTTGCTGGTGGATTGAAGGTGGGTGGATCTTGGTTTGAAGACTGTTCGGCATGTTTCTCTATTTCTCAAGGTAGAAATAAAATAAAAAAATAAATTCAAAGAAAGCCAAGTATTTTTAATGGGATATTTAAATAGCAAAGGACTTTGATTTCCAAAGTCAGTTTGGAAAGCAAGGATTTGGTGTGGTTAACCATTTGCTGTTCAGTTTCGCTGTGAATCAACAGGGGAAGAATGAATGGTGTTCTTCAGGATAATCACTCCCAAATAAACATTTAGAGGGTCTAGATAGCACTTCAAGGTTACGTGGATTAGCTGAGTGATTTTTGTGAGTTATGCTGCCTCTGACCCAATACAGATGACTGTGGGATATCCATTCTTCCCAGTGATTAGCTGATAGCAAGAGACTCTGGCGTGGTTCAATCATTAACCTGCTACACTAGGGGTACATGGCTCTTCAAAGCCAGACCTGGCAAGACGGGGGAATAAAAAAGAGATAGAGAGCTGCTTGGTCAACCACTTTATCAGTGGGACGCTAAGAAAGGGAGATAATACAACTTTAATCAGGGTGATATGCAATTCACGCCTGGCTCCTGTGTTCTCTGTTCATTCAGACTTAATCATTCCATTTCCAATATCTGCTCATCATCTTATCAAGCTGAATCCTAAGTTTTGTCCTAACAATGACAAGCAAGACACAATCAGTTTCTAAATACAAATTCCGGCCTCTACATAGGCTGAATAGAACTGCTATTAAAAATAAATGGAAAAGATAACAACAGATAAACTTTATTTCTACCTTCCTCTCCGTTTCACATAATTTGATGGAGTTTTAGAACACTTCCTTCCTCCCCCTGCCCCACACAGAGTCTAGTCCATAAATCTAAGTGAGAAAACCCAAATTGGAATCACCAGGTTCTGGAAACCAATAGGAAAAATCTCTGCGTTAAAAGTGATCTGAAGACGGACCCACTGTGGCTACTTCGAAGGCAGTATTTTGAATGCAGCGTTGGCAAGGTTATGACATTACTGTTTCCTCGTTAACGTTTATAATTTCCCACATGAATGTTACACAGTCCCAGGACAAATAAACGGAGGGTGGGGGCTTCCCTCATTCTTAGAAGGCTATTTTCCAATGATATATTTTGTTACAACTTCAGAGATAAAAACTGTATCTGCAAGCGATTAAAAGATGTTTTATATTCATGGTTTCATTTCTGCTGAAATAAACGTGTAATTTAAACCACACATAATTCATAGCAATTTAGGCCCATTACAGAGTTCTAGCTTCTTTTTATGATACTTACTAATTAAAACAGAGTGTTACTGCCATGCTGAGCCGGAGTCTTTGACATACAGGTTTAATGAATAAAGCGTCCTGACACAAAAATGAAACAGTAAAATAGGATGCAAGCTGTTAGGTTTCAAGTGTGTGGTAAAGATTAAGAACATTCACCGAAGTTAAGAATCGTGCAGAGAAGAAACTTGTCATTTCTTTCCTTAAAGACAAAGTAAAGGGGTTTTGAGAGTGAGAGAGACTGGGATATTTGAAATAACACTAATTTCTCCAACTTTGGGGCCCTTTGGTCCCAGTTGTCCTCATTCCCCACCCTCCTTCAAGCACTGAAACTCAGAACAGTCACTTTTTAAGAATACATGATGGGAGATTTTAATATAATCCTGAACATAGGTTTAGATTGAAAGTGGGAATTGGGACCATAATTAATTATGTTGCCAAGTTTTTTTAAACTTTGAGAAGACAGACTGAAGCAAAGGCCATTCCTTAACACTGCAACCGTCTAAAAGTTGGTGGTTTCAAACTTGGGTAAGATGACAGTATCTTTTGGACATTTGATTAATCCCATATGCAGAACGAGTGTGAGGAATTAATACCGTTTTGGTGTTTTCCCTTTCTGAAACCACTGAAATCAGAGACGGACAGAAAATCAAACCAAGTATAAACACAGTCCTCCGCTGGGGTTGCGACCTTATTATCACTCTTAATAAAAAAATAATGAATAATAATAAATACGGACCGCCCTCTACACACTCTGCTCCGTAGGCATATTCCCTCTGCTTATTCCCTCTCGCATCCATCCATCACTTCTTTCAGGATAATAAAACAATTCAATCCCATCAAATCCTCAGCAACCGCTCCCTCGGGAGGGATGTTTTATCTCTACTTCTGCGAGCCGAGCCGGGAGGGTTTCACTTGTTTGAAGGGGGCGGAGAATGGAGCCGGGTCCTATTTATTTCCATTGATAACTCCCCCGGTTCTCACAGGCGCTCAGGGACTGGGTGGGAGGAGGCGAGGAGGAGGCGCGGAGATTCCCTTCTTCAGAAAAGAAAAAGGGTTCAGGAAGCGAGGCAGGGGGCGGAGAGGAGGAGGGGGAAGCCTGGGTAGCGTGTTTGGGGAGATCGGCTAAATGGAAATTGCATTTCTTCCTTGAGATTTACGGATCGGGAGATGAGAAGCTAATAAATGCACCCACCCAAGTAAGTGGTTCAGAGGAACTCTACAAAGCAAAAACAAACAGAGACGTTTACTCGGGTTCATTTCCCGCCCCAGGGCTCGGTTTCAGGGAGCTCCCGGTACCCAGGGCAGGAGACCGACGGCACCCCGGAGGGAGGCTGGGAGGGTGAGCAACCCGACCCAGGAGAAAACAGCTCAGCGCCAGCACAGAGGGCCCCGGAGCCCCCGATAAAGGGGTCGACTGGGAAGAGGGGGTGCACAATGAACCGTACCCCAAATCTAGTAGTCTGCCAAGTGCCCCAAGAGGACAGCTGGGACCTGGAACCGCTGGTTCGGACGTGAGGGTTGGGCGCAGCGACTACTCAGAGCAGGAAGGAAGGTGGCGCGGACGCGGTGAACCCCAAATCGCCCGCAGACGGGCTGAGGGTGCGGCGCAGGGTAGCCGGGGCGCGAGGGGGCGTCCCCTTAGCGGCTGCTCAGCTGCCCCGGCGAAAGCACCAGCGGGCGTGCGGCCACCCGCCTTGGCCCGAGGAAGTTTCTCTAACGGTGCTCGCCCACCCCGAGCGCGGCGAGGAGCCAGGGCAGGCGTCGGCGGGCCTGGCCCAGGGATCCCCGCCGCTGCGCCGCCCGGACCCCTGGCCTTTGGCCCCACACGCAGGCAGCCCCCTCTGCACCCCACACCCGCAGACGTCCCCAAGCTGCAGGCGGAGGGCATGGATGGAGAGGAGGGCTCCAGCCCTCCCGGCAGGCGGGCCACCGAAACGTCCCGACCGAGTCGGGGCTAAGGGCTCCGCGGCTCCCGGACCCGCCGCACCCCTAGGTGCCGGTCCCTGGGCTCCCCGGCGGGTGCCCCGTCTCCCCATCTCCAGCACCGCTCAGGGCCACACAGCCTCGAACCCCGCCCGAAAAGCCGAGGGAGACCTGCTGCGTGCCACTCGTGCCCCCAGCTGCTCGGATCCGGCGCTCCGAGAGCCTCGCCGGGCCCTTGCGAGTTGGGGTGCGGGCTTCGAGCCCCAATCCGGAGGAGCTGCCGGGTGTGAACGCTCCTCGTGTCAGGTCTCGGGGCGCCGGGGGGGCTGCTTCCCTCTGCTTACCTGAGCAAGCCCGCTCTCCCCGGGGAGGGAGCGCTCCGTCCGGTGTGCGCGGAGCAGCCCCGG